>NC_058123.1:5378333-5711666 GCF_914725855.1 Thunnus albacares
GTTTGACTCACAGCACATGCTACGGACACATCTCCTCCTCCTCCTCTAATTCATCTGCTTTTCCGGAGCCGAGCTGTAATTAAAAAAAAATTAAAAAAAAAAAAAAAAAAAAAAGAATAGACGATCGCCTCTGTTAAATAGCTCTTCTGCCTCCTCCTCGGGTCCTGTCCTGCGTTTATAGATCTGCACTGGAAAAGGGGGGGACGAGCTAAAAGTCTGGATACATGAGCCGTTCCTATTGGCTGATAATAGAAGATGTTGGTGAGACGGTACGCTCAGACACATCTTTAAACCCTGTGGATTAGTTGTTATTATTAACTGTGTTTTTTCTCTCCTGTTCTTGATTGATTGCATTTAAAAAAAAAAAAAAACACATGAAATAAGAAGGAAGAAGTCTTTGTAACATACCCACATGTGCATTTTTTTGTACACTTTGTAAAAGGATTCAAACTGATTCAACGCAGCACATCTCAAAACTTGTTGGGACGATATTTCGGAGACTTTATTGAGAATATTAATAACGTCTGCTCTCTCTAAAATCGGAAATCACATCTTTCAACTCGACTGTCCACCATATATAAGCCAACAACTCATGTTTTTTTTTTTAAATTTTATTTTGTCTTTTCGAGATGTTTATGTACATGTGCTGCTGACTTTAAAGTGTCATATGGCAGATCGGCTCTTTCTGAAGTTGAAACACTTGAAGGACTCTTTTTTTTTTTTTTTTTTTTTTTTCTTTTCTTTAATCATTGCACGAGTTGCACTACTGACAAGAGTTGTACAAAAAAGATTCAACATTACCTGTACATGAATGAGTGCAATGCTCAATAAAGCTTGGTATACTTCTACCTCGTCCTGCTGTTATTACATACAAGATGCTTCATTTGCATAATCCCAGATATATAATCCCAGCAGCAAATATAGGAGCTTCAGAAGGTTTTAATTGAATGAAAACATTAAAGAATGGGAAATGAAACATCACTGCTACGTCTTGGTATATTTTAGGCTGTTTTGTTTTTGCTTTTCCTGTGATATCAATATGATTTATGGTTTATTTTAAAAGGTTTTGACTTGAAAAGAAAACTAAATTAATCCTGCACTCTGTCCATAACACGACGTTTCAATTCTCAGACCTTCATCAGATAAAATTAATTCATTCTTTGCTTTCCTTTATTTCCTTTATCCTACGTACCTGTCACTAAGACCTTACAGTCAGCAGGAACCTTTCTGAAATTATGACGCTAAACTATTTTAAAAGGTTGTCAAGCTCCTTTAGTAAATATATATATCTGAAACTAGAAGCTCACAGATTCCTTGAAAGATGTTTTAGAAATAGAAGCTCACTTTGTTGTTTAACTTGTTGAATTTTTAGGGTTTTCCAGCAGTGTGGGACGAAGTATTTTTATCTTTTACTTAAGTAAAAGTAGCAATATCACACTGAAAATACTCCATTACAAAATGTAAATGTATCATAAGCAAAATGTACTTAGAAGTATCAAAAGTAAAGATTCTACAGGGAAATGTCTTTTGTTATACTTTCACATTTTCAAGTATTATTACAGATGCATAAATGTTGAGTAGTATTTGACTTTTGTATCAAGATGAGATAAAACTCATTTAACTAATTCATGTGTGTGTTGGTCAGTAGTTTAATTATAACAATCATCAGCATATTGTTTGTAAAAAGTAACAAACAGCTGCCAAACAGATGTAGTGGATTAAAAAGTGCAATATTTTTCTCTGAGTTGTAGTGGAACAGTAGTGGTAATAGTAGTAGTAAAAGTATAAAATGATCAGTTAAGTACCTTAAAACTCACAGAGGAAACAAAAAACCTCAAAAATATTCAGTTTACAAGGATGTAAAACAGAAAAGCAGCAAAAATTCACATTAGATTAGTTGGATCTGGAAAATGTTTTGCATTTTTGCTTGAAAACATATTTAAATGATTATAAAACCAATAATTTTCTATTGAACGCAGATAAATCGACGAATCGTTTAAGCTCTGAACTTCACACAGATTTTTATCTTGTTTATGTAATAAATCTTTACCTCAACGCAACACTGACTCGTCTTTTATCTTCTGAGATTTTTACTTTCATTTTCCCGGGAATCATATGACTCATATTTACTGTGTGGACACATAAATGAAATAAACAGTTTGTGTCTGCCAACGTCTCCCCTTCACAGTTTGTTTGTCATTGTATTTTATGTTTTATAACAATTAGACTATCCTTTCTAAGTTGTACTTTTAAATTGTACCTTTTAACTTATTTT
The DNA here is from genome assembly GCF_914725855.1 of Thunnus albacares. Taxonomy (NCBI): domain Eukaryota; kingdom Metazoa; phylum Chordata; class Actinopteri; order Scombriformes; family Scombridae; genus Thunnus; species Thunnus albacares. The sequence goes on from NC_058123.1 coordinate 5,380,609, forward strand.
AATACTTTTTTGTCTTCGTTTCATTGATTTTTTTTGCTTTTATGCACATACTTATACACTATGTAAGCATTTGACAAAGTATTCTTTATTTTCTGAACTATTAGACCATCTTTTTAAAAAATTGTACCGTTAAATTTACCTGTTAACTTATTTTAATACCTTTTCTTTCATTTCATTGATTTATTTTGCTTTTACACACTAAATACTGTTTTTCTTGTCTTTTCTTTGTATTTTCTGAGCTGTTCAGACTATCTGCTTCTTTGTTGAGGCATCACTGGGGTCCCAGTCACAACACTAACAGCCAGGACTGGGCCAAACCTTGTGCTGGTGTCCAATCATGTGGCCAAAAGTGACTGGAGGGATATAAAGAGGGTCCAACAGACTCCTCCAAATCTAATCTCATTTGAATGGAAGGAGAGCAGATCCCCAGCCACATATCTGCAAATGTTAAAGCAAATGTGCTTTAAGTTTAAATCTGTTTCTGGTTTCTGTTAGTTCATGCAAAAATTCAACAGTTTCATATATCAGTGGGTTTAGAAATGGACGTACAGACCAAGACGGGAATCAGCAAACTGCTTCCAGCTCTTGTTTTCTGTGCAAAGCACTGAAAACAAAAGCGTTTCATTGTACTAACCCAGCAGAGCAAATGTAAACTCTAACCTCGAATTAAATATACCTACACTAAGTTTATCATCCTACTTTCAAACTGCAGTTTCTTGCTTTTTAAATGTGTAAAATATGAAGGAAAATTATAGTTATGACGTAACAAGTAATGTTGGTTAAATATCTGAAAAATGTGTGTAAAGTCATGTTAAACGTGTGTGAATTTCATCACTTTATGGTGTTAATCATGTTTTTTAAAATGTTTTTCTTGATATAACGTGTTACAATATATTTGGTGACCCATAAGATTCTGTGACCTGCAGTGTTGGAGGATCTGCTCAGATCCTTCAGTGGTTCTCCAACTTTTTCATGTCCAGGACCCCTAAACTGACACAATTAGACCCTCATCTGATAAGATTTTTGCTTTTAGATGTTTTATTACAGAAAGTGTATGAAACCCATGACGAAAATACTCATACATTCATGGGGTTACTAACTGATAGAATTATAGTTAAAATAAATGATTCCCCTTTTTGCTGAGGACCCCCTGAAACCCCCTCAAGGACCTCTGGGGGTCCCCGGACCCCACTTTGAGAACCACTGCTTTGCCTAAGTGTAAGTATCAATACCACAATGTAAAAATACTTCATTATGAGTGAAAATCCTTAGTAAAAGTATAGAAGCATTACCACATAAATTTACTTAAAGTCTTAATTTTGCAGATTTTGCAAAATTAATACTTTTACTTAAATTTTGCATTTTAAATGCTGGATTTTTACTTGTAATAAAGTATATTTTCATTGTATTTCCTTTTCTGTTTGCAGCTGCCTCTTATTAAATCAAAATGTGAGGCTTTTGATTAATTTCTTGCACTGCACTTTAACTTAAATTCTTGTATTTTATCTTTCTTATTCTATTTTTCCATATTTTTTATTTAGTATTTTCTTAACTCTTTAATAACCATCTATATATGTGTTTAAATGTCCTTTTAATAATGTGTTTCTTTCGCACTTTCAGCGCGTTACGTGAAGCACTTTGAATTGCTTTATTGTTGAAACGTGCTATACAAATAAACTCTCCTGTGATAAACTTGCCTTGTGGTATTTCTACTTTTACTTAGAGTACTTCTTCCAACATGGGTCACCAAATACGTCGTAACACCCACAATGGATAGTTGCAGTGTTAGAAAGCACAGTGGGTGTCAATATAAAGTGACGGCCATATTTGCCGGTGCCGCTGTTGTAAACAAAAAGTGAGAGACAGACGCTTCACTGAATTTCGGGTCATTTTTATTTCTTTAATTTACAATGTCTCTGGGAATGTCTTACAAACCCAACGTCCATCAGCACATTCCGGGAACTTCTGGGAACCAGGGTAAGGCGAAAACGGCGGAGAAAATCAAAGTATCCGACCGTTAAATCGACCGTTAAATTCGGGGTCTCGGAGAATACCTGGAGAAAGACCGTGTCTGTAGTTTTTGTCCAGTTATATATATAGGGTCAGATCCTGGGAGCTAGGCTAATTCATATCCGCCATTATTACTAATGTAAAAGAGCGCCATCCGCGGCATCAGCCGTTGGAGAAAGACGGTTGGGATGTGAAACGAGAAGGCGACGGTTCCGTAACGGTCGTTATCCGCCGTCCGGGGTCCCGGTCCCGCCGGGTGGGTGCCGTTACACGGTGACAAAAATGTATCACTTCTGTCTTCTTGAGCCAGCCTTGTTCCGTTTCCTCCATGATGCTCCTCGGTCGGAGCTGCTGATTGATCTGCCTCTGAGGGCTCTTTATGACTCTTCGAGGACATCTCGTGTTGGAGGCTGAATACTGCAGTTTATTCACAAATCAGTTCAAATACTACGAGTGTAGGAAGAAGTACTCACATACTGAAGTAAAAGTACCAATACGGCGATGTAAAAATACTATGAGAAATCCTACTTAAGTAAAAGTATTTAAATATTATGAGCGTGATGTAGTTAAAGTATTGCAGTAAAAGTAGTGGTTTGGTCCCTCTGACTGATATATTATTATATATGACATCATTAGATTATTAATAGTGAAGCATCAGTGTTAGAGCAGCATGTTACTGTTTCAACTACTTTATATACAGTTAGCTAGTTTAGTCCACTGGTTCCCAACCCAGGGGTCGGGGCCCCTCCAAAGGGTCAGCAGATAAATCTGAGGGGTCGTGAGATGATTAATGGGAGAGGAAAGAAGAAAAAACAAAGTTCTGATACACAAATCTGTTTTCAGTTTTTGGACTTTTTCTCTAATCTTTGATTTTTATTGATCATCAATCATTTGAACATTTATTGAAATGAAAGCATGTGAGAAGCTCAGAGGGAAAAATCACTATTTGGTGGAGCTGTTAAAGTCGAGATGAAATGAAAAATGCCTTTTTAACCCTTTTAGATGACATCCTCGGTCATATTATGCACATATTTAACAATATATGCCAAAAAATACAAAAAAATCGATCGATTTCATTGTATTGTTGTATCAAAAATCTAATTACGTTTTCTTCCTGTAAAACTAAATATGAGATGTGCTGACGTCATCTTGAACCAACCGACTTCAACCAATAATATCATGACATCCACCCGTTAATCGAGCTTCAACTTTCAGCAGCACAGAGCTAAAATTCATTATGTCACGTTCACTTTTCAACATTCAAATCAAACTGCTCCCAAAGTTATATCCTGTCTGTCTATCTTATCCTAATACATCACGATACGGCAATCAGATACTCTCGAAATGCCCTTTCATCTGGACTTAAACAACTCATATGAAACATGTGAGACATATGAAATGTGACCCCGACTACACACTGCTTTCTGTAAGACGGTTGGAAACCACTGGTTTCATCTTTAACAATGTGTTGTATTTTAAAAGCTTGTTATATTATCCATTGTGTCAAATCTTCATCTGAAAAGTAACTAAAGCTGTTAAATAAATGTAGTGGAGTAGAAAGTACAATATTTGGAAATACTTGGAAATACTCAAGTAAAGTACAAGTACCAACTAACCATCAATCTGTCAGTTATTGATATAATATTGTATTAGTTGTTTGTAGAGCTGCAGTGATTTGTGATTGTGATTTGTGTTTTGTTTTTTTTTGATGTGTGGACAGTTGGAAACCTCCAGTCTCCCTCAGCAGCCAACTTGGCCACGTTGCAGTCCTACAGGCCCCTTCTGAGCGACTATGGACCTCCATCTCTGGGATTCTCACAGGTAACTGCGGCTGAGCTCAAATCTGACGCATCACGCAAACATTTCCATCTAGCAATTTAGTTTTATACCAAAAAAAAAACCAAACAACAACTCAAAAATAACAGTCAGAGTTGAAGCAGCAGAGGCTCTGGATCCCAGACTTCCCATAAATCACCCACATCTCTCAAATTCCATGCTGCCAGTTTGTAACTCAGGCTTTTTCTTTCTTTATTTATTTAATTATTCATATAAAATCCCTTCAGTTTTGGCTTCAAACACAAAATTTCACACAAAACATGAGCGTGTAATCTACAACAAAGACTGAAAGGAAGCAGGGAAATGAGGCCTCGTGCAGAAACCACTCGCACCGACATTCATTCATTCTTTAGAGGCTCGTACGAATGATTTAAGAAAATTTGCGTCACTCATACTAAGCATGAGATACGAACAACATGAAGAGTCTCTGCATTTCTTCACAAGGGGAGAAACTTGTTTGACAAACATAGCTGCCAGTTTACTGAGAGTTACTTTAGATTTTTAGAGTTTTATTGTCATATTTTGGCAGTTTCCATATACACAGCTGTTCAGAAAGTCCCTGGTTGGCTGTCTCGGTGTGAGCACTGTTTGAATTTGTTAATTAGTCCCGCCCCCTCTCGTCGCACTGCCAGTTTAGTCCCCGTCGCCAGCTATCCCAGCATGCTTTGTGCAGCGAATTAGTTGCTTCCTATAGACGATGAACGAGTTCTCCTACAGCGGGGCGGCACCGTCAGGCTGTTTCTGCAGGTTTCTGTCCAGCATCATGTCGTGTTGCAGCTGACAGTGTAACATCATCTACTCTAATATCTCTGTGACGCTCACATGACCACCTCTCGTATTAGTCATGGAGCCTGGAGTCTGTCACACTGAAGCTGAAGTCCTTTAATACGACTTCTGACACCCCTGAACATGTTTTTATCTGCTCGTTTCTGACAGCAGGACCAGAAGCTCTGCAGTTTCCCTCGTTTTAACTGTTCGGGAACATTTTTGTAAATGAAACTAGTCTTAACGGCAAGTAAACTGATCTTTACGTGTAAAACTGGAGGAGTGCCCCCTTTTTTTAATTGTTTTGTAACAATAATTCATGTTTATTAACTTAAATATTACTTATAAAATGGACAAATATGTCTGTTAGCACATAAATATGAAGATTTGCCCCCCATGTGTGTGTTTTCTGTTCATTTTTGGCAAGTAATTGGAAGCTTATTCATCTACTGTACGGACTGTAATGCTCTCTGGATTAGACTTCCTTCCGTGTATTGAAGATGTGTTGAACCTGGCTTATCTTACTGTGTTTGCTCTGCAGGGCTCCACCGGGAGCCAAGTGCCTCAGAACAAATATGCAGAGCTGCTGGCCATCATCGAAGAGCTGGGAAAGGAGATCAGGCCCACATATGCTGGAAGTAAGAGCGCAATGGAGAGACTGAAAAGAGGTACTGTTAGTTAACCTCCATACTTCAAACAATTCAAGCGCTAAGTGTAATTCACACGGTTTGTTCATCTAAACGGTGCGGGTCTTTCTTCACAGGAATAATCCACGCCAGAGGGCTGGTGCGTGAATGCTTGGCTGAGACCGAGAGAAACGCGAGGTCCTAGCTACGAACACACACACACACAACACACACACAACACACACACATTCCTCCCTGCAAGAAGAACTAACAGTTGTGCGTCTCATGAAAAAAAAAAAAAAACAAAAAAAACTTGCATGGCATTTCCTTTGAGAGGAGGAAGTAAATGAAGAAAGGATGGGAAAACAAGCTCAAGGGGGAGAACAACAACAACAACAACAAAAAAAACAACAACACGCAATTCATGACTCCTGTGGGTTCTGGAGGATCATTTAAATCATGTGTGGATTAATGGAGATGAGAGGATATCATGTGTTTTTATTGCCCCACTTTTAGGGATCTCAGTTTTAACTTCATATTTAAAATGTTGATTTATGCATGCGAATGGGCCCGTGGGTTAAGTGTAGACACTGCATGGCTTGTATTGGGGGGGGTGGGTGGTTGGTGGGTGGGTGGGGGGTTAGTGGGGGGGGGGGGTAGATGGACAAGAATTGTGTTTTGATAGTATTTGGTCTGTTTTTCAGACTCCTAATTACACACATGACTGAATGAGTGAGGGACAGAAATGTGCCAAATGCATTGGTTCATTCGTGTTGAGGTCGGTTTTGGTATAAAAAAAAAAAAAAAAAAGGAAAATGCTGTTAACTTGCATCTTTGTATGTATTTATTACTCAGTGTAATAAATTGTATTTTCAATATAGTTGTCATTGTGATTCATTGTGTTTCAGGCATTTATCATCAGTAAGTACATTTACTCACCTGCTGTACTTTACTTGAGTATTTTTATTTTCTGTTACTTTATACTTCCACTCCACTACATTTCAGAGGGAAATATTGTACTTTCTACTCCACTACATTTATTTAACAGTTTTAGTTACTTTTCAGATGAAGATTTGACACAATGGATAATATAACAAGCTTTTAAAATACAACACATTGTTAAAGATGAAACCAGTGGTTTCCAACCTTTTTTGGCTTTTGACATCTTATAAAAAGCAGTGTGTAGTCGGGGTCACATTTCACATGTCTATGAGTTGTTAACAGCTCCACCAAATAGTGATTTTTTCCCTCTAAACTTCTCACATGCTTTCATTTCAATAAATGTTCAAATGATCCAATATTTCAGCAAAAATCAAAGATTAGAGAAAAAGTGAAAACAGATTTGTGTATCAGAACTTTGTTTTTTCTTCTTTCCTCTCCCATTAATCATCTTACGACCCCTCAGATTTATCTGCTGACCCTCTGGAGGGGCCCTGACCCCTAGGTTGGGAACCAGTGGATTAAACTAGCTAACTGTATATAAAGTAGTTGAAACTAGCTCCACCTCCAGCAGCTACAACAGTAACATGCTGCTCTAACACTGATGCTTCACTATTAATGATGTCATATATAATAATATATCAGTCAGAGGGATGAAATGAGAACTTTTACTTTAAATTATCAGCTCACAGACTTATTCCACCAAAGAGTAAGACAGTGTTTCCAGTGCTCAATTGTGTCCATCAGTCTGTGAAGGCCGACCACCATCATCATCATCATCATCATCTCTGTCCTCTAGAGCTCTGGACTCAACTATTGCACACAAACTGACTCTCACACACAGACTACAATATGTAGAAATATAGCTGACCTGTGTAGACAACACTACTGTATATATTACTTTTTTTGTATTCACTACTTCACCCATATAACACACACACACACACACACACACACATATAACTACAGCTACACCAACCAGATCCACCACTACTGCACATATTTTGCACAACTTTTTATTTTTATAATCCACAAGTCAGGTTATGTATATTGCCGTATTATTATAGTGTGTATAATATATATAGATTTAATTCCATTTACTTGACTTTTTTATTTCATTTTCATTTATTACCTCTATTCTGTTTCTTTGTTTCCTGCACAGCTGCAACATGCAAATTTCCCCTCTGGGGATCAAAAGTCTTATCTTACTTATGTACTTTATGATTTTTCATGTAGATACTGGTAATGGAGTATTTTTACATTTCTGCATTGGTACTTTTACTTAAGTAAAGGATCTGAGTACTTCTACTACTGAGTAGTACAATATAAACTGCGTTGCTTTAGTCTCGCTGCACTTCTCTTTTTGTTCTTTCTTTATTGACACATAAAACAGTTAAAATGTCTTATTCCACAAAATGATAACATACAAAGTATCAAAATATTCATCTTCCGGTTTGCAGAAGAGAAGTAAAAAAAGGGGAGTTATAGTTCTTACAAAGATTTTAAACAAAAAACAGGTGTTAATAGTTTTTACAGCCTTTGGATTCGAGGAAAATCAAACAGAATCAATGTACTGTTTGACCTCCTTTGTGAAAACCAAGAAGTTCAACTTTTTACCTGTAAATTTGCTTTTGTGAATGCGAAATTTAGCCAATAAAATTAAAAGATTTGCAATATATAACTGATAATTCAGTGTAGAAACTGAATTAGGGGAGACATACTGTATATTGTAACGTTAACAGTGTTTAAATAGTATGATTTGAATCCCTATAAATATGATGAGATTATTATGAAATGCTAATAAGAAATATACACACAAGAAAAAGTTGACGGATCGCTTTATTTTTTAATTTTGCCACGAAAAACAAGTTTTGTCTGTCAGCTTGTTTTGTCCCAACAGATGTGTACACCTCGTTCCCGGCGCAGCCAATAGAAACACAGAGTGAGACTGACAACCAATCAGAGCGCAGTATTTTTGATTGCGTTTTGACCAATCGCGAGGCAGGCTGCGTCCGTTACAGCAGCTAGAGATCACCGCAGTGCAGTGCAGCAGCCAACCAGCAACCAGCTAGCCAACAGCTACTCTCACAGAAATATGGATGAGACGATGTTACAAGTCAACGGGTAGGTTAACTGTCATTTAATGTGGGTTACAGCGACACTTTTTCTCCTGTAAAACAGTATCTGATCCTCGGCTGTGTTTGTTATAATGTCATCTGCCTACGCTGTTGTTATAAACCTGTAATAAACCAACTTAGCCTAACTCAGCTAGCCTGCTAACCTGTTCTTAGCGGTAGTTGTAGCTAACATGTTAGCGCGATAACTTAGCCTATGCTATCTGTCTGTGCTGTGTAGATTTGTGTTGAGGGATAGGTGTCAAAGTTAATTAGCGGTTCAGTCAAACCGAGCCAGTCCAGACAAGCTCACGCACGGACACACACATGCACACACACACACACATACACACACACACACACACACAACCACACACATACGTACACACGCGCACACACACACAGGACATCACAGACAGACAGGGGGAGGTGGGTGCTAATGCGTAACACTGACAGAATAGCTTTAACATTTGTACAGTGGTTGAAAGTAGCTAAGTACATTTACTCAAGTACTGTACTTAAGTACAATTCTGAGGTACTTGTACTTTACTTGAGTATTTCCATGTGATGCTACTTTATACTTCCACTCCACTACATTTCAGAGGGAAATATTGTACTTTCTACTCCACTACATTTATTTAACAGCTTTAGTTACTTTTCAGATGCAGATTTGACACAATGGATAATATAACAAGCTTTTAAAATACAACACATTGTTAAAGATGAAACCAGTGGTTTCCAACCTTTTTGGCTTTTGACATCTTATAAAAAGCAGTGTGTAGTCGGGGTCACATTTCACATGTCTATGAGTTGTTAGCAGCTCCACCAAATAGTGATTTTTCCCTCTAAACTTCTCACATGCTTTCATTTCAATAAATGTTCAAATGATCCAATATTTCAGCAAAAATCAGATTAGAGGAAAAAGTCCAAAAAACTGAAAACAGATTTGTGAATCAAAACTTTGTTTTTTCTTCTTTCCTCTCCCATTAATCATCTCACGACCCCTCAGATTTATCTGCTGATCCTTTGGAGGAGCCCTGACCCCTAGGTTGGGAACCAGTGGACTAAACTAGCTAACTGTATATAAAGTAGTGTAAACTAGCTCCACCTCCAGCAGCTACAACAGTAACATGCTGCTCTAACACTGATGCTTCACTATTAATAATCTAATGATGTCATATATAATAATATATCAGTCAGAGGGACCAAACCACTACTTTTACTGCAATACTTTAACTACATCAAGCTCATAATACTTATGTACTTTTACTGCAATACTTTAACTACATCAAGCTCATAATACTTATGTACTTTTACTGCAATACTTTAACTACATCAAGCTCATAATACTTTTATACTTTTTCTTAAGTAGGATTTTTCATGCAGTACTTTTACTTGTAATGGAGTTTACAAAGTTGTATTTGTACTCTTACTGAAGTAAAGGATCTGAATACTTCTTCCAACACTGGCTAGTTGTCAAAGTTAATTAGCGTCTCAATCAAACCGAGCTGGTTCAGACAAGCTCTCAAACACACAGCAAACACAGGACATGACAGACAGACAAGGGGAAATGGGTGCTAAAGCGTAAAACTGACACTCATGCGTAACACATAGTTATATCTGGTATTGTTGATGTTTTGTTCACTCTTGAACGTTGATAACAGATCAGAAATACGATAAGATAAGACTTTTTTAGACCTTTTTATATTGTTATATTTTTATGGTGTTTTATTTAATTTTTTGTCTTCATAATGCTATAGTGCTTTTATTTAGTCTCATCATCTTTAGTATTTCTTTTTACTGGTGTTCTATCTGCTTTACATGAGCTTATTTCTTTTATTTGCATCTTAGCTGTTTATATATGAACTTATTTCTTGCACTTTCATCTGTTCTATTTACGGACTCATTACTGGATGATATATGTGCTCTAATGTTCCTTCTTGTTTGTCACATAGGGGAGAGAATTACATGAGTGTCTGATTCTGTTTTTTTTAATCCTGTAAATCATTTTTAATCTGGAAAGCACTTTGCTCTTATGCTTTGAAACTGCTACATAAATACAATTATTATTATCAGTGGTAGCTGGCTTATTAATGCTTTTTTTCATTGTTGTGTTGAGCAACACTTCCAGCTGTTAGCTTGGAAGACTTTATTTCCACATCAGTCTGGACAACAACAAGAAGCGTGATTCAAAAGGCTTCATAGCTTTCTGTCTGACTACTTGTTGTTTTCCTCTCTCTTGGTCTCTAGCTGTCAGACTGACCCCCTCTGCATGGGCCCATAAACATGTCCACAGATGACAGTATCTCTGAGGATGTGTCCAGCTCGGGGGCTTTGAGCCATTGCCATGCCAGTGCTGACGGGGATGGGGGTAAGGAGAGCGAGACCTCTCTGGTGTCCTCTGAGGGGACATCAGCCTCGGGGCTGGCTGTGTCAGAGGGCAGACACACGACCTCCCAAACAACAGGAGGCACTGTGGAGAGCCGGCCCATGGACATCACACCAGCATGCAACAAGATCAGGTGCAGGAACTGCAAACGCAGACAATGGAGAATAAAAAGACAGGAGACGCATGTTTTCTTAGAAGCAAACATATAAATGATGTTAACTTTAATTTTTAAAAATGTAATCTATTTCCTGTGAAGGACTATTGTAGTTTTCCTTCAACTTCATAGCAAATAGATTAAAATTTAATAGCATTTATATTTATAGAAGATTATTTTGTATGAATTGCTAGAAGTCATATTTGTCCAGAGTGTCCAGTCTATATTTTTAAGATGCATCATCAGGTTTGAGTCTATGCAGGAGTTTTGATTAATAGACAAAGTGTCTATTGTAGTTTTTACAAATTAATTTGGTTGTTATATTGTTTTATATTATATTTTAGCATCTAGAATGGTATTCAGCAATAAGAATCAGAGCTGTATTGATTAATCACTTAATTAATTAATTGGCAACTATTGTGATAATCAATTAATCATTTTAGTAATTTTTAAAGCAAAAATGCAAAACATTTGATGGATCCAGGTTCTTAAAATTGAGAATTTGCTGCTTTTCTTGGTTGTAAAGTAAATATTTTTGGGGTTTTGGACTAATTGTCAGACAAAAAACAACACAATCAGGTGATGCAACGCGCCATGTTTTAATAGACCAAACAAATAATCAAGAAAATAATTATTAGATGAATCAATAATGAAAATAATCATCTGTAGCAGCCTACTGGAGAATCATGTAAGTATACATTATGTGATTTAATATTCTATGATTGTATTGCAGGAGTCTTTGTCTGAGCACAGACGAAGCGTTTGAACAAGGGAAGAACCTCCCGTTCATCAACCCGAGCTCCCTGGAGACCCTTAGAGCCCTGGTGCAGGAGATCCAGAGCAGCGGAGAGACAGATCCTGAGATCTGGAAGGACTGTGAGGTGGGGAAAACGTTGCCTGACCAGAAAGACAATAGTTATTGTAGAATGTGCAGATGAAGTCGGGGGTTATCCGCTGTGGCAGTTCTTGTTTTTTCTACGCTGCATTTGGCAGCTGGCAGCCTCATTTCTGAGCTGTCACTTTTATTTTTTTTGTGCAGATCACACCTGACAGTAATTCAGACACACACATACACACACACACACACACAGACCCCGATGCCCCACACAGCACCACGCTGCAGCTGATCTTTTTAGACACAGGATGTGATTTGCAGAGAACAGACAACTGTGATGATCTACATCGCGGAGGCACCTCACTGCACAGTTCATTAGGCTGGAGGCCTTTTAGTTCACATACCTGAGGAGAGACGTGCTCTTCTCTGATTATTAAAATGTCTTTGGGAATTTATTATACAGGCAGTATCGATTGAGAATTACTGCTCCCCTGTATATCACTTCTCCCTCTCTGTTCACATCGCCGTGGTGCACAGCTGCTTCACTCGTCCCTTTTATAAATACACATATGCACATGTGCATAACCTCTTAAACGTCATGGGAACAAGAAACCTGGTTTCCGCAATCGGGGTAGGGGGTTAGAGAAACCTGATTGCCCCACTTAGACTTCTCCTGGAGAAAGCAGATTTCTTGACCATCTATATTCGTGATAAAGAAGGTCAGAGTAGCTTTTACACTTTTATATTTCTTCTGTTTATACTGCATTAGGTGTCTACACACATGGATGCACAGATGGTCTGCACGCACCCTCGTTGATAATAGCGGATTACAAATTATGTTGACCCTCGCAGCCCAGGGGATGCTGAGAGTAGTCTGTAGAGCCTCTGGAAGTCCACCACTCAACATCTCATTGTTCAGTTCAGACACATTCGTGCTGGGAGAAAAAGCTATTTGCTCAGTAGAGTCTGTCCTCTCACTGCGTCAGCCCTCTAGCGTATACACACACACACACACACAATGCAGTGTATCGTATCACCACAATAATTACAGATTCCCCCCCAGACATGATTTAAGATGTTTAAAGTACAACTGCTTTGAATAGTAATTTGTGTCTATGGTTTTTCCACCAAAAAAAAGTTTAATTACCAAATTTGAAACTTGCATCTCCTCCTGATTGTTCATAGTTAAACAGCTGGATAAAAGATGTCTCTCAATTCACTGTAAAGTCCATTCTCAGTGTTTTTGTGCACTGGAGACTTCAAGTTTCCACATCACACTTGTGTTAAGTTGCAAACTGGAACCACGATTGGCTCCAAACTGGTAGTGATGTCACAAAATCATGCTCACACATCTACATGTATCCCTTCAGGAGATGGATGTGAAAACAAACTCTGCACATCCATCAATCTGCAGAGTGAAGCTCAATAGGTGAAGGAATGAAAGAGGGGAATATTTTCAAGTGGAGGGATGTTTTAAAATAAATTCGTAAGGCTTCCTGAATAAGGTCGGCGGAATGTGAAGATTTATAGTAACCAGTGCGTGAAAAGGTGTCTGATTACCTGCGTAACCAGACTTCTCTGAGTAAATAACCTTATAATGTGTGCATGTAAATGTGTGTGTCTCAAGGTTAGCTGCCCTGTGTGCTCGTTCATATGTTAGAAGTTGTTTCCGCTTTTCTTCTGCAGCAAGAGATGAAAATCAAGGTCAGAGGCAAATATGAAATGTCAATGAGCGTACTGACGGTGATTAATATTAACCTGGCTCTCGCCCAGCTGTTCCACTGCAGATTAACGTCTCGCTGTGAGTGATGATGGTAAATGACAATGTGTTTATTTATTTTTCGGCACCAGGGTCGATGGTTGCATCTGTTTCAGCTGGTCGAGAAGCAATATCAAGAGCAAATACTCGCTCAGCAAGAACAATACCAGTGCCAAATACAGGTAAACCTTCATTTAGTCGTGTCTTATCAAATGTTTAAGTGTTTGTTTATACAGTAAAACAATGATGTGTGTTTTTTTTCAGTTGATTCAGGATGAAATTAAGGCCCTGGTTCAGCTCCAGAACCGGCAGGGCAGCATCCAACCAAACGCAGAGTTCTCTCCGACTGCCGTGACCAAAACTTCCACCGACACAAAGGACTATATCTTCCCCCTCATCTCTAGCGACTGCGCGGTCCCCAAAAACGTACCCAGTGACAATGACAGCCTGGCAGCACCCGCACATACCCCGTTTAGCTCCCCTTCACCTCCGCTCCAGAGATCGGAGACCGCCAACCAGGGGGAGGAACGGGCGACCACAGTGCTCAGCAGCGGCTACGGGACTCTGTCCGTTTGGGAAACAGGTCTGGAACAGACCGGGTCTCCTGGGGAAGATGAGGATGGCGGTCAAGGGAGGGAGAAGCATCACTGGTCCTCTACCTTCCAGGAAGACACTGAGACCACTACGATTGGGTGCCAGCAGGATTTCTTCAACAAGACGACTCTTGAAGTGGAGGAACGTAACCCGTCAGTCTACCAGCAGAGAACATCTGGGTATGTTTGAGTTCTTTAAAACCACAAACTCCTCAGAGGACATGGCTTACCGAGAATTTACCCTGATATGTTCTGTTTGCAGCGCCAGCCAGCTTCTGACTTCATGGGCCCAGAGGCAGAAACTCAGACCCAGGAAGTGTAAAACAGGACAAGCTTCATCCCAAATCTCCGAGTACCAGGAGCAGCAACGCAACCCGGGAGAACCCCACAAACTAAACCTCCCAGAGAGCACAGACTCCCAGGACCAGGTACAACTCTCCACCTCGTAACGCTGCTGCCATCCTGAATCTGTAGCGTTTTAGTTTTTCAGTGCACTTGTCTGTTGCAGTTGTCTTAATTACATCCCTGTTGCTGAATCTAATCCACTCATCTCTCTATTGGGTTTCAGCATCGAGCGGCTGGGCCGTCGTCCAGCTCTTTTCCCCTGAGGAGGAGCGATAGTCTGATGTCTGAGGCATCAGGTAACAGTTCACTGATTCAGACAAAACACTGAACAACAAGGATCAGCCAGTGTAGAGATTTCACTGGCAATATAAAACAACAACAGTACAAGTTTTTATGGAAGATGAAGCACTATTGCAGTTACCACAAGTGACAGTAAGATGGCGCTATTGCACCATTTCTCCATATTTATAAAGGGGAAATTGAATAATATCAGCTTCTTTTTATTACCTCAAACATTTCACAAATATAATGAGTGTGTTTGATAGTTATGACTGAGCTCCTAATTAGCAAAACTGCCCTTTTATCATTAGTGTTGCATCACTTGACGAATCAGTTTCAAAGGTGACATCCACAAAAATACAACTTCAGGTGGGTGTTACTATTGTATAAGCAGCACATAACTGTCTGCTTCAGAGAGTAAAAATATACTATGCCTCATAGTTTATTTTCAAACTCTTACAGTGTGTTTATGAAACTGCAAAGCTTTGGATTTTTAGAGTTTTTGCTTCGCTGAACCTGTTTTCAGAAAAGATTCATCGACTGACACAAACAGATTTCTAGAGATTCTTAACATTGAGACCAACTGAATGTGATGATCCAGCTCATGTTTGTTCCTTCTAAAGATGTAAACCCTAAAAAAAACAAAAGTCACTAATCATCTCTGACAGAAAAACACAAGAAATGTGTCATTTTAAACTTGTCATGTCAAGTAGAATAAAGTCTGAATCATTCTTCTCCCTGTCGTAGGCCTGACTTACTGGCGTCTGAACGAGAGTGATATGTATCACCCGCTACCGGACAGCCTTGACAGCGGCGCTTACCTCCTCCTGCAAGAGACCTCCATGAGTCTTGTGAGTTACAGTAACACAGTTCTTTACAGTGGCACAAAATACAAATCCATTAAAGAATCCTGTTTAATCCTTCATGGAATCTTAGGAGGTTTATTTTTCAACATTTGCATGTAACTAAAGGTCAAAATAAGTACAAAAATATCCGCTTTTACTCTTCCGTTATGTGTTTTGGAATAGAATAAAGGAGATTAGCTGATTATATTCTGAAATCTACCGGCTGCTGCTTCGTGTCTCCTCTTAGACGTGTTATCTCCGTCTCTCGTAGACTCCATCTCAGGAGCCTCGGCTGTCTCTCAGAGAAATCTACCAGAACAAGCAAAGAGCGGACGGTAAACGTTCAGACTGGGAAGGTTCTGTTACTTCCAGTCCTTCGTCACCGCAGGTAAGTCACGTGGCTTCATGCAGCAGTGAGTCTCCGGCTGAGCGTCTGACTCATAGCCTCCCTCTTTCTGCTGCAGGTGTTGACTTTGGACCCTGCAGTGAACATGCGGCAGTCAGACCGTACCTCCGGCTTCACGTCGCCCTCTCACTTCAGCAGCCCCTCCTTCGCCACCCAGCCTCACCTCTACCCCAGAGTAGGGACCCCCGTGACCCCTGACAGCATGGCGGAGGGCAGCCCCAACCCTGGAGATACAGACTGCATCTCTGATACCTCCAGTGTTTCGGCTGCCGGACCTTCCCCTTATAAGGTGCAAAGCTCGTGGGGAAACCCGTCCCCGGCGGTCCTGTCTACCTCCCAGCCCCGCTCCCACACAGCCAGCCAGCAACGCAGAGCCAGTGCCCCCTTAGCCAGTGAGGAAGAGGGCAGTCACACCCACACCAGCACTCTGAAGCCTGGTTCAGCCTCTGGTGCTACTCTGGGGCCCGCAGTCAGTCCACACATGGAGAGAGCTTCATCACTAGAGGATCCTGTTGTTCTTTCTCTGTGAGTGTAACATACAGCAGTAATATCACATCCTCCACAGAGGTCATCCTCAGTTTCATTCATCATCTCCTCTTTTTTTTTTCCCTTCCTCAGACTGAGGCAGAACCTGAGAGAGAAACACTCTCGACACGTGGCGGATCTGAAAGCATATTACGAGTCTGAGATACAAATCCTACGAGACAAACTCAAACTCAGAGATCTGCCTCAGGATTTAGAGAAGAGCAACCAGGCTCTCACAGAGAGGTGTGTGTGTGTTTCTCTGCATTACTTTACATTTACAGATTTTATCAGCGGATGCACATCTGAAACATGAGTTTAGTGGCAGCAACACAGTAATTAATCCATTCTACATGATGCAGTCATGCAAAGTATTAAAAAAATAATTGAATTATGTTGAAATTAAACAAACCTTCTGGTCTGTTTTATTTTGTTTTGTGATTCTATAATTATTATTTTTTTAATCTACAGGTGCAACCATCTAGAGAAAGCTCTGGCTGAAGCAACCAATCATATTCAAGAACTAGAGGCAACAAACAGCTCACTGGAGAAAAAACTGGTAACAACTTATTTTTGTGAATAGTTGTTTGTCTTAATATAAAACACAAATCTGTGATGTTTGTGTGTGTGTATATATATATATATATATATATGTATTGATGCAAGTATTCAGTTATTTGAAATGTACTTTCATCATGGAAATGATTTTATTTACAAAAATATAAAATTACTAAAAACCTAAAGTCACTTCACATCATCAGTTATGGATATTTTTTTATTTATAATGTCAACAGTCACTTAAAAAACTTCAATATTACTTTAATTTATTCTCTTATGAATATCAGGCCTGAGAAGTTAAAGATTTTATTAAATTGTCACAGATTTGAATGAATGAAATCATAATTGTAACCTAGACGGTTGTTTTTCTGCTACCAGACAAAAATATTGTCACTCATAAGATACTTAAAATGAATCTGACTAAACTAGAAAAGATATTTATAATTAAAGTTCCTGCTCTGCAATTAATTTATGCCACTTGTCAGCAGAAATGTTCCTGCATGTTTTGCATACAGAAATCTTAAATTTCTGTCTATTTATTCTTCAAAAGCATCTATAAATCATTAAAAACAACTCTCTGATATCTGCAAACACCTTGTAATTAATCCATCAGGAAAACTTGCAGGAAGCCTAATTACAGGATCTCTATAAACTAGAAGCTGGACGTCAACAAACTCACATGTCGTGTCTGAAAGCTATAAAACTTACATCCAACCGTTATCCTTAATGTTTTATGTGACGTTGTGTCAATAGGCAGAATGGCCGGAGCGATACGCCGTAGCGGCCGCCACTGTGAAGTCCTTACAGCAGCGACTCGAAGAAAGCAAACGCTCGGGCAAAGAGAAGGACGCCGCGGCGGCTCGCTTGAAGACCCGCGTACGACAGCTGGAGGAGGCGGCGCAGAAAGCCGGCAGGGAGTCGGACGAGAAGGAGAACAGGAGGGAGAGAGAGTACAAGATGCTGCAGGATGTGAGTCCGGGTGGCCTGTGGGAAAGTTTATAATATGATAATATCACAAGTACCTCCAGAAAATCTCTACAGTTCCCTTCATCACTGGAAGCTTGTAATAATAATAATAATAATAATAATAATAAACCTTGTTTCTATAGCTCTTCCTTAAAGGCAACACAAAGTACTTTACATAAAAGGGAGTGATATAAAAGAGCAAATAATCATGATATTTACGATAAAATCAGTAATATAAGATAAAATAATAATTAACATTAAGAGTCTCATAAATCCTTTACTCTCTTGTTTTTATATGAAATCTTTTTCCCAACCAGCAGTATTACTATATTGTCAATGTACTCTATAATCTTTAATTATATTTGGAACAACTTCACCAGAGTCATTTAGATTTATTCAGGGGATCATTAAATCTGCTGTAACTGACATTTTTGTCCACTTGATGGCAGCAGAAACAAGCTGTAAACACGATGCTGACACACTGTATTGTCTCCTTTTAATAAGACAAATTTCATCACATTATTGTTCATTAGGAGTCGTGTTTCTCTCCATCTGGGGAATGGACTCTCATTTAGCTCTGTTTTTAACTCTCTACCAACTCCTGAGGGAAATATCTGGCTCTTCAGCTGCTAAACGCTCCACTATGTTCACCAGCTAGTCTACAGCTAACTGTGAGCAGGTAGTGTACAGCGGCTTTTTACAGCTTTCTCTCTGGAACCGATGCTATGAGAGCGCTGAGAGTGAACCAAAAACAGTAAAGTTGTTTACAAAAACCAAAATAATTAGTTGTAAAATGCTGAAACACTCACTCAGGAAGCTCAGAGTACATACAAATAGTCATGTGATCCATTGTTAATTTAAAAATATTGATTATAGCTGCTTTAAATATATGTTTTTAATTATGCTGGGGATTTATTTTGAAATTTGGGAGGCGTATGATGGTTTCTTCCATTCTATATAGTCCTCTATCAACAGTTGACTGATGTTTGGCGTCATGATTGAGGTTTCTGTTTTGTTTCCTCAGCTGCTCGGAGAATACGACTCTCTGGTGAAGGAGCACGAGGGACTGAAGGTAATAGATCTACTGGATTTTAAATGTTGCATTTTACCTCATTGTTTGATCATTTTTAGATCCTTTTTAACCAATTTCATCAAGATGTGGGCTCTATGGATAAAATCCTCTATCACAGTCTATATAATCGTATTGTAACATATGGTGATATAGTACATTTTCTGAAGAATCAATAGAGAAACTGTCTGTTTTTAGCCAGTGAATTAAATACCTTGCAGATCAAGATGTCCTCATAAACATACACCCAAAGATATGACAGTAATTGGTATAAACAGTTCAGCCAAATGTCAAACTGACATCATATGATTGTATACGTATATCGTCGTATCGCTCAACCATCATCTTGAGCTGTTTTCCATCCTCGTTTCATTCAAAGCGTCTTCTGTCTCTACAGAGCAACCTGCTGTCAACAGATGACAAACTTTTCGATGCCAACGATCAGATATCTGACCTGAAGAGGTGAGTCGATCAGTTGAACAGCAGCTGTGTGCAAATATGACAATTAGTGTTGTGTCTCGTTGAGATTCTATAGATTTCTGATTGACGTTTCTCGTGCTGAGAGTCACGAGGCCGAAGCTCTAATATATGCTGATTGACTAGTCTGTCAATGTTCATTTAAACATCTAGCAGGTCTGTTAGCAGGTGAATAAAACCTCATCAGACACAAAGAGACAACCATATCTTCATGTTTTTGTCCGTTTGAAGTCTTGTATTTCAGTTCTATCGCTGTCAAACGGCATCACATTGTTCACCGACCGGCTCCAGCTGTTTTGTAAAAGAGCTGCAGTGAGAGGGCTGGTAGACAGAAAGGGGGTGGATAGAGAAGAGAGGATTAATCAATAGAGTGTAATGATGGTCTCTCTGCTGTCGAAAATAGATAATAGCATTGGCTGACGCTACGCAGCAACTTTCCTCTGCGGTTTCAGCTCTGCCTGCAAATTGGCACCAATAAAGGCAGGGGCATGGACCGCCATTGAAGTCTGTCAAGTCAATTCAGCGGATTCATGGACAGACGGTGAACTACGGCTCACTAAACATCGATATCTATATCACGGGAGGGTTTTTAGCACTGAAACAGAAAACCTGGAGTGCAGAAAAGAAAGATGGAGCAGTTCAGAGACTTGTAAGTGGCTTTTTTTTTTTTTTTTTTTTTTTTAAAAAGAGGGAATAGGAAACTTGAAGCAAGCAAAACGTGAAAAGTTATTAATCTGTCAAACGCACCGAGCGTGTCAGAGAATCCTAAGAGCAAAATGACAAAAGACAGGTTGAGTTAGGACAGAAGTTTAGTAAGAATTTCTTAAAATGTGTCAATTCCCTCGTGTTAGAAGTAGAAGAACAGTACAAAAGCTGAGTAAATGGCCCAGAAAAGACACATAAATTGTGAAAAGTGACATGAGGATCTTTCCAGGGATTCTATCAGTCAAAGAGCCAGAACACCAAATAGATGTTACACCATCAGAATGGAAAAGGCTGTAAAATGCAGTAAGGTATGCAGGAACATTGGCGGCTCCGGGACCTGATGGAGTCACGTTGCGAGAGCACGAACCAGCTGGAGATGTTTTAAGATTGTTACGAGTCTGAAGTGATAAGATAAAGGTCAGTTTGGGGTCGTGTTACTTATCTGTTCTGCAGTGAGAGTTAAGGCTTTACAGCTTTTACTACACTGTTTACATTTCTTCTCTGCAGCAGAGTCGCAGACCCACATCAGCTTCTCCACTGTGTCATTTCTCACTCTGTTCATCTACAATTCTTAAACATTGTTGAATCAATACATTTTGTATTCTTAAAGGGGACGTATGATATATTTATATTCTAGGGCTCTACTGGAATATCTTTGCAAGATTTACAGTTAAAAAACTCCTTATTTATCTCATACTGGTCCTTTATGCAGCCCCTCAGTTCAGCCTCTGTCTGAAACAGGCCGTTTTAGCTCCTGTCTCTTTAAGGCCCCGCCTCCTGATGAGCCAGCTCTGTTCTGATTGGTCAGCTTTCAGGAAGCCTCCGCTGACTCGGGAGGCTACGTAACCAAACAATAAACTTCTCAAATACATCCGTATATGTTTGAGCTGAAATCTGATCTGAAACATGAGAGCAGACAACATGAACAACCTTAGCAACAACCTTAGCAACAAAGACTATAGAAAGGACGGCCATTTGTGGGCATGTGCGAACAATCTGACATCATCACAAGGAGGAAGTAGAGGTCACTTTGCAAACAAAGCTTCCAGAGCAGGCTGAAGCTCTGACTTTTGACTTTTTTAAACTTAAGTTTTGGAACTTTGACCATGTTTAACAGTATAAAAATGACAAAAAGCACGATATGTTCCCTTTTTAAAATGATAATAATCATTTTAAGCACCTGTCTCCCTGTATCTTGTCATCTTGTGATGGAGTTTGTCACCGTCTGTCCCCTCAGAGTTATTTCCAAGCTGGAGTCTCAGGTGAAGCAGCTGGAGCACGAGAACCAGGCCAGAGCACGATACGCTTCGCACAGTAACACGCAACCTTCTGGAGCCGGGTGAGCACCTCAACATCCTGCTCATCTGTCTCTCTTACAGATCTGGGTGTCAGCAAAGGAGAATGTGAATCAATGTGCTCTTCCATCCACAACTGTTGATTAATAGATTGTTTGTTTGGTGTATAAAATGTCAGAAAATTGTGAAAAATATACAACATGCTCCACTCACAGTAATAAAGCAGAGTGCTGAATCCTTAAAATAGTGAAAATGAATAAGAAAGGCTAAGACAGCACATTTAATTTAGTTTTTTTGTGTGAAAAATGTCTATTACGATTTCCTGAAGCTCAAGTTGACGGTCTAAAAAGTCTTCACAATCAAACAGCTGGAAAAGTTGACTGTTTGGCATCTTTTCTCGAAACGATGAACGATTAGTTGATTATCCAAAGTTTAGTTATTATCGTTTAGTTGTTTTAATCAAGATAAACATTTTCTGGTGTCGTTAAAACATCGCAGAAGACGACGACGTAATTAAAAGAACGCCAGCCGAACCTCAAACGATGGAAAACATGATGGAAATATGATATTTCTCTTTGTTTCATGTATTAATTTGAGCAACTTTTCCACCTCAGCCAAGTGTAAAAAACATATTTGAGACATTTTGACTTTTTTTCCTCAGGTTTCTTTTTTTGTGCAGATTGAAATTGTGCAGATTTTGTGAAATTTGTGTATAAAAACAGGTGCATATGTACAGATATAACCGCCAGATCTTAAACTTCCTGTCATTATGTCCGCAGTCTTTTCCATCATCCCGACCTGCTGCTGTCGCCCAGCAAATGCAAACCGGAGCCGGACGTTACCCGCAGGAAGTCACCTTGCTCTCTCTCTGATCAGCTACACGGCGGCAGAAAACCATCATTCCCTCAAAACAACCAGTTGAGTAAGCACAAGAAGCCGCCGTATACGTCAAACGATCAGTCGTCAGGAACCGGGAGCTCTGTGGACACCTCATCAGGGAGCAGGAGGTAGGTGTTACTATTCGCTGTCGATACGTCCTCAACTACAGTCAGCTCAGATTTTAAAGGATTTTAAGAGATCCTGTTCTGCAGGTGTGCTTCTCCTCCAGAGTGTGAACAGTCTCTGCTCCAGCCCAGACACCAGGAGCAGAGCGCGGGCCAGCGGGACGCCGGAGGTCGGAGGGAGGGATCCTGCGCTCTGACGCCTATGATGAGGGCCCTGATAGAGCTGGAGGAGACCAGAGCCACAGAGAGCCGGGCCCCCTGTAAGAACAGCTCCACCACCCACAGTATGACTCACACTCACTCATGAAACACCGACAACCTGCCAAAACTTTACATCTGCTGCCGAGAGCTTGTGTTTGGATTTAGAAACACTGTTGTATCTTATCTAGTTTCATTTGTCAGGATTTTGAGATAAAAAAAGGTTTTAAGGTTTTTAGGAAATACAATCTCAGTTTTAGGAATGTGGATAAACTGTTAGAAGTATAAAAGAGAGTCTGAGGTTGTTCCAACAAGTGGAAAGCAAGAGAGTGAGTGAGTCACTGTTTCCTGTAACACCAGCAGAAAGGGAACAATGGCTGCAGTCAGTTTTATAGTGTGAGATGTTGGAGTGTCGTAAAGAGACTGGCAGACAGTTTTCTACTGTAGCTGCTGGTAGTGTTCAGTCCTACTAAAACCTTTAGTATCAAAGAGGAAACAGAAATCTGTTCACTATAAACTTAAAGCATCCACAATCATTTTTTAAGAGCGTTACTTTACATTCATGTCATGAAAAACAGCTTTTTGATATTTTAGGGTTTCAACTGATGATTATTGTCATTATCGAATAATTTGGTGATTATTAATTAATTGTTTTGTATAATTTTCAACAGCCAAAGGAAACATTCAAATAGTTTATTCTATTCAAACAATAAAAGTTTTCTATCATTTATGACAAAGAAAAGCATCAAATCTTCACATTTAACACAGAGACATTTTTAACTTGGAAAACTTGGAAAAGCTTATTATTGATTATCAAAATAGTTGCTGATTAATTTTGATTTGACAGAAAATTAATCCACAACTATTTTGATAAATAATTTTCTGTAATTTTTCTAGCAAAAATACCAAATATTTGATGATTCCAGCTTCTCAAATGTGACGATTTGCTGTTTTTCTTCATCATAAATGACAGTAAATTGAATATATTAACATTTTAGGCTGTTAAATGGACAAAACAAGCACATTGAAAACATTACTGTGGCCTCTGACACATTTATTTAATCATCTATTTATTTCATAGACTAAACAAACAAATTGAGCAAGAAAATGATCAGCAGATGAATCGATAATGAAAATAATTGTTAGTTTCAGCTCTACTGGAGAACCACATATACATATCATATATATATTTATTTCCCAGTTTATTTATATTTTAAACATGTAACAACATAAATATTCCATATTATATATTACAGCACTCAGGTGCAACATGTGATTTAATATTTTATGGGTTTCATGCACATGTTTCTTGTCCAGGTATTAAGTTTTAGACAAAATATTCAGTAATTTCTTCTTTTCTAAATGTAATAATGAAACAACAAGTTTTAAGGGAGAATTCTGTTTCTCTGTGGTGAAAATAAATCATACTGGACATGCAGTTATGAAGATTATATTCCTCTTATTTAATGATGAAAGGCAGATTTCTTATATCTTTGTGTTGATTCTCTTCATTCTGTACCTTCGGACTGGACTCCATATCGTCGTGTCTGTGTGATTTCTCTCCGCAGGGGTCGGCCCTCAGAGGACCACAGTCGGGTTTGTGGAGCGGAGACTCAAAGAGCCAATCCAGGAGCGTGTCGTGCTTCAGGCAGACAGCGATGTGTCTAAACCTGGAGGAGTCGTGGTGGCTGGAGCTGAGCGAGGAGGAGGAGGAGGAGGAGGAGCGAAAAGTCGTACTGGAGCGGAAAGCGCTGCAGTTCTGCTTAGAGCTCAGAGGAGTCTGTCTCCGGAGGGCCACAGATCCTCCTCACTGCCTCCTCCAGCACATCGAAACATACCCACAGCTACTACGCCCAGTACGTGCTCCCAGTCGTCTCACGCTCACCTGGACGCCATGTTTTTAACACAGCGTCTCTGTGAATGAAGCATGTGAACACACCTTATGTGCTTTGGGACAATCTAATTAAGGAAGACTTTCAGTAACAGCAGATAAAATGAATTATATTTGGACTATTTGGCCATTATTCACAGCTGCAGACGTGCTGTCAGCCAACCCTTCGTGGCTCCTTTTCTCTTCGTTAAAACATCTCATTTTAGACCAATTAAACCACAGATATTCAAATCAGGAGGTTGAGGAGGGAGAGACTCGTACTCCTGTGAGTCATTACCCAGTCAATTCTGAGCACACGGACATGAAACATGTATTTTTAGATTCAGTGTGACTTACACTTCCCGAGAATATCATTTTCTATTCCTCTCTAATGTGCCTCGTGAATTAACATCCATAAATCTGCTTAGGAACTTGCCTGAGAATCATCACGTTTTCAGGTTTTTTTTTACAGTGTAAACGTAATCCGGAGACAATTTCAAGTTATTTTAGGAGAAATGCTTTGATATTGTACATAAATGTATTTCAGGCTGAGATTGTAAATAATGTTTTATCAAAATTAACACCCAAGCCGATTAATTCTTAACCTTCTGACAAAAGCAAGATCTTTTTTTGTGGATCACTTAAAAAAAAACTCTCTGGAGAATAAGAGATTTTAATTAATGTTGTATCGGTGTATTAAAGTTTTAATTAATGGTGAGCTCTTCTCTTTTCTTTCCTTCCAGCAAAAAGAGACACTTTACTGATGCCTCTGTCTGCTAAATCCAGCCCTAAACGCTGCCCCAGCGAGAACTACTCCACCGCTTTCGGTCACTTGATGCCGAGAGAAGAACACCTGCACAAAAGGTGAGAAACACACAGAATAACACGAGAGGAGTAATTAATATGACATGAGATGAAACAACGATACCACAACTGTGAAATAGCAACTAGCAGACGATGAGAAGTTATAGAAACGACAGGAATAATATCAAAATATTAGGTTTAGGCTGAAAATATGTGTAGAAATTATTATAAAGGCCTTTTTAAATAGCTGAGTGTGTGTGTGTGGAAAATAGATGGATTATTCATTTACTTTTCTGGATCATAATGAAGAAACTATTATGAATAAGTGAGATTGACACTAAAATGAGAATTGCTGGTCCACCTTAAAAGTCAGTCCATCTTAAGTGAGCCTGGTCAAGTAAAGCTAACACGTTGTTGCTAACTCCGGGGCTAACCCCCTCCGATAGATGAGTATTCTCTTGAGGAGCTGCAGCATTTATTACTGTCTTTACTGTACATTTACTGCCAGATTGACAACTTACTGCTAAACTTTTCCTCTGCTCCGCTCGCGTTCACGTCACGTTTCTGCCGCTCGCCCTCTGCGCTCGCGCAACTACACACGCACACACGCGCACACTGCTTTATTCCTTAACGGAGCTACGCTACTCTTGCAAAAACACGTAGATGTCCTTTGAAGAACGAAGAGAGTGAGGATGATTTTAAAAAATCCACAATAACGTAGAGTGTTGCACAGTGTGCGAGAGAAAATCATTAATGATCGTTTGAAATTTTAGTAGCGGCGCTCATAATTGGAAACACTGGAAGTGACTCATCCAATCACGACAAGTCCGAAGTTTGCAGTTTATTGCTGAAAAGTGGTTTTACATTGTGTGGGGGTACATGTATGTACGTGTGGTTTCTAAAAAAAAAAGGAACAAAAAGACAGGCTAAGAAAACCTTGTACATCGCGTAAACTAAAACTAGCATAATTAGCATGACTAGCAGTAACAGCCAACAAAAAACCCCCAGCAAAATCATCTTAGCAAAGAAGGAATATACATGTAATTAGTACGAGTACTTACAATTCGATGTACGCACAAAACAGCCCAAACTAAAGACAGTTACATCTTTCTTAGAACTTAATTAGCTTCAATCTTTGCGCACTGAAAGCAAACAGCAGTCTTAACGAGCTACGCAGTAGGAACATACCACTTTGGAGGGGATTGGGGGGAGGGCGGAATAGTCCATGCAGTTTTTTTTTTTTTTTTTACAGATACAATGAAATATAGTTTAAAGTAAAGGAAAGCTGTTTCTGCTGCTAAAGAAGAGTCTGTAAATAAATAAATAATAAAGTCTGTCTCAACTAAAAAGATTTCTAAAAAAAAGATTTAATAAACATACATGTCGATTTTTGGTGCTTTCTCCTTATGACAGATGAGGGTTGCTCTCTGAAAAGGAGTCACTTTTTATTTTATTTATTTTATTAATAATTAAACTTTATTTGATCAGGTAGCCTTGTTGAGATCGAGATCTTTGAGAACAACACTCTTAATCAGACACACAAATAACAACAACCACAGTCAAAAAGTGATGAATAAAACAGTTAAAAAGAGTCATAAAAAACATCAGATAATTAAGTTTTAAAAGCTCCGATGTGGAATAAAACAATCTAGTTTGAAGGCAGTTTGCAGTTTAAAAGGTGCAGAGTACCTGAAACCAGTTCTGCTGTGATTAGTGAAACATCATTGAAACATCTCTACATGTAGCTACAGTAGCATTTATTCACTGACAAATAGCCTAAACTGTACTCACACCGCACTGTTACGTTCACAGCTAACATTATGTGTGGCAGCAACAGTCACACACCCGCCCTCTCTCTCTCTCTTTAAATGTGTCTTTTTATATTTCTTTGACATTTTGTCTTAATGCCTTTTTATTCTTTACGTTAAGCCCTTTTAATTGCCTTGTTGAGAAGTGCTATACAGATAATACAGTGAAGATTTGGGGGTGAAGAAGAGAGCGTGAGAAAGGAGGAACATGAATTTGCTCTCAGGACTATCAGTGTAAAGAGATGCAGAAAGTTTAATTTAGTGGCTGCTTCTATTCAAAGTGTTTAACTCCGTCGGTCCTGGTGGGAATTGAGAGGTTACTCAGTATAATGACACGGCTGCCTCTCATCATGACTGTCACGTCTTTGTATGACCAAGCTTTTTTCTCAGCAGCTGCAGCTTTAAAGATGTTAACGACATCACAGCAGACAGATGAGTCCTCATGTGTTTTCACTACCTGTTGAAATGAAGCACAAGGTGTCATCCTGCTGCTGCAACTTTACACATTAAACCTTTTGTTTACTCAGCAGATACAATAATCTAAACCGGGTCACACACACAACTCACAGCTTGTTAAAATTCAGTGTGGAGCGAGTCTAAGCGTGAACTATAAACAGCTCACTGAGTCGGTGTAACGGCGCCTACAGACTGTGAAATTTCAGCAATCTTATAAGTTTATTGCAAAGCGCACTGTGACATGGATCTAATAGACTTGGTTACGACATTGAGTTTGATGTATGTAGATGTACGATGATCAAACCTGCTCGTCATCGGCTACGACACAAGTCAACATACAAGATTCAAGCAGTTATATTAAGTTATATTATAATGTGCAGAGTAAACATGGACGTGTACACCATACAATGAAATTCCTACTTTGCTAATCCAACCTTCATGACAGAAAAGTAAATTAAAGTTAATAAGTTACATATAAGTTCAAGTATTGTGCAAGAAAAAGCAGCAATCCTGACTTGACAACAGGTCATACAGTATACCACGATACTGCAAATACTGCACATAGACATTGTCATAAAGTTCACCATGCATTGTTGCAAATATGACTGTTTTCTGTAGAAGAAGACGTCATCGCCGTGCGTCATGCATCTGCGCCGCTATAGCGGTAAACGATGATGCTTTTCATGCTACGTCCAACAAGGCTTCTGCTGCCATGACTCAACAAGATTTTCTTCTTTGTTGGAATCCCAAACGTTTCGTTTTGCTCGTTCATTGGGTTTAGCACCAGTCGATCATTTCATGCTGCATTCCTATTGGTTGGTTAGTAGACGTAAGTCATAGCCGCAGTCACATTGGAGCCACGACCAAAGATATCGCCACGTTTCTTTCATGCTGGTCATCTTTCGTCTGAAACAGCCCAAAATCGCACCGCGTATCCCCGACGTTTGAGAGACAAGCAGCTTCTTGAACTATAAACAGATGAAGAGGTTACATGAGCAGTTTGGCTCTGGATGTTCTGCGTTACACTCATTAAAATAAATAAATAAATAAATAAATAAATGACATTGTGCTCCGTCTGCAGGTTTGATGGAGAAGTTGACCAGCGGCGTCATTCATTCCACAGCAGCAGTCCCAAGAAGAGACTCCAGTTCGCGTCAACAGACAGAGACGACGGTAATATATCTAAGATACCTCACGACTGTTGCTCTGATCAGGTTTTGGTTCCTGGTTCTGATCTTCTGGTTCGTTTTGTGTGTTTTGTCTTTTTATTTCTGCTTCAAAACAACATCATGAAAACTAAAATGTTCAGTTTGATGCTTGAGATCATTTTAATCTGCAGGACAAAACCAGTTGAACCAGTATGTGAGCAACTTTTAAATGTTTATCCACTGGTTTTAGTTGCTCATAAGAAGGTTTGGTTATTAATGTCACATATGGGAGACACACAGGAGATGTTTATTAAGGATTTACAACCCTGTTTTAGGCTCTAAACTGCCAAACACAGCAAAAAGTTTAGTGGCGGTAAAATGAAAGAAAACAGCTGAAAATTGAGTGTTTATGCTCAAACAAGATGTATATCAGAGAGTTCCTGTTTAGAAGATGTGGAAGGAAATGACGTCTGAAATTTGAATCTGACACACACAGCTGGGTCCAAACAGAGAGAGAGAGAGAAAGAGAGAGAGAGAGAGAGAGAGAGAGAGAGACTGCGTAAAGAACGTCGCAGCAAATTAAAAATATGCTGATATCTGAACAGCAGCTACACGTGGAAATTACAGGATGACGACACATTGACTTAAAGACGTCATCATCAGGTGACCTGGATGAGCTAAAACATCAAGTAACAGGAGCACAAACAGAGAAAAGTCGTGAAAGTAAAAACAGTAAAACAACAATAAAATACCAGTCATACCACAACAAGTGAGTGAACTTTTCTCCTGTAAGGGGAAGATGTAGTTATGATCTCTTTCCTCTGTTATTTATTTACATATTTGTACCTTAATGTTTCCTTCAGTCGCCTCCTGCTTCAGTGTTTATTTGACTTTAAGCATCTTCTGATTAAAGCAGCCAGTAATTCTGTTCATAATGTGCCTGTTTCTGTTTTTATCTGTTTAATATCCGAGTTTTTCCAATTTTCATAACAGTTTTCATAATCACTGATCGTTTTATTGAGCTGAGATCAGACTCTTTATTTTATATTTCCTCACACACAACTTCTCCTCTTTTAGGATGAACATCTGATTTCCTGCCATCAGATCTTATTTAGCTGCAATTTATTCAAATCAGATGAACTGATTGAGCTCATTAAATCTTTAATCTTTGCAAATATCCACTAAATTGCTTATAAAAAAGTAGCTTATTAAATATTCTCCAGTATAATAAACTTAATCAGGAAAAGAATTGATCAAATGTTTAATCAGAAGTATAAATAAATGATTTGATCTTTTTCTCTCCTTCAGACGTTCAGCAGCCGGAGTCGTCCGCCAGCCTGAACCCACCTGATGGGAACTCCCAGCTGGGCTGGGAGGAGCTGGGAGTCTGCGGCGGATCGTCCGACCTGCAGGACCCGTACGAGGACACGGCCCCCCTTTTCCTGGACAGACTGCATTCGCTGGCCGAGGCCGAGAAACTGTTCGACGAGCTGACGCAGGAGAAACTGCAGGTGAGACGAGCTCGGTTTGAAGGACAAAGAGCGTCTCGCAAACGTCGCCTCACACAGGACGTCCGTTATTAACTCTGACGCAGGAAAAGCAGTGAAGCGGCTCAGTTTAAAAAGCCGCGTATCTCTTGACACACACAGGCCTCGACGGTACAACTGTAATCCCCTCCGGACCTCTTACATAACACGGACTTCATTGTTTTTATACCACTCCTAAATTACTTCTATTTTTAGGAAGTTCATATCCACAAATCCTCCCCTCCCCTTCATCTGTGCCGGTCATATTGGGAAGCCTGCCTCCCCCGTTTGTACAGTACACACACACACACACACACACACACTAATCTAATGAGTCCTGTAAAACAGTTTCATTCAGTCGTGTGCCGCTTGTTTCATCAGTTTAATTGTTTCAGCAGATATTAACCGTGACTGACCGACTTGGCTGCCAGTGAAGTTCAGGATTGATTTTAAGATTCTTTTAATCACTTATAAGGCTCTACGCGGTTTATCTCCGGCTTAAATTTCCGAGCTACTAAGCCCTTACACCACCGAGAGGTCACTTATGTCATCCAACCAAAACCTGTCGGCCGTACGGTCCAACTAGAAACCAAAGACGACACTCAGACTTCAGACCAGTCTCCCTCCTCCCTGTTTTAAACATTTAAAAACCCACTTTTCTATAACATTCAATAACTTATAGTGTTTGTTTATGTCTGTATGAATCTTTCCCAAAGATCCCAAATGTTTCCAACCATTTTCAAACCCTGAGAAATCTGTAATTTAATCAAAGTAACGGACTGTTTCATTTGGTCGCCTGTCGATGGCGTCATACCTCCTCTACCAAAGAGTAAACACGCACAAGATGCATACGGCGGCGCTGTGTTTGTCCGCTACAATGGCGTCTACCAAAGAGTAACTTACACACATACAAGATAATACATCGGCGTTGTGGTTGTTCCACACAAACTGTTATAAATTGACTTTTATTCAGTTTTAAGCCACATTTTCATGATAAATTTAGGTGGTTTTTAACTATATCTTTTAGCCGGAAGAAGGATTTTAGTCGTTGGACGTCAGAGAAATAACTTATCAGAGAAATAAACTGGGCAAACGTTAGCAGCAGCTCGGCTAACAGCCCCTCCAGGAAGTCCGGTGGTCACTAAACATCATCGGAGAAATATTGATTTTTTTAGGTGAAACAACTTTAATTAGTATTTTTAACGATTTTAATCGATTCTTGTTCTCTTTTTCTTTCTGTGCTACATAAATGAAGTTTTATTTACTTACTTTGTCAATAAATTATTAAACTTTATATGTGTGTGTGTGTGTGTGTGTGTGTGTGTGTGTGTGTGTGTGTGTGTGTGTGTGTGTGTGTGTGTGTGTGCATGCAGATCGAGGCAGCTTTGAGCCGGATGCCCGGGGCAGGCGGTAGAGTGAGCCTACAGACACGGTTAGATGAGGTAAGACAGATGATGTTGTTTGTTTTAATTTACAGTCGTCTGTTAATCATTTAAATCCGTTTTCAAGCAAAAACCTTTGTTGTTTCCAGATTCTCAGATGTGAGGATTTGCTGCTTTTTTTTTGTTGTTTTTTTTTATGTATAATCATTAATTTAATGTCTGTGGTGTTTGAAGGTGAGTAATTTGAGGACATCACCTTCAAACCAGGGGAGGAAATTGACTTTTTCTTTAAAAGGGCTTTTTTTTTTGCCTTCATGAAATATGTTTTGGAGGCATTTTAGATGATTTCCAGAGCTTTTTTTTCCTAAATGATGGGAAATTGAGTCAGTGGAGCGGGACAGGAAACACTGGGAGGAGAGAGAGAGAGAGAGAGAGGTCCCACATTATTAGTCTGTGATTCACAAAACCATCACAACATCAGGTTTTAGTTAAAATGATGACTTTGTTAAGGTTAGAGACACATGTTGTGGATTAAAGTGACGACTTCCTTAACAGAAAACAGAAAACCTTCTGATATCACATGTCAGAGGTCCTTCAGGGTGTCTTCAGGAATCTTTGACCTGCACTAAAATCTGAGAAACATATAAATTTGATCATCAGCAGAAGCTTTTTTTCACATAAGATCAGTGGAAAAATAAAACCTTTTCTTTCTTGTGGTGATCTGCAGACATTTTGACTGTAAAAGCTTTTATCACCTCATGTATCGACTGCTGTGAACTCCTCTTACAGTATTATGGAGTCAGTCAGTCCTCTATGTGTCTGTCTATCACCCCTCTACTGCACTGGCCTCCCTCCACTGGTTACCAGTGAAATATACGATTGATTTTATTAGTTTTTAAAGCTCTGACTGGTTTGGCACCAGCTTCCATCTCTGACTCCTCAGATCATCTGATCAGTTATTTCTGATCGTTACTGGTGGAGCTCTCTGCTCCCAGACTGTGAACCAGTTTACCCTCACCGTCAGATCTTCCCCGTCCATCCCAGCTAAAGATTCACCTTTATATATTTTTAAGATTTTTTTTATATCATATTTAAATTGTGAACTTTGTCTGTTACAATTTATCATATTTATTTTGTTTTGTTTTATTTATTCAACTGTATTTTTACATTTTTCTATAAAGCACTTTGTTTTGTTGTTTTTAAAAGCGCTCTTTAAATGAATTTGACTTGACTTAAAGTGAGGTGACCTTCGTCGTCATGGTTACCATAGTAACTGCAGGGTGAAGGTTAATGAACAGTCGTAGTTACGGTTCTTAAAAGACTGTAATAAGCTGCAACCACTGAGTTTTTTTTGCCATTTTTGCTTTAAAAATGACTAGAATGGTTGTTCAATTATCAAACTGTTTGCCAATAAATTTTCAGTCGATCAACTTATTGCTTTATTGATTAATAGCTGCAGCTCTGTCGTCCTGTCATTCTGCACTAAATTAAAATAATAATAATAAATAATAAGATGACACGGCGACATCTTCATACTGCTTACTTTGTCCGAGCAAATCTTCACATTTTCCTGTTACCAAAACAGTTGTCTGATTAATTTTCTATTCATCAACTAATTGATTAATTGATTGATGAATCTATTATCTCCTCAGGTGGCCTTAGAGAATCGTCTGGAGAGGCTGAACCGTGAGCTGGGATCCATCCGCATGACTCTGAAGAGATTCCACGTCCTCCGCTCCTCCGCTAACATCTAGCGACGTCTGTCTTTTTTTTTAACGTCAGTGTGGTGGACGCTACAACAACCGTTAGCGTCTGGGTTGTTTTTTTTTTTTTTAAATACACAGCACTGATTGTCTCTCCGTCTCTCTCTCTCTCTCCGTGTGCCATAAACCCGTCTGT
Source organism: Thunnus albacares (assembly GCF_914725855.1). Classification (NCBI taxonomy): domain Eukaryota; kingdom Metazoa; phylum Chordata; class Actinopteri; order Scombriformes; family Scombridae; genus Thunnus; species Thunnus albacares. The sequence goes on from NC_058123.1 coordinate 5,414,191, forward strand.
ACAGCGACTCCCACAGCATCTCTTTTTTATACGCGTTATTACTCGGGGATACTTTTTTATATGTCTGAAAGATATTGCAATTTTTCTGGAGTATATTTTTAGTAAGACACAGATTTGTACAGTCGTTTACTTTTTTAGAGTCACAGAAATATTAATATGATAATATGTTTTATTCGCCATATTTCAGGTGTAACATTTTTAAATGTTTCCAGATTACATGTGAGCGATTTCCAGCAGAGACATTCATCCACTTGGGGAAATATCACTGCCATTTGAGGTTGTTTTTATTCATTTGACATGGCTTAAAATGTATTTATTTAATGTTTTTATACTAGAGATTTTGATTTTGGTGCATTTTATGTGTTATTTTTCTTCTATAAGTAGGTTGTTACCACTTATTTTTGGGCCAAATTATAAAACTTGAAGGAAATGTTTGTTTACTTGAATCAAATTGCCTTTTTTTGTTTTTTTTTCTCCTTTTGTTTACTTTCCATTCCTACTCGTCACTTTTCTCGCTTTATGTTTTTTTTTCTCTAATTGAAGTGATTTTTAGATTAGAGCCACTTGTAAAATCCAGACCAGCACACGTCTTCAGTACTTTCACTCGTTCTCTCTCACAGTGTCTTCTTCAGCCCGGTTGTTATTTCTCTTCGAGCGACGCTTGCGCATGGAAATTCTTGCACTGCTTCTTTTTTGCCATGCAGTTTTCCTAACAGGAACTTCACTGGAACTATAATATTGTTGTTGCACAATAAATGAAGCTTTTTTTTTTGATAACTACAAGTTTTGCTCCTTTATTTTGTCCGACTTGTTTATTATTCCTGCAGTGAAACAACAGCACAGAGACTCTAGAGAACTGGAACAAAACATGTTTGACACATAAATAAAAGAGTTTTGGTCAAAAAATGAAAATGAACCATAAAAGTAATCAGTATATTAAACTGTGGTTCCTTTACAGGAGTGTATTTTGGATTACATATGTTATGACCTGACCTCAACAAAACTATCAGAATCACAAATACTTTATTAATCCCTGACAGGAAACTGGGTCACGTTACAGTTGCTCTGCACTACAATAGAAATACATACAAGTATAGAGAATTATAAGGAAATAGAAAATATGAAATATGTAAAAAAAAAATAATAATAATAAAATAAAACTATACTACAATATATATTATAGAAAAAATTAGAGAAAATAGATAAAAAATATAAAATATGTACATCCTACTACAATATATAACAACATTATAGAAAAATTGAGAAAATAGAGAAAAATAAATATATAACTACAGTGTAAATAATAATTCAGAAAAATGGGGTCTATCATGAATGTTTAACAAAATAAATCTTTATTACACAAAATAAACCACATGTCATCAAACTAAACCAAATTAAAATAAGTGAATTAATATTTACAGTGTGGACATCGGTGGTGTCGGTAGTGTTGTGGATATTTTGTCAGCAGTGGAGACTTTTAATGTCTTAATGCTGAAAATGTTTACTGAAAGCACTCGGCCAAGTGGAGAACAAAAACCAGTAAACACCAGAGTGTTTGCTCCGATGCTGTCTCTAGTCTGTCCTGGTCTTCATCAGCCTACAATATGAAAAATTACTCTGATTGGTTCAGTAGTTTCTAAACAAGGAACTGCACTTTATCCGTGAGCGTTTAAGTCATGTTGCATGTAATTTCAGCAGTTTTGGTTTGAGTGTCTGACTGTGTCATCCACCCATCTGTGTTGTTTAGAGAAGCCTCCTGTGACCTTGGTAACCATGGAGATGCTGATATACCCTCTATCAGAGAGGTTTCTGCCTTCCCCAAAACATCAGAACAAGGAGAAGACATCTTTATCTCTGATTTAAGAATTACAGCGTGACCTCAAAGCCAAGCTTAACCCAATGTAACCCAGTTTGTAACCTCTAAAGATGGAAAATTCCATAACAAGTAGGACGTGTTGGTGTTAAATGAAGGGTGTGTGTGTGTTTGGGGGTGTCGGACGGTGCATAAAATTAAATAAACTAACTAAAGCAGCATAACAAACCAGCTGCAGCAGCGGTTTAAGTGACCCAGGAGCACAGTTGTCTCTCAGGTGTTCACTAATGATCACCTGCAGAACGATGAGAGATGCAGGTTAAAACCAGTTCCAACCCCAACATGACACCAGAGGTCATCAAAACATTATATCAAATATTTATATCTTTATATGATCAGACTGTTCCCAAAAAACACTGCGTTCTGAACACAGTGTTTTTACATTTAGATGTTTTTACATATATACGAGTAATAAAAGTAAAAAGCAGGAACAGAATATTCAGCCTCCATCTGTCTTTTGAACTCCTGAACTGGTCTAACTGGGAAACCAGACTGTCTCACACACTGGCTCCTTAAAGTGGAGTCACTTAAAGTCACTTTTTAGATTTAAACTCACTGAAGCTGCTTTTATCTGTTTTTGGCTGATTTGCTGTGTGATCTGTTGCTTTTCTTCACAAGAGTTTGAGTTTGTGTTTATTTGTTTTTGTCAACACTTTCTGATATATCTGATAAAATGAGGAAACTGTTAGTCAGCTACATACATACATCATTTTGAAAATAATACATTTTTCTATAAAATCATGTTTTTGAAACTTCCTCATAGTTATGACTTTTTTCTTTTTAGTGAACAAGTTTCAGTGCTTTTCTGACCTTTGACTGAACTTCACATCAACTACTTCCTGTTGGCAGATTATCCTGCTCCAGTCTGTGACATCACACGCGTTGAGTCACGTGATTTCAATTCACTTATTAACACTCCAGGTTTAATTTAACAGCAGTCCCTAAACATTAGCATTCAGTAGAAGAAGAGATAGGTGCAGTTAAACTTGAGATGACCCACATTATGTTAATTCACTACAGTTAATTTGCATATTGTGTAAAACAAAAATATACTTTTATTTAATACAAATCGCAGCTGTTAAGTACAATCTTTCCACAAAGCCTTTAAAATGACTGAACCTCCTGAGAGTGTGTGATACTTTAAATTAGGCCCCATGGCAAACATGAACTCAATAATTAGTTCCATTTTTAAAAAATACCAATATATTGGGGTCCTATGCAGTTTTAATAAAGCCCTAATTAAAACAGAAACAGGAAACGATGATATGAAGTCATTAGAGACAAACTGACATGACACACTGGAGTGATAGAATAAAGATATGACGGTATACCTGCGGGGTCTGCAGGTCTCCAATCTGCAGGATTAAGATTAAAGTATTTAAATCATTTTCAGCAGGAATTTTATAATCACGTGTCTGAAGGGGCCGCTGGGGGGCGTCTTTCTCTCTCTGTGTGTCTTCTGATGTAACTGTTAACCTGTGTTCATCCCGCTGGAGCTGAAGCACCGGAGAGGACCGCCGAGCTCCGGATGATGGAGGAGCAGCAGCGGGACTGACAGGCGCGGACACGCCGGCAGGTGAGCGCTCTGTGCGGGCGGAGACGAACGGGACGGACGTCGCTCGTCTTTTACCGCAGAATATAAACAACATCCTGCGATCATCAGGCTGATTTTCACTCCTGCCTCTCTGCTTCAGCTGTGAAAACACTCCCGACAGACAACGATGCTGCTCACAGGCTCATCTGCTGTGTGGAAATCCAGCTGAATAACCGGGACTGCAGACCCGCAGGTGAGTCCTGATGGATCTGTTGTCACCACCAATTAACTGGCAGATCTCTCATTAATTAATTAGGCAACCATGCAAACGTTCATTACATTGTTTGTCAGTGTTTGAACGAGCTGCAGCGGTCAGCTGGCATCCATCATCCTCTCAGCAGATGATCAGTCTGTGTCTCTGATGTAGAGAGGTGGTTCCGTTTGATCACAATAATATCAATAATATCAAGCTGATGTTAGTCTCATATGAATCTCTTATTTTATCCATTAATAACGATGGAATTACGATGTTTTTCATGGGATTTTAAGGGATAATTAATAGATTGAAATGATTTAAGGTATTTTTAATGGATTATTTGCACAGTTTAAGGCTTTCGACCAGAAACTTTCCCTTAATTTACACATTAATTTGCTGCTAGCTTAAGTTTGTCCGTTAATTTGAAATGTTCTTAATCTATTCAATAAGTCTTTAATCATCAATTTAAGGAGGGCAAAAACTAACCCCCTCAAAAACACCTTAATTATCAAATTGAGTAGCTTTTAAGGGGAACATGTCTTCACCTTGATTTACACATTCATTCATTTTCTGCTTCTAATACACATTAAACCAAAACCCATGAAAATCACTCTGAATCTCCACCTTAATTAAGAAATGGAGGCTTTAAGGTATAAATGAAAGAGCTGGTTCTCATGGGTTTTGATCTATTTTAAAAGGGGTTTTGCCCTTTTAAAAATCTTTAAACTGTGTGATTGAACCATTAATTATCACCTTAAAATCCCATGAATGACTCCCTGCAGTGATAGACTAAGGTGATTCTTGATTATCAATTTAAGGAGTTATTAAAAGGTTCTTAAAGGGCAAAAACTGCCGCTTTTACCCCAAATAATATTAAGACCAAAAACCATGTAAACTAACCCTGGATATTCCCTTTAATTAAGAAATTAAGGCCCTTTAAGGTATAAATTAAGGGTGGTTTTCATGGATTTTGGACCACAAGATTACAGAATAAAGTAAATTCAGGGTGATCTGGTTTTGGGGGGGACCCTGGTGTTCTGGGACCAGGGGGCAACACTTTGTGTAGTTAAGATTCGTTTCTCACTGACTTCATCAACACTGTTGAAACAATGATTATATGCAACCGACTATTGAGTCACTAAATCGTTGTTTACTGCGTCAGACACAGTCAGACATTGAACCAAAGATTGGATCTGTTTTCCATTTGCTAAAGTGAGAAAGGTTGCAGCTAACCATCATTTTTATTATCAATTAATCTGCTGATTATTTTCTTGATACATTTTTTAGTCTATAAGATATCAGAAAACAATGAAAAATGCCCAAATATGCTCAAATAACCACAGAAGAAGAAGTAAACCAGAAACATTTGAGCAGCTAAAAGAATTTTTGCTTAAGAAAATGATGATTAATCAGTTATCAAAATAGTTGCTGAATGAATTTTCTAGCAATTGACAGTAAATATTCATATTTGAGAAGCTGGAACCAGAGAATTTGAGCTTTTTTTAAACTAAAAAATGACTCAAAGTGTGTTAATCAGTCAACTAGCTGTTATTTCATATATAAAACTCGACCCGTCCTTGCCTCAAACATTCAGTACGTTCTGCTAACAAAGCACACGCTAACAGACCTGGAGCTATTCTTACACACTGAATGTAAAAACACTTAAAAGGTGCTGCGATCCTCAGCTACCCTTTAACTTATTCAGACGGATGCTGCAGTGGAGCCAAAACCTTCTAGGAAGAACACTTTACACCTGCAAAACGTTTACCAGCCTGCGAGTCACCCCGCTGCTTTAAATAATCATCGTAGACCACACGGTGTCTGTGCAGTGCAGTGAAATGAAATATGTTATATTAACCTTAGATATCCAAACTGACCTGTTGTCACAAATGAGAACGGGGTGGACAGGTGGAATGAATGATGAGGCTTTAATGCTCAAAAACTCACAGGTCAAACCGAGTTGGTTAGAACATGAGAGTCCATGAAAGTAACTAGCTGGCAGAGAATAAAAGAAGCGGACCGGTATAAATAGTGTGTCTGATGAGGGAAATGAGTCGCAGGTGAGGAGTGGACCACGTAGCTGCTGGACTGATGAGAAGTGGGAACAGGTGTGTCGATGGGGAAAGCAGGGAAAGTCCGAGGGCATCTGGTGGACAGCTTGAGGACAGCAGGTCTGGGGAGAAGGAGTGAAAGTACGAGGACTGGGAGAAGCGAGCGGGGACTGGAAACAAAATGCCGAGGGCTGGCGTTGAGAGAGTGTGTGGCTGCTGAGAGGAACTGAAGAGCAGATTGAGACACCTGTTGACGATACACAAAATAAATCATCCATGAAGTGTGTAATAGTCTGATAATTTTTATTTGAACAACATACTGTAGACAGTTAGCATGTAGTATAGATTTGAGACATATTCTGCACATTTCCAGGTCTATATTTATATTCTGGGGCTATACAGGAATATTTTTGCATGATTTACAGTTAAACACTCCTCATTTATCTTATACTAGTCCTTTATGCAGCCCCTCAGTTCAGCCTCTGTCTGAAACAGGCCGTTTTAGCTCCTGTCTCTTTAAGGATGAGCCCGCTTTGCCCTGATTGGCCAGCTTCCAGTCGGTTCAGGAGGCCACGTAAATAAATTACAGTAGCAGGATTTCACTTCTTTTTCTTGATTTTTACTCTAAATGTCGAGCCTGAATCAGATCCAAAATATGCGACAACATGAACAACCTTAGCAACGATGGCCGTTTGACTTGCAGGGAGCATTTCTACATACGTTCACCTCAAATTTTGGCTCTTTGACCATGTTTAACATCATAACAGTGTAAACATAACATAATCACCAAAAAGCATGTCTTTAAGAGTCTGCAGCTAGCTAGCTAGCAGCTCTGTGAGGCTGTTTTTAGGCACAGCAGCACTTTAAGCTAAATGCTAACATGACCACAATGACAATGCTAACATGCTGATGTTAAACAGGCGTAATGTTTACAATGTTCACCATGATGGATTGTGAAAATACCAGGGACAATAATGGAAATAAATCCAGGACTTTATTGTTCTATCAATGACAAACTCTGATGTATGTAAGAGTGTTGTCAATAAACTTAAACACCCTCTTAGCATGCTAACATTCGTTAATTAGCACTAAACATGCAGTACAGCTGAGGCTGATGGGAGTTTAATTAGTTTTTAAGGTTTTTGGTTGTAAAATTAAGTATTTGTCAGATGAAAAATTTCACCAAAGTTATTACAATTCATCCTGATGAATGTCTGTTCATGGCAATCAATCCAATAGTTGTTGAGACATTTCACTAAAAACCTAAAGTGTGAACGTCATGGTGATGCTAATGAAAAAGTCAAAGGGATCGCCAAAGTTAGTAGGATTCAACCTCCGGGAACCATGAATGTTTGTACCAAATTTTGTTCCAATCCATCAAGTAGATGTTTAGATATTTCACAGAATAAGTGAAAAGTTTAACCTCTTTGTGCTGCTGGAGGAAAACTCAGAAGATCACCAAAGTTATTAGGGTTCATCCTCTGGGCATCATGCATATCTGAACCAAATATCATGGAAATCTATCTAATAGTTTTAAAGATATTTCACTAAAAGACAAAAATGTCAACCTCATCATGGCCCTAGAGGAAAAGTCAGGGGTTCACCAAAGACAGAAGGATTCATCTTCTGAGGGACATGAATATTCGTCCAAAATTTCATGACAATGCATCCAATAGTCGTTGAGATATTTGAGTCTACGTCGGACCAACACACACACATTTCCATCCACCCTCCACTGAGCCATGCTGCTAGCATATGGCTCCACATCTGCTAGTTATCAAAGGATTTCACAGGCTTATTGAAGTGGTGTCATGCAGCTAGTCCATCACCGCAACCGTCAAATCCATGGTGTAATGCACTCGTCCTGTTTCCTCCAATATTTCGGCTTCATTGTGCATGGTTTGTAATGTATGTGTGGTGCTGCTGCTGGTGGTGGTGCTGGTGGTGGTGGTGGGGAGCGAAAGAAGATGGAGCCTCACAGGATCTGATTATCGGACCAAAATGATTAGGTTTGCTTTAATGAATGCTGTTAGGAAGTAGCCACCACAGAAAGAATGAGTCATAGTATTGATTGCCGCCCCCTCCTTCGCCAGCCTCCTCTCTACCCTCCTCCCCCCACCTTCCACCCTCCACCTTGTCTATCCATCTATGCTTCCTCCTCCTTTTTTTTCCCTTTAAAATTCATATTGTCGTCTCCTCCTCCCTTCCCCTGTTTTCTCACGGGACATGCCAGATTTCACCCCCCCTCCCCTCCCCTCCCTCTCCCCCCACTCCCTTTCCTTTCCTCCTCCTCCTCCTCTCCAAAGATTTGAGCAGCCGGTCCAAGCGTTGCATACCAATAACGGCACGACTTGTTCGGCTCTACAGTCTGGATGAGAGAGGAGGAATGGAGAAGGGGATGATGGGTGGTGGTGGGGAGCTGGTGGGGAGGAGGGGGGGGGGGGGGGGCAGGGAGGTGGGGGGCTGCTTGTCACGAGATGCCACGTCATCGCAGTGTGTGGAATCTATTTTTAGCAGGGTAAACAGAGGGATTCCAGCCCACTGATCATGGCTTCACAGTCAGGACCGTGCGGTGGGGATGCTGAATGAACGACACTTCTATTAAGCCTCGTCTGTCTGCCTCCCGCTCCCGCCGCCCTCGGCCTGTCAGGGCGAAACGCTGCCGCCACAAATAGACCGACGAGCTCTGTGTCTGACACTCACTCTGTTTCACATGCATGCACATATGCACAAGTGTCTCTCTCTCTCTCTCTCTGTGTCTCGTATGGAATAGCATGCATACAGAACAAGCTTTATATAGACTCACATTGTCAGGGTTTATAGAGGGCAGTGAGTCAGATAGTGACTGCTTTACATATACTGTAGATCCACACCTGAGTGGACACAGTTTTGCAATTCTTCTTAAGAAACAACTCAAAAAAACAATTAATCGATTATCAAAATAGTTTATTTTCTTTTGTATTTTATTTTCTTTATTTTCTCTTGCTGCCATGTGCTGTATATAAACTGTATGTAGCAACTACTTTTCAAAAAAAAAGCCGCTAAGAGACTTAAACACTTTTACCAATGTTTTATTGAAAAAAATAAACAAAAAAATATACAAAAAATACAATCTGACTGTGAAAATAAAGTGATGAACAGACGATGGTAATGATAGTAATGATGTTGACGATGGTGACGGTCAACAGAGCTCTACCAACTCCCTTTGTCCAAAACTCCCGCCGCCACCTAAGTGAACAGGTAAAATAATAGGAAACCACACCCATGTGTCAAACAACGCAAGTGACGCAATACATGATGCCCACGTCAATATATAAACAGAAATAACAACATATTTTGGCTCCTACACTGTATATATACTGTATGTTTGCATGTACTGATTTACATTCTTGCTACTCGGTTTTGAACAAACATTGCAAGTGGACATCATATATGTGAAGATGCATCACTGGTGTATCTTCCTATACAGCAGAACAAAAGAAGAAGTGCTGCTGCGCCATGTTCCACTCTGTTTTAAGATGCAAAACTATAAAAGTGTATCTAAAAAAAAACCCCCAAAAAACCAAAAATACAGCGTAATTTCTACATTATAATACTCTGTAATTTCCTTGATAAAAACCTCCTGCTTTATGATAAATAATGGTGTAATTATTCAAATTCAAACAAACAAACCTTTAATGCCACAAATAATTTTTATGTTTTTTACAAGAATATGCAGAGGAGATTTAGGATATTTTTCAGGCCTGAGTTGTGTCTGCAGGCTTCTTCCCTCAAGAGTTTAGAGCAGCGTGTATGTATGTATGTATGAAACGTCCATGAAACTCAGATAAGCATATTAACATTTTAATCAACTCATATCTGAGGTGTTTTAGTAAACGAATCAAACTGAAACTGTTAAAGTGAGGAGGACTAAAATAAGATTTTTAAAAAGTGAACTAGAAGTAGCATCCATGCTAGTTGCTCCGGGGGGGGGGGGGGGGGGGGGGTTCATGTGTGACCAAATCATTCTGAGAGTCTGAAGCCGTCATGTTTGCAGTGCTCGGCTTGAGCACTTGCTCTAATTAACGTCGCGGGGCTTTGTTCAAATCCAGCGAGGCGTTACGTCCGCATCAAATATTCAGACGCTCACACACATGTTGGATGAGGAAGAGCAGCCTGCTTACTTGATACTTACAGCGTCTCTCTGTTAGTTAAGAGGAATCTCTCTGCATCAGTTTCCTCAGAGACTGATTGAGTAGTCTATTTATTCATTTGCACAAGTAACAAAGGTACAAAAACCACAATACATTAAAGGATGTGAAAAACATGAGTGTGCTGGTGAGATTTAAAAACCCCAAATTCACTTTTTTTAATAAAAGAAACCACAATCATAACTAAAATTTGATCATTTAAAGTCCCCTTTTAGTTTTTCACCCTAAATCTGAATTAAACACATAAACCTACGAGCAGGATTTGTGACATCACAACTAGTTTGGAGCCAATCGTGGTCCAGTATTCAACTTATAAAAGTGTGATGTGGAAACTTGAAGCCTCAAACACAGAGAAGGAGGAAACATCTAGTGTCCAGCAAGAAAACATTAGAAATGAAAAATATTTACATTTTCAGGATGAATCAAGTTCATCAGCTGTTATTTTACATTTTCGTTCTTTAAAAAGGACTTGATGTCTTAATTTTCGTCTACAGAGACAGAAGTTGTTGTTGTCTGAGCAGCGACGCCTGAAATTTTAACATAATATTAACTGACTGATATTAGTTTTGTCCAGCATGATGTTTGAAACATTAAAACCATAAACCGCTTCAGATTCACCGTTATTCATCGTGGACTCTGCTACTGTTGGACAGCTAGCAACAGCTTGAAGTTGAGGGTTGCCAGATCATCATGTTAATATCCTGCTCTTTCACTCCTTAATAACATAATAACACTCTTTGCAGAAAACACACAAACCTGGTAACTCTGCACAGACCTTATTGGCTTATAAGCTATGTGTCGTTAAAAAGACCGAAAGATTGTTTGAGATCGTTAATATTGGTAATTAGGAAAATTCAGCAACACCTTGACATTGATAAGTGACATTTTCCTACCTATAGGTCTATAAACTGCCAGAAAATAGTGAAAAATTATTATTATTATTATTTATAATTCCCCAAAGTCGTCTTCAAATGTCTTATTTGTTGTTCGACCAAAACTCCAAAACCAAAAGAGATTCAGTTTACGATAAACAGCAGCAGGTAAACATTTAGAGAATGAAACAAAGAGTGTAAAGCTATTTATTTTTTGCAGGATTGTTGTATTTCTATATAAAAGCTGTGTTGTAATATCTGTGTGATGCTCTGGTTGCGTGGGTGATACATATTCCCTTCAGAAACTCACTCTAAACTCACACTAGACATTATGAATGTGAGTAATCAAGAGATGCATCTGTGGTCTTTGATGCTTAATCTCTGTGACAAATGAAAATGGGTGAAAGGACTCGGCGTCACCTGCACTACACCGGGTTCGGCCGATGCCAGCTGTATATTAGCCGGACTCAGAGGCCTGGAGCAGAGCCAGATATTAATGGTATTGGTCCGAGGAGTGAAAGCCCCTCATTTTATCTCTTGGTTCAATAACAACAGTGTCTTCCTCTGCTGTCCCTTATATATCTCATTAACATAAACTGTTGTTCTGTCTTCCCACATGTGCACCTGCTTACCTGTGTCTATCAGTATGTGTAGTTGGAGCTCAGGTGCAATGTCTCAAATTTAAAAGCCACAAGCCAACATCTCTGTATTTCCTTATATTCTTCTTCTTTCCAGCCCTTCTGTAGTGGTGGAAAATAACTAATTACATTTACAGTTTTGAGGTACTTGTACTTTACTTGAGTATTTCCATGTGATGCTACTTTCTACTTCAGGGAAATATTGTACTTTCTACTCCACTACATTTATTTGGCAGCTTTAGTTACTTTTCAGATGAAGATTTGACACAATGGATAATATAACAAGCTTTTAAAATACAACACATTGTTAAAGATGAAACCAGTGGTTTCCAACCTTTTTGGCTTTTGTCGTCTTACAAAAAGCAGTGTGTAGTCGGGGTCACATTTCACATGTCTATGAGTTGTTAACAGCTCCACCAAATAGTGATTTTTCCCTCTAAACTTCTCACATGCTTTCATTTCAATAAATGTTCAAATGATCCAATATTTCAGCAAAAATCAAAGATTAGAGAAAAAGTCTAAAAAACTGAAAACAGATTTGTGTATCAGAACTTTGTTTTTTCTTCTTTCCTCTCCCATTAATCATCTCACCACCCCTCAGATTTATCTGATGACCCTTCAGAGGGGCCCTGACCCCTAGGTTGGGAACCACTGGACTAAACTATCTAACTGTATATAAAGTAGTGTAAACTAGCTCCACCTCCAGCAGCTACAACAGTAACATGCTGCTCTAACACTGATGCTTCACTATTAATAATCTAATGATGTCATATATAATAATATATCAGTCAGAGGAACCAAACCACTACTTTTACTGCAATACTTTAACTACATCAAGCTCATAATACTTATGTACTTTTACTGCAATACTTTAACTACATCACGCTCATAATACTTATGTACTTTTACTGCAATACTTTAACTACATCAAGCTCATAATACTTATGTACTTTTACTGCAATACTTTAACTACATCAAGCTCATAATACTTATGTACTTTTACTGCAATACTTTAACTACATCAAGCTCATAATACTTATGTACTTTTACTGCAATACTTTAACTACATCAAGCTCATAATACTTATGTACTTTTACTGCAATACTTTAACTACATCAAGCTCATAATACTTATGTACTTTTACTGTAGTAATATTGTCATGCAGGACTTTTACTTGTAATGGAGTATTTGTACATTGCTGTATTGGTACTTTCACTTCAGTAAAATATCTAAATAATTCTTCCACCACTGCTGTCCATTAACATGGAGCCAGATGGATCAATACAACAACAACTTATGCAAGACAACAGATTGATATGCAGGAGTGTAATATTTCACCTCTAATCCTTTTCAACTCCATCACACATCAACAAACAAAACAACAACAAAGCTTCAGAAGCAAAGTTGGCTCTTTTTTTAAAAAAAAAAAATCAGGACCAACCACCAAAAAGTGAACAAAATGAATCTTTGTTTTTAACTTCAGTTCAGTTACAGAGATGAACAGTACGAGCAGTGATTAGCTGATTTCCCCTCCCCGCTCAGACAGTGATGCATCGCTGTCATTTATCCGAGCGCAGGAAAGCAGAGCAATTTGAGAAGCATCACAACTAACCCCTGCTAGCAGCCCCAACCAACCACCATCACACCGCTCTCTGCACCCCTCCTCTCCCCCCCCCCCCCCCCCCCCACCTCCCCTCCACCTCCCCGCCGCCCTGAGCTAAAGATAGACTGTCCTCTCTCATCACCCAGCTATCACGTCAGGGCCGCGTTCGCTCTCATTTGCTGCCCACGCCTCTTTTTATGTTGTGATGTTTTGACAGTGTCAGATGATCACATTAGCTAAGGGGAGGGGGGGGGGGGTTGAACATGTTTGGCATCCATCAAGGAAAGGAGACTTCCAGCTAATTTCAGACACAGAAATCACTAAATAAGGTGCAGTTTTTCTATTATATTGTTTTATATTTTATTCTTTTTTATGCAAGATCTTTTTTTTTGTGCTTTTCTCCGCCTGGATTGAGGAAGGAAACTGTTTCGAAATGGAAAAGCAGAAACAGATGACTTTAGTATTTATAGATTTGAGTGAAATTTTTTGACAGGGCACTCTTTCACAGAGCTGTGTGTCAGTTATTACGCACTGAATTCATGTTACTGTACATTAGGAAACAGGACAGACGGCGGCTGCTTATTGAGTCACATCTCGGCTGTTTCTCGTTCACAGGGAGAAAGGTGGAGACCGTCGCTGGAGATGGACTGCAGGTCAGTAACAACATCTCATATCTGTAGTGAAGAAAACATTTTTTGTCAGCTGAGCAGTGGTGGAAGATCCTTTTCCTTGAATGAAAGTACAAATACAACAATGTAAAAATACTCCGTTACAAGTAAAACTCCTGCTTTAAGCAAAATGTATTTGAAGTATCAAAAGTAAAATTACTGCAGAAATGCTGGATAATTTAGGCATTGACAAGTTAAAGGGGGCATATCATGCACATTTCCAGATCTATATTTATATTCTGGGGCTCTACTGGAATATATTTACATGATTTACAGTTAAAAAAAAAACCTTATTTATCTTCTACTGGTCCTTTATGCAGCCCCTCAGTTCAGCCTCTGTCTGAAACAGGCTGTTTTAGTTACTGTCTCTTTAAGGCCCCGCCTCCTGATGAATCCACTCTATTCTGATTGGTCAGCTTCAGGAAGCTTCCTCCAGCTCCGGAGGCAACGTAAACAAACTATAGTAGCAGGATTTCACTTATATTTCTCATACTTTACGCAAAATATAAACTAAATACATCTGTACATGTTTGAGCTGAAATCTGATCTGAAATATAGGAGTGGTTAACGTGGACAACACATGGAAAAACCTTAGCAACAACCTTAGCAACCAGCGCTACAGAACAGACGGTCATTTATGAATGAGCTGATGAGCTGACGTCAGAAAAAACAGTCGTAACGAAGCGTTCAGAGCAGGTTGAAGCCCTGAATTTAGACTTGCAGGGAGCATTTTTACATACATTCACTTCAAGTTTTGGAACTTTGACCATGTTAACCATAAATATCCAACATTATAACAGTATATAAAGAACAGAAATACAAATAAAAACATACTGAAGAGCAACTTTTGTTTATATACTGCATTATTATAAAGAAAATAGAATTTCTAAAGTCATGCAAACTCAAATATTTGAGGGCCCACGACGCTTATGAATATAAAATAGCATAAAGTGGAATCTAAAAATTACATTTAAGCACAGTACTTGAGTTAATTTACTTCCCACCGCTGCAGCCGGGATTATTTTGAACCTCAGCTACTCGGCGCGATAATGAAACTGCAGCTCGACTGAAATATAAATATGAAAATCTATTTCAAACACGCGCTGCAGCAGCAGCAGCCGGCGTGACGTGCCGACAGATACCGTCAGAAAACATCAGAGGAGCACAGATGCAACCTGCAGCGCCGGCACGTGTTTGATATGTTCAGGATGAGTAACAGGAGTGTCTGGGTGAGGAAAGACATGTTTGACAAGATCTCAAATTAACAGCCATAATAGTGGCAGATGTTAAGCTGCGTGCAGAGGGACCGTGGTGTTCAGAGAGAGCGGCGGTTGATTCTGTTAGCGTGTGCTCTGCTGATGCTCAGATAAAGTATATGTGTGTGTGTGTGTGTGTGTGTGCTGGGCGGAGTACCCATCAACAAGTCATTTCATTCAGAGGATGTACATCCCTGCAGCTCTCGGATAAAAAAAAAAAAAAACAGACGCCGAGAGCGAGGAGAGTGATGTACCGCGGCGCTGCTGCACAAATCTCGAAGCTCATTCACATTCAGAGCCTCACTTCCTGTCCGCTCGTATATATATGACACTGTATTTATTTAATGTAGGCTTTTTTTGTGATCTAAACGTCCTCAGGTTCATCCTCAGAGCCAAAAGGCTTCACAGACTCTCAGTCCTTGTGCAGGATTTGAGGGTTTGAGAGATGAAACAGCAGCTATACGACCTACAGAACACGTCTGGCTGCAGGTGGAATGTTTTTAAAGCCGGAAACCCGCTGCGACGACGTCGGCTGGATGTAATTAAAGAGACGTTTATAAAGGATAGACGTGTGAGTCAGAGAATTTATCCTCCCCTCGCAGCGCTCACTCAGTGCACGTCAGGTCTAGTTCCAACTAGTTTGTGGCTCTCTCATGTTTTTACAGTCCAGTCACAGAGACGAACGTCCGATCTTACAGAGAAATAAACATCTGATGGTCTCAGACAAACCCAGAACTTTGTTTAACAACTTCATGCTGTTCTGAAAGTGTTTCCTGAATCCTCAAAGACTTTTTCTGATCATCTGGATGAAAAATACTCTGTCTGCTGCAGCATGAAGAAGATTTTTATTTATTTATTTATTTATTTTTCTTCTTCCTGGCTTGTTTCACCACCTTAAGAATAATCAAGAATTAAAGGGTTTATGTCTTAGCATTGGTTTTAAAAATATTACTGCTGGTTTATAAAGGTTTAGAGACAGATTATCTTTTTAAACAGCTGCTACATTATGAACCATCCAGACCTCCAAACGTGGATAAACAGCGTTCAGTTTTATGAACAAACTCCTAGAAAACTTGAGTTTCGCTCCAACTCTCATTACTTTTAAAGCAAGGCTGCAGACTTTTCTGTTTATTTGTTTATTAAATTAAATTTATGACTATTTATTCATATCTCGCACTGCAGCGTAGCTACACTGTAATGTTTAATCTGTTTTATTCTATATTAATGCCTTTTATGTTTTATATAAAGCATTTGCTCAGCTGTGGAAAGGTGCTGTACAAATAAACCTTTATATTTAGATTGATTGATGCAACAAATGTTTCTGTCTGGCATCAAACCGTTTATATTAAAGTTTTCTGGCAAACGTCTAAACCAGGATGCTGAAGTTTCTTAAGTTGTGACTTTATTTCCTAATGCGGTGACTTGCAAGCGCTGATGACATGCAGATTTAATCTCATCATGATTCACAAATTGCAAATTGCAGCTACATTAACGAGTCCTACAGTCCTCTCATGGCTCACAAATACTGTACAGTGTTTCTCTCAGTTAGTTAAACTTGTCCAAAGTAACTTTGGGAAATTATAACGACATTTTCACAGTTTTCTGACATTTTACAGACAAAACAATAAATCGATTAACTGAGAAAATAATCAGCAGATAAATCGATAGTGAAAATAATCGTTAGTTGCAGCTCTAATCATCAATATATATCAATATAACTGACTTTGGTTTACGTTTTACTAATCGAATAAGGAGATACAGTGTTGTGTGTCATTTTTGGTCATTTAGTAAAAAGAGAAACAACTTTGGAAACAGTAAATATTGTTATATAACAGGAAATATTTTTTTTATCCAGATGGATAAAAGAGTCTTTGAGGATTCTGGAAAAACCTTCAGAACAGCAGTAAAATCTGTTGAACAGATTGTTGAGGGCTGATGATGATATCAGGTCACATTAAAATAAAACTTTAACTTCTTTTAGTGGCTTTAAAACTGATAAAACATTAAAGTTTAAGTAATAATAAAACCTGCAGGATTCATGTGAATGTGAATGAATATTGCAGCCATTAAGTTACTCGAGTGGTGTCACAGCTACTATCTAGAATTATAAAAGGCTGTTAAACAACCTTCCAGGATTGTTAAAGATTATTTTGTCTGAAAATTGGATTCTAACGTTACCGCTGTGACTTGACAGTAACGATAATAAATGAGAGACACAAAGACCTGATGTGAACTGAACGTAGATTTATTCTACTTTGCATGTGGGCTTAAAATTTGCATTTGTATTCACTTTCATTTATTCAACATGTTGGGATTTAATTTAAATAATTTAAGTCTGCTGCAGCATCCGTATGTAAATGTAGACGGGAGCCGCTGAGGTATTAGAGTGGCGTCACGGCAGCGGTCTGCAATAATAGCAATTTGTAAAGGGCACAATTTTGCTCATTCACTGATTTGTTAGTGAAAAGGAAAGACCTGCGTTCACGGTACACTCAGCCGGCTCATTCAAATTCTGTGGACAAAGCAGGTGAGATCGCGCACACGGCAGGAGAGGCTGGATGGTCACGACATCCTGCCAATAGATACATAATCATCAGAGCAGGTGATCTGCCTGCGGGAGAGCAGATAAAAGTGATTCATGCACATGTGTTGTTTTTTTTTTTTGTTTTTTTTGCATGGCTTCATTATGTGTCACTTTCAAGCTGCCTTATCTCAAGTGACTGCATCTTTTAAGATGATCGCAGTAGAAGAAGAGTTAAAGATTTGTGACGCGTGTCAATAAAACTCTGCCGAAGGCTTCCTGGTTTTTATGTTTCACCACGTTGAAGGATTTGAGATCATTTATTGCAACTTAAATTAGTTAAATAAGCTGTTTTTTTAAGTGTTGTTGATCACAGCTTCTTCTAAACGTAAAAAATGAGACTACAACTGCAAATATTAGTGATTAATCGATTATTCAATCAATAGAAAATGAATCGGCAACCATGTAGATAATTGATGAATCGTTTTAGTCATTTTTAAAATGTTTTTTAAGAGTCGAGCTTCTTAAATGTGATGATTTGCTGCTTTTAGGTTTTGCACTGTTGGTCAGATAAAACTAGACATTTGACTTGTTTTCTGGCGTTTTATAGACCAACTGATTAATCAGTTAATTGAGAAAATAATCTGCAGATTAATTGATACTGACAGGAATCGTTATTTACAGTCGTGGTTAGCTGGAGGCTCAATATTATGCTGCTTTGTTGCACATTTTAATGAGTTAAATAAAGGTATTTATGACGATTTTTGACCATTTCTTCCTTTAGATGTTTGAGAGAGAGAAAATTCTCTGAGTGCAGATTCTCAAATGTGAGGATTTGCTGTTTTTTCTCAGTTTTATATCATTGTTAAATGAATATATTTAGGTTTTAAACTGTTTGTCGGAGAAAACAAGACATTTGAAGCGTCACTTTGGACTCGTTTTCTGGCATTTTATAGACCAATCGATGAATTGAGAATCGATACTGAGATTAATTGTTCACAGAGTGTCAGTTTTCTGCCCATTTGTTGCACACTGAGGCTGAATGAGTTTAAGGTTTATGAATGTTCTTGATCAGAGCTTCTTCTAGATCGATTAGTCCATTAATCATTCATTTGACCGGTTAATTGCCAGCTATTTATGTAATCGATTAATCGTTTTAGTCGTTTTTAAAGCAAAAAATGTCAAAACTTCTCTGGTTGCAGCTTCTTAAATGTGAGGATTTGCTGTTTTTCTCTGTTCTGTATCGTTGTAAAGATGGATTCAGGTTTTAGACTGTCGGTCGGACAAAACAAGACATTTGAAAACGTCACCTTTGACGTTGTTTTCTGGCATTTTATAGACAAATAATCAATACTGAGAATAACTGTTAGTTACAGCCCCGGTTGAATGTGCAGAATCTGAGGCTCAGTTTTCTGCCCATTTGTTGCACACTTTGATGATAAAAAAAAAAAAGGTTTTTATGACTCTTGTTGCTCACTTCTTTCTCTGAATGTTGGATGAAAAATGAGACGTGTTGCAGGAACAGACAGAAAGACAGAAAAAGACCATCAGTCTGGTGGGCTGCACCTCCGACTTGCTGCATCACAACAAACTCCACAAATCAGGCTTCAGCCTCATGCGTCCATGGTAACAGAGCTTCCTCAGTCCCGAGGAGGTGGAGGCAGTGAAGAGGGGTGGAGGGTGGGGGGAGGGGGGGGTAAAAACAGAACAGAGGTGGACGGTGAGGAGAGGAAGAGAGAGAGAGAGAGAGAGAGGTGGGGAGGGGGAAAGAGAGAATCGACACCTTCTCTTATTTCACAGTGAGGATTTAAAAGGCGAGGCTCCTTCCCGATCGGGGGGCAAGCCGGTGCAGATTGGCTGACGGCAGAGGAAAGGATCGCGGAGGAAGGCAGGGATGGGGCAGAAGGATGCCTGGGCGGAGGGTCTCTTAGCATACGGGACCAGGATCTGCAATAACCCCTTAAGCCCCCTGTTCAGAGGATCATCAGTTGGGTGTTTAGGTGTTTCCTTCTGCAAGGTAAACATCTGCTTTCTTTTCACTTGTACGCCTCCAGTCCGGTCTCCTCCCTCTCCACTGCACTGTAGTGAAAACACAGGTAAATTAGATGATGGCAACATGGATGCTCGTTTGTTAGACTGGGGCTCACACCAGCTCAGACTGGTGTAGATGGAAGACACGTCAGGTTGAGGATCTGCAGGTGGGCTTCTGTCGCTGAGGCTGATTTTATTTACTGTTGTTGCAGCTGCTGCATGACTATCTGGCTTGTGTGCAACACATGTTTAACGGTCACGTTGGGTGGTTGTGTTGTGCTGCACGCACAGTGAGTAGTGCACGCTGGTGGGAGTAAACTGTGAAAAATCAATCAGTATAGGAGGTTATACTTTGCACAGAAAAGATTAAATCAGATTTTAATGGGATTATCTTCTGCAGATGTTTTTTCCTGTAAATGTATTTTGCAGGTGTTGAGCATCACAGCTGCTGCTGATCACTGTAGCATGTTGCTCTGCCAGCTAATTTGAATGAGAATTGAAGTACGCAACAAGAGCACACAGTACAGTACTTGACTCTTGGGGGGATTTCATGAAACCTGGAGAAATGACACTCTGTGTGTGTGTGTGTGTGTGTGTCATTCTCGGCCTGCTCGCGTGCGTCATCTAATTTCATTCTTTCACGCCAGCATGTTTCTTGAAATGTGAGAAATGGTTGCGGTGTGTTTTAAATCCGTATGTGTGTGTGTTGTTTGATTGTGAAAAGCAGAGACGGATCCTGACAGGGGAGCTTGTTAGCGCAGCACGACTCATGTAGCACCTCAAACAGCTGAAGAATCGAATCAGATGCATCCTGGTGCATCGCGCCGATGCATTCTTGCTCTTAAATTGGCTAATGCGTGTTAGATTAAAACATGACAGACGCGTACGGTTTGCATAAACTTTTTCCTTGTGCGTCCTCGTGATTATGTTAATTCATTGGATACGCATTCTGTCAATACGTTCCCGAGGAATCTAAAGTGGCTTTGATTTCCATGAATTAAACATGACCGTCACATGTTAAACAGGGACTTACAAAACCTCACATGTAGATGGGTTCCCGGGTGACGTCAGCGTGAGATGATGAGATGGAAAAAACAAACCAGAATGTCTGAGAGCTTATGAGGAGATCAGTGAGAGGTATTAAGCTGCACGGTTTGACAAAATAACAGGTAGAACATGTTTAATACCCCCCCATGAGGAAACCTCTGCAGAATTAGCTGTTTGCATCTGTTCAGAGTCGTGGATTTTTAATAAGGGGGTGGACAGTTTTGCACAGAAATGGATGAGGATTCTTAAATTGTGAAAGGTGGTTGGTAGGGGTGTGACATGCAACAAAGGTTACAATGATTATTTTATCTTATTTGTAATTCTTAGAGAAATGATAGCAGAAAACGCTTTTTAACATTCAGGCTGAAACCTTCACAGTTGGTCTCTGTGGTCTGACGGGGTTTGAGTGTTCAGGCAGTTTTTCAGGGGGTCGGTTGAGCAGAGAGTCGGCCTCTGGGAAAAAAAAAAAAAAGCTGCCGGTGAGCAGTGTTGTGTTTAATGGACCGGAGCTTCTTTCCTCTGAGTGTGTTGCCTTGGTGGCAAATTTGGTGCAATTTAGCTTGAGAGTTCCTCAGTCTGCCATCATACGGGACTTTGATAGAGGGCAGCTGGCACCCACTTAGTGTTCACTTTCTCTGCGGAGGTGGAGTGGACACAGTCTGTGATTTAGGCAGTGAGCTCAATTAGGAAGCTGACCAGGAAAACTACGGGTAGTTTGAAATCTCCCAGCGGCTGCAGAGAAGACAGTCCTCTTCTTTTGTCGTTGGTTGTGAAAATGTTTTTCACACCATCCAGCGCTGAGGCCAATCTCCTTTTTTATGATTGACTCCATGTTTTATTCCTAATGCCATAATGCACGGTGCAAGCCTCATCAGTTAAATGGATTAGAGTGGAATAGAGGTGCACAGGGAAGGCAGAAAGCTCATTTCCTACGTGCTGTGGTTTTGGTAGCTCTGTGGGAAATTGGCCATAAGCCCAAGGGATCTTTGTTTAGGTTTGAACTCAGCAGTGGACATTCCCAAAGTAATTAGAGGGAATGGAGCCATATTCGGGCCCTGAGAGAGAGAGAGAGAGAGAGAGAGAGAGTGATATTGAAGGATGCTGAGATGAAAAGCATTACATCACATGTTGGTAGTGTACTCTGAGAGATGTTATTGTCTGTGCGGTTATCTGCCAAATGAGAGCACAGTGTTTTTAATGCTCTGGTTTCAGAAGCTAAGTGCTCGACTTCTTAGTGAAAAACTCACGTCGCTCGTGGATGTGCAAAATTAATATTTACTGGAAAACACACACACTTATGTTACAGACACACAGTTGAAAGATTTATGTTATTATCTTCAATTAATATACTAACTATTGTTCTGTACTCACTGTTCTTGTTGGATTAGCTCTGTCTCTCTGTCTTGAGTTATTTATGAACTGTGTATAACAAGGTTCGACTAAACAGAGCTGATGTTGGATAAAATGTAAACTGCTTTAAACAAACACACAAAAAACAGCTTTGTTAGTTGGTCAGTTGTTTTTTATCAGCAAAACTATATTAATTTGCTGATTCCAGCTTCTAAAATGTGACTATTTGCTGCTTTTCTATGTTGTTTATCATCATAAATTGAATAACTGTGAGTTTGTTGGTTGGATAAAACAAGCAACATGTTGTTACCTTAGACTATAAATAAAGACGCTTGTCAATTAAACATGCCTTTCTAGAAATATCTTATTAACAATAAAACAATAATTTTTACAAAATGGCCACCGGAAAACTCAACTGGTTCGGTGCTGGTTCCCAAACTTTTTGACTCGTGACCCTTTAAAACGAAGCTCCGTCTACTTGTGACTGTTCATCACAGACTCGAGTCTTTATGTGGATGTGAGTTATAAGCAGTTCAACTAGAATTAAAACTCAAATTCTGATTCAGAAGAATAAATAAACTATGGATTTATGGAATACTTCAAGTAGATTCTCTAATGGGAGCAAAGACGTTTTTTCTATTAATTCAGAATTACTACAACATTGTATAATTAAAGTCAGTACTGTAAAATTGTCATTATTTATTTATTTTTTAATTTATTGTATAATTTATTGTATGATGTATCACACACCCACACCTACATTATTTACGTATATCATTAAAAAAATGTATTGTCATCATTACATGGGCTATATAACATAAGTAAAATGTATGAAATGCCATGATGACAAGTTTTCTTTCTCAGATTGTTTCATTTGAAGGATTTTAAAAGGCCTGACTAACATTTCACAAGAAAAAAAAAGCAAAAATTTGAGAAAAGTTGTAAAAAATAAGCATCACTTTGTGTAACAGATGTATATATTTTTTTATTTTGTGTCCCTTTAATGATTAGATTAATGTTAGAAGACTTGACTTGACTTGAATTTAGTAATTGAGAAAACTTCAAGTTAGTATTTTTTTGGGGGGATGTTGACCCTTTTTTGCATGAATGTCAGTTTTGTTGTATCCAGTATCTTGCAGCCTTCTGAGTCATTGCACCATCAGGCACTTCTGCACCGGCATCCATCGTCGTTGCTGCTTTGCCAGAACGTAGCATCCTCAGTTTAAACCTCTGAACCACCAGAATACCTTCAGTTTATGCTTCAGGTTATATTTTTCAGTGAATACAAGCTTCTCTATCTGATGTGCTGACTCACAGCTCACTTAGCTGATGAGGCAAATAAAAAAAAAACCCAACAACAAAAGGCTCAGTCTGTCTGTCAGTTTTCATCTGTCTCTGTCTCACATTTTTTGCTTTATAGGGATTATCGTGTCACTATATATAGCACTTCTCTGTAGGTCAAGGACTCATTCTTCACAGGATTCAGTGAGAAATGCCACTCGATTTCCCTGCTGTAATATCATCAGAGCACAAAACCCCCCTCAGCACAGTAAATAAGGTCGTACATCACAGCCTCCGGAGAGCTGCTTGGATTTGAATGTTCATTCATAGATGACACAAAGCATTGCAGTTTTAATACCTGTAGCTGTTGTTTATAATGTGCATCGTGGGAATTAGCTCTTATAGATTGAAGAATATGGAGATTAATTCATGCAGATTTGGCAGTTATATGATTTAAAGATGTTATGCTTTAGGTTAGAGTTTCGTTAAGCAGAAGTAGTATTAACTGCCAGTATTTACTGTAAAAAACTTAATTTGTGCTGTTTACTCACAGAAAGCTCATTTGCATCCACTTCAACAATGGAAGAATGGCTCCCAAACATATCCAAAAGTTATTAAAAATGTACAGATATTAGCATTGTCAGCGTCTTTCTTTTCTTTGGTTATACTTTTTCTAAATGTTGCTAGTCAGCCATTTATTAAAAAATTGTTTTTGTCTTCTTTCCTCTAGAAAGATTAATGACTGTGTGGTTTGTGCAACTAATTTTCAAAACAGATTCACAGATTGACTCTTCAACCACACCATCATCTATCAATCATCAGTGAGATATAATTTATAGAATAATTATCCACTAATGTTTTAAACCAGAGGTGGATCTAAAGAAAAGAATACCTCTAATGACTAAATATACTTTGATAAAGTAAAACATGAACCTTCAAGAAAAAAAGAGTTGCTGTTTCACACACCAGATGCCATATAGTTTAGTTAATGAGTGGATATTTTGGGACTAATTAAATCGATCTCTAGATGAGTTTAATCAGGATCTTATTTTCTGTGGGAAACCCTGCTATTCCATTACTTTTCTCATTTGGTTGAAACTATCTTTAACATATTAGATCTTAGAGAACAGGTTAAATAACCACATCTCTATAATTAAGTTTTTTCTTTTTATGTCTTACATAATCTACATCTTTTATATTGTGAATGTTATTTTAAATTATAAAGGTAGAATAAACCCTTCCTGGGCTTTTTTTCCCCTGCACATTAAATTCTTTGATACTCGGATGTCGTTTCTTTTTTACAATCACGCAATTGCAATGAAAATAAATTGCAAAATAATTATAACTGATCAAATTAAAGCTATCATATAGTCATATTTATAATTATGGGAGTCAAACACGGTTGTAAAAATTGTAAATTATAAATTGGTAGATATTATACTCACTCACTGTTAGTGGTTGAAAGTGACTTTTTAAAGTACATTTACTTGAGTACTTTCACTTTAATTGAGTATTTCCATCTTCTGCTGCTTTATACTTCTACTACATTTTAGCTGATACATTTACATTTGATACTTTAAGTACATTTTGCTGATAATACTAATGTACTTTTACTTCAGTAGGATTTTCATTGCAGGACTTTTACTTGTAATGGAGTATTTTTACAGTGTTGTATTTGTACTTTTACTTAAGTAAAGGATCTGAGTCGATCTTCCACTGCTGGTCACCATCTTTATAAATACACCTTGCTTGAAAATTATATCATACAGTTGAAATTGAAATGTACACACATAAATAAACACTAAAATGTTAAAAAGCTAATGAAGCTTCATGTTGTCATCAGTCATACTGTACATCCTGACCTCTACGCTTCATCTGCTACGGCAGCTTGACCAAACATACATAGCCTAATCATGCACAGATGGTCAGACTGTTGTACACAAACTGTAACACTACACACACACACACACACACACACACACACACACACACACGCACAGAGTCATGTTTCCATCACTTCAGAGGATATTACATTGCCTAACCCTAACCTTAACATAACCCTAAACTTTCCTTAACTATAAACCAAGTCTTCACCCTAAAATTAACAATTTACATTAAGAAGACTTGCTTTTTGTTCACATAAGGGAGTCGAGTCCCCACAACATGACTGTGTAAACAGATTTATGTCCCCACAACATGAGGAAGACCTGGTACACACACACACTCTCTCTCTCTCTCTCACACACACACACACACCTTAAAACCTACAAACCAAGTCTTAAACTTAAAAACAGCTCTTTGAAGGTCCGTCCCAAAGTGAGCACCGGCCAAAATGTCCTCACTTTCCAAAAATGTCCTTCCAAGGTCTAAATCTCATTATGGTCCTCACATTGATAGATGTATGAGAATATATACACACACACATACACACACACACACGCGCCTTAAAACCTACAAACCAAGTCTTAAACTTAAAAACAGCTCTTCGAAGGTCCGTCCCAAAGTGAGGACCGGCCAAAATAGCCTCACTTTCCAAAAATGTCCTGCCAAGGTCTTAATCTCATTATGGTCCTCACATGGATAGACATACGAGAATACACACACACACACACACACATACACACACCACTTTTCATTTGACATCTCAGCTCCTCCTCTTTTCTCTCTCGAGTTAAGACGATCTCAGAAAAACAGCCCTTCTTAATCTGTCTAAGATTAAGTAGCCATTGTCATGTGACTCTCTCCACAACTCGTCCCTGTCACCTCGTTAGTATGTGACTGGTCGCTCTCGTTTAGCCGGCGGCAGGTGGACGTTCATCACACTTGAGAGGAGGATGGCAGTGTTGGTTTTTTAAGGAGAGGAGCGAGTCTTTACACTTAATGCTGTTTTCTTTATGGACGCAGAGGGAGATCAAAGAAACGCACAGAAGACAAGAGCTTTGCTGGATTTAAAAGGCTACATTGACCACAACTTGGCTAAATCTTCAATGTGTTGACAGAGTCAGGATTTAGGTTGCTGGGGGATTTCAGGGATGTTGCTAGGTCAGTGGATTACCTTGTAATAGATCTGTAGGAGGTGCTCGAGGACACACACAGGATGTGTTGGCTTGTGTATGGTGGGGGGTTTAATCCTGGACACAAACATGCTAAGTCCTCCTGTTGTTTTGTAAGTAACGCTGGAAGCTAAAAATCTACATTTTCTTATATACTTTTTCCCACTAAAAGTCTGTTTTCTCTCTCCTCTTCTCAGGTGTGAATAACGATGACTCCCATCCTAGCTGTTTGAACATGCTGCTTGGGTAGCAAAAAGCCCACCGAGAGGAACATCTACACACTGGACACACACACACACACACACACACACACACACAGAGTCAGCCCAATTCAAGCACAACCATGTTGATCAAGGAGTATCGCATCCCCATGCCGATGAGCGTGGAGGAGTACCGCATCGCTCAGCTCTACATGATCCAGGTGAGTGATTCTCTTCACGCAGGAGATTAAAATATTAAAAAGGCTTTTAATACAATCTCAAATTAAAAGATTTGACGAGAGCAGCCAGTGTTAGTCTGGTTGTGTTAATGAAGCACGAGGAAGCTGCAGTTGTAGAGGTCAGGAGTTTAAGGCCGGCGAGGGGTCAGGAGTTTAAAGTGTCATCGTGTCATAGCGCACCGTACCAGAACAGGAGCAATGAGGAACATGGTTAAAGGGTCACAGGAGCAGTGTTTTTCTGCAGACCAGATGGTGCTCCATATGCCTGTGGATAGTGTTTCATTTAATAATTTTGTGCAAACACACACACACACACACACACACACAACATCCTTTAAAAAAAAGCTCTCCCCATGAGTAAGAGGTGATTTTCTTTAGCAAATGAATGTAGAATGTTTTAGTGTTTATAAGCCATAAATCATGTTTTTAAGTATGTTTGATCGCAAGTTTATACAAGTGCTGAATATTGTGAACCTTCTCTGACCAAAAACATGCAGCTCAGGTTAATTGGTGATTCTAAATTGCCTGTAGATGTGAATGGTTGTCTGTCTTTATACTATATGTCAACCTTATGATTGACTGGCAACCTGTCCAGGTGTACCTCACCTCTCGCTCAATGTTAGCTGAAATTGGCCCTCGCGACCCTCTAGAGGATAAGCGGTAAAGAAACTGAATGAATGAATGAATATGTGATTAGTTGGATGAGGTTCATTCTTAGTATGTCTGTCTCTGGAGCTGATTCAGGCCATAACAGTGCAAATCTCAACATATTATGTTAAATGACTCTAGTGGACACATGTGTTTGGTCAGGTCAGAGGTCAGTAGGGAAGCTGTGTTTGATTATTTTTTGAGATAATCAAGTTGTGAAACATTTGATTCAGTTTTTTACTTTATTCCGTCTCGTCTTTGACACACAAATATTTAAAGTTGAGCTGTTTTTTTAATCTGAGCAGAGAAAAACCCTCAGAGCAAGGAAGAGTTTTGTGAAATACACTCATTCGCTTTTTTTTTATAGAGTTAGATGAGAAAAATCACATTTGTCAGTTAAAGTGGCTGTAATCAATACTTTTATATTAACAATGACTCGCATGGCTACTCGTATGTGAAAGAAAGTGGTGGCTTGTAGTGATTAATCTACAAAGAATTATCACACCGACTCTGCAGCTCTCATCAACGAGTTTCAGCTCATCGTTTATCTGTCCGGCTGCAACTTTACTGTTTTAGTTTCTCTCAGCGCTCTCATAGCGTCGTTTTCAGCCGCGGCAGGCAGCTGTTTTCAGAGAAAAAGCTTTAAAAAGCCGCTATACACTACCTGCTCAGCACCAAACGGCAAACAGACACAGTTAGCTGTAGACTAGCTGGTGAACATAGTGGAGCATTTAGCAGCTAAAGAGCCAGATATTTCCCTCAGGAGCAAAAACAAAACTAAAAGGAGCCATTTCAACATTAAAAGTGATAATACGGTATTTCCGCTGCCAATAAAATCAGTCAATGCAGGTTTAAATATGAGCTGGGAGACTGTTAGCTTATCTTAGCATAAAGACTGGCAGCAGAGGGAAACTGCTAGCCTGACTCAGTTCGAAGCAGTCACTGCTAAAGCTCACTAATTAACATATTATATCTTGATCGGCCAAGAAATATTCCAGGACATAATCCCTCGTAAAAAAAACACAACTTTTTACACTTTTTGCACTTCAGTTTTTAGTATGTGTCAGTGAGCTTTAGAGGTGCTAGTGGAGGGATTTTATTACCTTTGGGCAGAGCCAGGGTGGCTGTTTCACCCTGCTTCCAGTCTTTATGCTAAGCTAAGCTCTCCTGGTGGTTTCTGTCCATTTACAATAATTTAGGCTACTTAAGAAATGAAACCAACAGCTTGTGAAACATTTTAATAATGGATTTTAACTATATGCAAATGCCTACACCTGCAGTGTGTGGTGTCTACACAGTAGACTTAATAAGCCGAGTTAAGAGAGATGTATCAATATTTCATTTAACTCTAAGCAAGATAGTGAATAAGCTGAATGTCAAAATATTCCTTCAAGAAAAACTCGAAGGTGAGAAAGACCAGACTTTTCTCTCTGTCTTTTGTCTCAAACTGTTAAATGATTGTTTGAAATATAAGCTGTTTATGTGACTGGTTTTTCAATGAGAGCAAGGATTAAAAAAAAGAATATTTAGGGAATTTGCAAAGAACCAGAAACTAAAATGCAGCTTATGGTGAAATTAAGGAAAGCATAGAGGGCGTGCGAGTGTAATTTATTAGTTTCTCTTGAGGATTTTTTTCATACACTGGTTCATTTTGTTGGCCTTTGGTGGTTGTTTCTGTATCTGCAGTCTGTGTTAGATGCAGGAGAAGTCAGTCTGAAAAGGAAAGAAATGAACTAAACTGAAGCAGCCACGTCAGACGGGTGTAAACGACGTGCACATGTGCGCAAACGAAACAGGAAGGTTAAACTGAATTCTTCCACAAAAACCTCAGTTTCAGTCTCAGCTTTGACCATGTACAGTATTTTACATACGCCACACATACACCGCCGGACCCCTCCTCCTGTTCAGCGTCACAGTTGAGTGCCGGTTGCCACGGTAACCGGTGACATCAGCCGCAGCATGGCAGTCGCTGCCATCATTTGTTTGTGGTATGGGCGAGAGAGAGAGAGAGAGAGAGAGAGAGATGTTGAAAGGGAGGGGCGGAAAGAGAGAGAGAGAGAGAGAGACGTGGAGGGAAGGGAGGGAGGACAGACGTGATGGTGCAGTCGGCATCACCATGACAACATGATGTCTAGCTCTTAACGCCGGATGCAGTTTAGGATACATGCATCACTCATGTACAGGGATTGGATTTAATAACATGAACGTCATTTGTTAGAATGTGTTTAGTTGTTTGAACTCGTTTATTTCTCCGTTGAGGGAAATAAAAGACCTTTTTCCACCAGTTGAAAGACTGTAATTATTAACAAAGGAAACTGAAAATGGTAAGAACTTGATTTTCTCCTGAGATACCGACCACAAAGATGATAAATTTGACACCAGAATTAGCCGCAATGATTTTTAAAAGGAATAATTGAATTGGAGACATATTGATAACAGATAATAATATCAACAGATCCCACAAAAAGGAAATCAAAACAAACAATTGATCTACTAACAAGTCATGTGTGTGTATCCAAAGCCTGATATATCTTATTCCTCTGTGCCGTACACCTCCATTGTTGTCCAAAAACTATTAAAAACACATCAGTGAGCCACACGATTACACTGGATGACATGTTCCTTCATCACCATGAACACACAAACTGTAGTTTATCTTGAATCAATCCCACACACACACCATCCTGCTGCCAGAAATACTCATTAGAGCACCAAATGTGTGTCAATCCACTGCTGAAAATAGTCCCCAACAAATGCAGTATTTCCTCCTGTTTGAGAAACGTTTGCTAAAAACTACAGTGCTTAAACTATATATTTGTGATCTGTCTTTAAAGATTAACTGTACATTTCAGTTCTGTTGACAATGACAACAAAATTTAATCTCTCCAGCTTCGTTCTTTTAATCATATTCCCTTTGAAGGGCTGCCAAGCTGCAGTATTTGACCAATTGAACTAAATTCACAGTGGATATAAAACTGAGGACCAAAAATGTAATGAAACGTTTTGAACTCTCAGACTTACTGAATTCTTGTCTCTTTGTAGAAATATTCAAGATTTATTACCCATCATACAGCCTCAAAAACGGCCATCGAGTTAAATCAACACCTCAGTCTCAACAAAAATGTTACATCTTAAGCTTTACAAAGGAAGCATTTATCAGTTTATATTACACAGATTGTACATGTGACCCTGTTATCGTGTTTCACATCTCCTAAAACTATAGTCTACAGCCATGTGAGCAGCTCTGCAAGGCTGTGTCTTTAGACATTTAACAATACAAACATGCTGATTTTTTTTAGCAGGAATAGTGTTTGCTATCTCAGTTTAGCATGTTAGCATGCTAATATGCGCTAATTAGCACCAAACACAAAGTACAGTGGATGGGAATGTGATTAGTTTTGCAGGTATTTGGTCATAAACTAAACATAGTAGACAAATAAAATTCTCAACCTGATGATCACGCTATAGGAAAAGTTAAGAGATTACAGAAATGATTGAAGTTCCTCCTGAGGGGAACATGAATGTGTGAACAAATTTCATGGCGGTCTATCCAGAGGTTCTTGAGACATTTCACTGAAAGGAAACTATGTGAACCTCTTGATGGTGTTAAAGGAAAAATCAGAAGATCACCAGAGTCAGTAGGATTCATCCTCTGGAGACAACTAATGTTTGTGCCAAATTTTCTGCCAATCTGTCCAAAAGTTGTTGAGATATTTCAGTCTGGACTGAAATGGACCAACAGATCAACATCGCCATCCATCGAGCCAAAAATGACCAAAATTTTGCCAATGTTTTTGTCCTCTACACATTTAATACAAACAAGTATTCACTCAGTCTTGTACAAACTGTTGTAACACAATTGTTTGTTGTAATTTCTCCACTTTTCGTTGCCTCAGTATGAGTTGCCTTTTTGTTCTATTCACTCAGTGATCTGACAGTTTGAAACATGACTGTTGTCTGTTGCCAGTTTCAAACTGAAAGCAAGCACAGACGTTGACAAATGGCAGAGCGACTAACGAAGCGTGTTGTATGAAATCTGAGCAGCCGGCGATCACTGTTGATGCATGAGGTTTCCGGTGTTGCTCTAGTAGGACTGTAGGCCTGAGGAGGTGAGTCCTGTAGCCCTGGTTTATACTAACCTTGTGGTGTCACATAAATTATTCAGGGACAGCTCAGACCGGCAGAAACGAGACCCTCGGCGAAGCCGGGCCCATTATAATTCCACAGACGTGGTCCACAGAGTCCCAAGCTGGTAGCACTTCTCAAACTGGGCATCTGTTTTCTTTCACTTCTCCTCTTTCTTTCCCTGTCAGCTATTCAAACCCTCCTCTTCAAAGGATGAAGCTCTTTAAAGCTTTTCTCTACACTTTCCTTTATTCAGATTTCTTTGTACCAAACTGGAGAAGTGCTTATCCAACTCAGTCCAACACTTTGGCCCAGACTGAAATATCTCAACAACTATTTGATGGATTTCTATGAAATCTGGTACAGACATCCAAGTACCCCAGAGGATGAATCCTACTGGTTTTGCTGACTGACTTTTCCTCCGGCGCCATCATGATGTCGACATTTATGGTTCCAGGATGTCATGAAATTTGGTTCAGACAAATTTTCCTTTAAACAGTATACTCAATGTTACTTAACACAGAAACAAAGAACTTTGCCAGATAATATAATGATCCTACAGGTTTAAGTTAATACAAACTGCAGAAGAGCTTTGCTGTTTGTGTTTTTGTGCATCTACCCTAAAATCTTTTGGACTGACATGATGAACTTCCATCAAAGAAGAAGCACAGCTGTTGATTTAAAGGAAACTGTTTGGAATAACAAAGGAATATTTTAAAGACTTCGATGTCTCTTTATATTTGGGAAGTATTATATTCAGACCAGCAAATTCTAAAAAAACTAAATTCAGTGTATTCAAAACCATTTTTAGTACATATTTAGACCCTGAAACTTGGTCAGAACTGTGAGGCCATAAGAACTAAATCTGTATATAAAAAACTGACTCTCATATGAACTAAACCCTCAAGCTCCGCCTTTATTTTTATTTTTTAAAAATTTTACTCTGTCATTTGTGTGATATCTGAATCGGTTCCTGAATTTTGTGTTGTAAATTATAAAAAGAAGTGAAAAAAAAAGCTTTTGAAGAGCTTCAACCACGAGTCACGTAAAACATCATCTATAAGAAAAATGAATGGGCTTCTTATTTCTGAAATAGCTCCTCACACTTCACAACCCTGTCATAATATAGCATGTTAGCATGCTAACACGCTAAACTAAGATAGTGAAGGTTATATTTGCTTAATATTTTTAAGAGAAAAATGTTAAAATTCTCTGTTTCCAGCTTCTCAAATGTAAATATTTTCTGTTTCGTTATTCTTCTACAATAGTTACTGAATATCTTTGGGTTGTGGACAAAAGAAGACGTCACGTTGGGCTTTGGGAAAGTGTGATAAACATTTTTTTTTTTACAATTTTCTGCCATTTTATAGACCAAAGGACTAATTGATTAATCGAGAAAATGATCGACAGATTAATCAATAATGAAAATAATTGTTAGTTGCAGCACTAATTGTGAGCATATTAGCATGCTGACGTTAGCATTTAGCTCCAAGCACCTGAATACAGCCTCTCAGAGCTGCTAGCATGTCTGTGGACGTGTGTGTGTGTGTGTGTGTGTGTGTGTGTGTGTGTGTGTGTGTGTCTGTTTTTGATGACACCCAAACACCAGGACACCTCAGCAGCAGACGCAGCATCCTTGGTTTAGAAAAGCTCCCACTTTTCTTGCACATGACAGTTTTTTTTTTTTTTTTTTTGAGTGAGGCGGTGCACTGAGAGCAGCGAAGGGGGGAATTGAAGGTTATATCACGATGAAGTGGATGTACTAACTTTGCTGACTGCAGGACGGCCCGCTGACAGCCTGATCAGTTCTATCTTTAGCCTTCAGTCATCACTCTCGGTTGTCTTTGCCAGTTTTAGGCTGTTGTGCAAGAGAATAACTTTTAACGTTTGAGTATTGGACTCAGGATTTCGGCTCAACGTCTCTCAGACTTACCTCTATTGTTTTTATAGAGATCCATAAACCTCCTTAAAGTGCCTGTGGTAATGATGTAGTAGATACTTGTGCTTTTTGCTCTGGGCTCTAAGATGTGTGTCATTAATACAGATCCCTCGTGCTCGCTCTCCTGCGCTGCAGCAGAGCGGACGCAGACACGAGGAGGGTAATTTAAGGCCCTTAGCTCCTCACCCAAATTACATTACCTGCTAGATTACAGCAATTTTCCAGCTGTTTGCCTCCTCTGACCTTCATTACTAATATCACCTCCCTAAAGTCTTCAGGAGAGAGCTCCGTGTTCAATCTGAGCTCTCATTCTTGACCCCGAGCACCCCACTCCTGCTGTTAATAATGATGACGATGATTCGTATTCACATAGTGCCGTTCTCAGACCTGCAACACATTACAATGGAGGGAATGAAATAGGTTTTCAATCATCTGTTTGAAACCAGAATACAGTATCTACAGTATGGTCAGCTGATTCAGCAGTAACAGTAAACCTCGTTAGCCTGTGCAAACAAAGATTTAAGATTTAAGTAATTAATTAAAACTGCAGTCCATTCGGTAATTTATATTTTCAGCACTAGTCTGCATCAAATGTGTTTATCACGGACGTGATTTTGGGCCAACTAGGGACTGAAACGTTCAATAAACACATGTTTTCCCTGTGAATCATCACTGTATATATCTGTAGCATCTTCCCAGGGGCCCCAGATCCTCAGGGACCCTGATCCAGATTCACTCTGTCGTAAATAATTTGTGGAAATTTGATTAATTGCTACATTTATCTGGAAATACACGCCACTTAAGCACATAATAATCTGAAAAAACAAGGGCGAGTCTTGTGTTTTTACTTGATCCTGAGGCCCAGTCGTGTGTTAAAATACTATTTTAAAACCTTTATTGTTTCAGTTGATGTTATGATGACGTGATGCATATTTCTAGAGTCTACAGACACTCTAGAAGCTCTGTTA
This sequence comes from Thunnus albacares, assembly GCF_914725855.1. Classification (NCBI taxonomy): domain Eukaryota; kingdom Metazoa; phylum Chordata; class Actinopteri; order Scombriformes; family Scombridae; genus Thunnus; species Thunnus albacares. The sequence goes on from NC_058123.1 coordinate 5,448,534, forward strand.
GCCTGTAATTAGGCTAAATGCTAACATCAACATGCTAACATCCTCACAATGACAACGCTAACATGCTGATGTTTAGCAGGTATAATGTTTTACCATGTTCACCATCTAACATTCAATAATTAAAACAAAGTATAGTTGAGGCTGTTGAGAATGTCATTAGTTAGTTATTACAAATCATCCAGAGGAGAACATGAATGTCTGTACCAAATTTTGCAGCAATCCATTCAATAATTGTTGAGACATTTCACTAAAAATCAAAAATGTCAACCTCATGGTGGCGCTAAATGAAAAGTGAGGAGTTCACTAAAGTCGTTAGAAAACATTTTCAGGAAACCGTGGATGCATGTTCCAAAATTTTGTGCCAATTGATCAATCTAGTAAATTTTGATATATTTCACTGGATAAACGTACATTATGACCTGCTGGTGGCGCTAAAATGTGCAAATTTCATGGCAATCTGTCCAGTAAATGTTGACATTATTCAGTTTTAGACCATAGTGGTGGACTGACCAACCAACAAACTCAACAACAGAAAACTTGGGGCATTGTTCCAGATTAGTAGCATTGGTTGGTCTCTGGGCCTCGGGGCAAAATATTACGAAGCTGCCATGTTTAGTCTGCAACACAACAAGATACACAGTGTACAGAGAGTTGGATGAATCGAATGGGTCAATAGGGGCTCAGTTTTACCCCAAAGATCAATCTGGTTGTAATCAATATGTAAGGCAACAGATACCAAACAGATCTGGACAAACACTTATCAAACCTTCACTGCTTTTAACCTTTTAATCAAGATGTAAACAAGCACATGAGTTGCGTCAGACGCGCGTTTCAAACATGTCATGATGCAAACTGATGCTTAGGCCTGGTTATTATTTTCACAATCATTTCATTTATCGATCAATTGACTGATATTTTAGTTTATAATATCTCAAAAAATAGTCAAAAATGCCCGTCACAATTTCCCAGAGCCCAAGACGACGTTTACAGTGTTAAAATATGAGAAAAGCATTAATTGATTAATTGATCGAAATAAAATTATTCTGCAACTATTTTTATAATTGAATTATCGTTTAAGTAATTTTTTTTTACTTTTGCTGCTTTTCTTCATCTCACGTTACAGTTAATTGAATCTTTATTAACATTAATTTGGGGGTTTTGGGCTGCATGTCGGACAAAATAAGACATTTGAAGATGTCGTCTCGTCCTCTAGGATGTTGTGAAAGACATTTTTCACTGTATTCTGGTGTTTTAAATACCAAACATTCATCAATTAATCAAGAAAATAATCTGTGGATTAATTGATTATTAAAATAATCTTTAGTTACAACCCTAAAAAAAAAACACAGCACATTACTCCCATTTTACAACATGAAAACAGAGACTGTTTGACATTTTTGCTAAATACATTAACAAACTGTCAAATTGTGTGTCGACAGGTTAATCACGTCATTAACTAATCGTTTCAGGTAGATTATTGGGCTCCTATGAGATCTTGCGGGGGTTAAATATATTTTACCGAGCGTATAAACACTCCATGTGCTTCTGCTGCCGAGTGATGCGACCCAGACAGTTACAGTCTAAATAGAGAGCCTCTTAAGGAGAAGAAGTGTGTTTATAAACTGATGCTGTAATCCCACACTCCCTCTGTGGAGCAACAGGCTTAATACACAGATCAGTCTTGCAAGAATCTGTGTGGTTGAACCATCTGCTGCCTTTTATAGGAGGATATTACACGCTGAGGCTGAAAGGGAAACCATTGATTGTTACTTCCTCTCTATAATATAGAAAGAGAAGTGAAGAAGAAAAGATCAAACACGAGGTCTGTGACTAAAAGAAGTGAAAGAAGAGCAGTTTCTTTTTTTCTATGTGGCAGCTTTTTTTTTTTTCAGCTCACCACTTTGCCTCTGCTGTTGCATCACCCCTCCATTTCTGTGACAGAAGTGGATGTAACAAGGTTGGAGAGCACTCGAATGAGAGACGTGAGTGCTGTGTAAGGATAGCAGGGGTTAAATTGGGGGGGGTGGAGGATTGGAGGATGGGAGGATGGGAGGATGGGAGGATGGGAGGATGGGAGGATGGGAGGATGGGAGTCAGGGGACCAGAGCTAAGGAAGAGGTTTTTCCTCGCTGTAATCATTCCTCTTGGTCATACTGGCTATTAAAAGATCCCCTTCAAAATGAGCTTTCAGTCTAAGTGATGGGCGCCAAAATCCACACAGTCATTCTGTGCAAAAATTCATTTAAAAGCTGAACTGGAGCTTATATGAGGCTTCAGCAGTCTGAGTTAGTCATATCAAGTGGATATCTGACACATTTACAGTCTTTTTAGCATCAAATTCCCTCTTTGTGTTTCCTCAGACAGTGTTTCCCTGTTGAGCTGCAGGTGGAAGCTTCATATTAGCTTCAGATACACTTTTAAATACATTTTACACCCTAACCCTACTGGTCAGTATGAACTGGAGGGATGATTACAGCAAGAAAAAAACAAACATCATTTGGGCTCCTGATTGTTGTTTTAAGACAGACTTGAAAAAATGTGAACTTGTCCTTTTAAACAAGCATAAGAAAAAGAAGTGAGTGAGGAGATACCAGAGGACACCTGGGCTGAAAGTGTAAGATATGTACATAAATGTTCTATAAACTCCAGACAAAGATGAATTCAATTTAAAGTGCTCCAAGGTTATATTATTCAAAGAGTAAACTCCACAGTATATTTCCTGAGGTTTCTCTATAGTGTGATAAAAGCTTGGTTTTCTGTCTAAAGCTGGCCAAGTACCGAGAGGACATTTTCAACATCTTCTGTCTTTTTCCTTCTTCTGGTGTGTTTTGTGTTTGCTTTGTTTTATTTCTCCTACACAGACATCGGTTTGGCTGCTCTGTAAACTCTCTCTACTGTGTTCTTCTTGAGGGTTTATATGTTGTTTGGTTTATTGGAAAACGAAGCTACCGAAGTGCATTATATCAAATGACAAAGCCAACCTGATTTCCTCAAGTGAATCGTTACACTGTTCAATGATATAAATATGCTGTAACACATCGTACATTAGTGTGTAAAGCAAGACAACATAATATTATCACACTTTTTTAACATGTTTTAAAGATCTAAGCAGATCCGTAACCTCTCGTCTGTCCCCTCTCTCCTCCCTCTGTCTTCTCATCTTTCTGCCGTCTTGCAGAAAAAGAGCCGAGAGGAGAGCTGCGGCGAGGGCAGTGGGGTGGAAATCCTGGAGAACAAGCCTTACGAGGACGGCCCCGGAGGCTCGGGTCAATACACACACAAGGTCTATCACATCGGGAAACACATCCCGTCTTGGTTCTGTGCCATTCTGCCTCAAGCTGCCCTTCGAGTGGAGGAGGAGTCCTGGAACGCTTACCCTTATACACGAACCCGGTGAGAGAATTACACAAAAAAAAACGCTCCGAAATTCACACTGTACAAAAACACAGATACTTGGTGTCTCCCTGTTATACCAAAATAGCTCAGACTCTCAGAAAATAGACACTCAAATCATCAAACATTTGCTTCTTGCCCCACAGTTAAGCCTACATTACGTTAAGTGACTTTAGACAGCTGGCATTATCTCAAGTAGAAAGACTCACCTTTTAGTAGTAAAACAATGTTAATGGGTTTTATTACATGGCTCATAGATTCATAACGTTGAAGACAGAAAGAACATTTGCTTGATATCGCTGATAGAGCTGTTTTTCATTTGGAACAGTTTCAGCTGAGTAATCATATTCATTCGCTGCACACGTTCTATTGCCAACTTTTTATATATCCTGCGGATGACTTAATTTCTCCAAACTGACCAGTCTTGCCAGTTTTTCAGTCCAGCAAGATTTTAAATCTTTGGCACCAAGTTAGTACAGTTGGTGTTGATACTCATGGTAATGCTCGTGAGATTTGCAGGATTTTACATGAAATGATCTGTGTAGCTCCTCCATAGACACTTTTCACAGCAGAGATTTTGACTTAAAGCTGGAAAAGCTCAAGTGGAATTAATAACATTAATGATGATTGGCTCTTGCTACAATGCTCTATGAAGTGCCTTTGTAAACTGTTAGTAGTAATACTCCTTATACTGGGGGCGGCTGTGGCTCAGAACGGGTCATCCACTTATCAGAAGGTCCTCTAGTCTGCAGGCCGAAGTGTCCCTGAGCAAGATACTGAACCCCAAATTGCTCCCAATTGCTGTGCCATCAGTGTATAAATATGTGAGTGATGGGTGAATGTCGTCGTGTTGTAAACATAGACTGAATAAAAATATGGACGTAGTTACCGTGACGTCAGCCATTGGTTTCTGAAGAGTGGTTTTGAAGCTCAAAGTGAGTCGCTCCGGCCGTCGCCATCTTGGCAGTGCGTGACGCTGCCTAACTCCCAGCCAATCAAAAATAGGCAAAGAGGCGGGGCCGAATGGCTGAAACAAGCCACCTAGTGGCTGGCGGACCTGTCACTCAGATCAGCCATGTCCTTCATTATGCATAACTTTATGGTTTAATAAAATTTAAACGGGCGAGTTATAAAAAAATCCACCTCCCGTACAGTTGTTATGAAAGGGGAGATTAGCTACAGAGACCTAAACCATTTTTTGTACCAGGCTGTAAACATGTTTATTTCTGCTGTAAAATTGGGCATTTCAACATGGGGGTCTATGGGGATTGACTCGCTTTTGGAGCCTCAAGTGACCATTCCAGGAACTGCAGTTTTTGGCACTTTGGCATTGGCTTCATTTTACAGCCCCAGAGGTTGCAGCTTGGTTGTAAAGCACTTTGAGTGGTTGGTAGACTAGAAAAATGCTATATAAATGAAGTCCATTAGTCATTTAAAGATTATTTCACCCAAAAATTATAATTAGGCCGGGTGGAAAAGTCTTTCTGTCTTCAAAAGAAAGTGGCGTCAAAAGAAAGTTATTTTTCAGATGAAACACTCTGTACTGGTTGGTTAAACAAATACCAGACTCTTCCAGTAAGTCAGCTAGTGTTGCCAAGTTTTTCTTTTTTTAACAATTAACAAGAGTCAACAGCCATGCTGGCAGCTCTGTAAGGCTATACTTGGGCATAGTGATACTTTGAGCTAAATGCTAACATTAGCATGCTAACCTGCAGATGATTAGCAGCTAATGTTTACAATGTTGACCACTTAAATGTTTTACAGTTAGGAAACTCACGTCAAGAGTATAACCATTTATTGTAACATGCATTTTGTTCTGCTCTGCTCTCTGTGAAGGATGCCAGAATAAGTTTTTGTTTGGCGTTTGAGGTTATAGAGGTTGAGTAATTGATGTCATTTAGCTTTAGCGCTGGTGTCAGTTTTAATTTTCAAACCTCTAGATTTCTCAACAAGGTTATTGTCGAGTTATTTACAAGCAACACATAGATGACTTTGGTGTTTACGTCACTCAAGAGGTATGCTGACCAATGGACCAAATCGTCCCAAATTGATGTATTACTTTTCCATTTAGAGGGCAATATTTGCCTTAATCTGCCAAAGTGATGGAAGGACGGTGCTTCAGAGACACGTATCCCTACATCTAAACGACTGTTTCTGTTTTGTCTCTCAGGTATACATGCCCATTTGTGGAGAAATTCTCTATAGACATCGAGACTTATTATAAACCAGATACTGGAAATCAAGGGGATGTCTTCAATATGTCCTCTGCTGAAAAGAGACTGAGGACTGTTGGTAAGTCTGCCACTCTCTCTACTATCTTGGCGTGGACTCTTAAATTTGTGACTGTTGGCTGGTTGTCAGCTCCTCATAATCACCATGAGGAATCGAAGATACACACTGTTATTTGGAGTGAAAACGCAGACAGTGTGATGCAGACTGTGGAGTGTGGGAGCTTGTGTTCAGGCTCTGAATACTAAAATTCATTGGGGTGCTGGAAAAATGTTTGCAGTCTGGTCCAGACTCATTCCCTGCAGAGTGTGATTACATAAAACACACACACATGAGCTCACACACACACACACACACACCTCTTGAGGCAGGTGTTCAGCGAGGACGTCGTGACATCTGTCCTGCTGACACCTGCTGTTCAGATCAATTTAGCAATTTTTGTGATTTGTGAATTTTGTGTGTATGCAGACCCTATAGACATCGTGAAGGACTACATCCCTCCTCATGAGTACCTGGTGGAAGAAGACCCTAAACTGTATCAGTCCATCAAGACCAAACGGGGTCCGTTGTCAGAGGACTGGATTGAGGAGATCAACCAGAATCCTGGTCAGAACCCCGTCATGTGTGCCTACAAGCTCTGCAAAGTGGAGTTCAGATACTGGGGCATGCAGTCCAAGATCGAACGCTTCATACACGACGTGGGTAGGTATAGCAGGTGTTGACACACAACATCAATGACAGTTTCTTCATGTTTCTCTTCCTCTTTATCTGCGAGCGAAGTCTTAGAGTTCAGACTTTAAGTCAGTAATAGCCTTGAACAGTCGGTAATATTCCTAAAAAGTTGGGAAAAAGTTGGGAATAATCCAGAAAATTGAGAGATAATTGTGAAATTTGTGAATAACTGAATCGATAATCCTGAAAAAGATGGGAATGATCCTGAAAAGGGCTAAAACCTCGGATAACCAAGAAAATTTGGTCCAGAAAAGTAAAGAATAACCTTGAAAAGGCAGAAATTACCCTGACAACCTTTGGGTTAGCCAAGAAAAGATGACCTTGAAGATTTGGGAGTAACTCTTAATTCCAAGAGCAATCCTGAAGAGATGGTAATAATCCCGAAAAGCCGGGACTAAACCTGGAAAAGTCAGGGATAACGGAACATTTGGGAATAATCCTAAAATGTCAGTGGTAACCCTGAAAAAGTTGATAATAATTACTAAAGTCAGGATAACCATGAAAATTGGTGAATAACACTAAAAGTCAGAGACGATCATGAGTTGGGAATTATTCGGAAAATCAGGATTAGATGCAATAAAAATGGGAGCAACCCTGAAAAATCAGGGCTATGATTAAAAAGATGAGGATAACACTCTAAAGTTACAGGTAACCATGAAAAGTCAGAAATAGCCCTAAAAGGTCAGAACAGCCATAAAAAATTGGGAATAATTGTAAAATTTAAGAATAATCCTAAAAAGTTATTAATAACCCTTGAAAATTTGAGAAAGAGCCAGAATAGCCATAAAAATTTGGGGATAATCCTGAAAATACAGGAATTTTAAGGTTACCGCTTACTTTTCATCCTTGACTTATCTAATTCATAAAATGTGAGAATAATCCTGAAAAGTAAGTGATAACGCTAAACAGGTTGGGAATGATCTTGAAAAGTCAGTAATAACCTTGAACAGTTGGGAATAATATGGATAAATCAGGAATAGCCTTGAGCAGTCACACATAACAGAAAAAGTCGGGAATCATCCTGAAAAGTTGCCAATTTCAGGTTTTGGCAGTGACTTTTTATTTTCATTTCTGACTTTTTCCCAACTCAAAAATGTGGGAATAACCTCGAAAAGTCATTAATAATCCTGAATCTGAAAAAAAATTGGGAATGATCCTGAAGTCAGGAATACCTCTAAAAGGCCAAGGATAACCATGGGAATTTGGGGATAATCCTGAAAAGTAAAGCAAAAGCTGAGAATTTAAGGGTTATCAATTACTTTTATGGTAATTCTCATTCATTTCTGTCCATGATCTTTTATCCTTATTCCCAATTTACAAAATGTGGGAATGATTTTGAAAAGTCAGTAATAACCTTATTCCCAATAAATCAGGAATCATCCTGACTAGTCCTGAGTCATCCTCAAAAGTTGGTGGTAACCTTGAAAATGGGTGAATAACCCTAAAGAATCCGAGATAACCATGAAAAGTTATAAAGGGATATTTCAGGGTTAAATGTACCTGCATGTGTTTAAGTGTGTTTGTGTGTTTATGAATATAAAACAGTGACTAACTAGCAGGTATAAGAAAACAAAAGTCCTTATCTCTGTAAAGATTAACCACTGATTAATGAAAGTCTCTTGGTGAGGAGCAGAGAGAGAGAGAGATATGGGGGGAAGATACCGAGAACCAAATGAACAAGGTAAATAAATAAAATGCTAAAGGTAGCTGTCTGAGAAAGCAAAGAAAAAGTGTTTGAACGGCAGCTGCAGAGAGAAGTGTGGCTCCCTGAGATAACAGAGCAGACTGGATTAATTTCCTGCCAGTGTTGGGCTGTTTGTGTTTCATTGCTGTGATCTAAGACTGTTTATACACTCTCTCAGCCCTCAGCTCACTCCCTCACAGCATTTACTTCCAGGCTAATGAAGCAGCAGCTGCTCTATCTTCATAGCATTCTCACCACTCGGCGGTCTAATCAACGGATCTTCAACCATAAAATGTGTTTTTTCCCTTCTCGACACTCCCATTGCATCTGCTACTACTACTGTTACTTCCACCTGCAGGCTTTCGTGGAACTTTTTCTTTGTTTTTATGGTGTTATTTAGTGGGTTTCCACTCTAAAATACCAGCAATGGTCTTTGAGTTGTATAAGGTAGAATCTTTAACAAGCTTTATTAATCATCCATTCAGCAATTTCCACTTTTATGCTTAATTCAATGATGTGCGAATGGTTACTTTCACTGGATATGAATACAATAATGTTCTCTGTTTGCTCATTGTGGCTTTTATTGCTAGTTTCTGATCTGCTTGGTGGATTTTATAACCAGCTGGTGCTCATTTGGTTCATTGAGGGGAAGATATTGATTAAAATAAAATCCCCACTGGCAGATCGCCCTTTAGTTAATTCAAGTTATGTCTCTGTCGGCTGATTTATGTCACAGGAATGTGTTTTGTTCCTCACTAAAATAGATTTACATGCCAGTAAAGTTGGATCTGCAGAGCTTGATGATCAAAACATCTGGAACAACACTGAGAAAAGAGAGATTTGATATTAGAAAGCTAAGATTATACATCAAAAGGCTGCTGGAGCATTTAAAGCATTTCATGAGACATTTTATTTATAGCACCAGTTCCTTGAACCTGATTACAGTAGTCTAGGCATTGATCACTGACATGTGGAGGCTTTTAAGATAGTCGTATATGGAGGCTAATTAATTTTACAGTGATAGGCTGATTTTTATCATCTGAATACTTATTATATATTTGAAAAGTTTCAATCTGGTTTTCCGTTCACTTCATAGCTCTCAAACTGCTTCTATTTAAGCAACCGATGACCTTTTACTAACAGCTGATGATCGCGATTATTCAACTTTAATTCTACTTGATCTTTGATCAGCATTTGATACAGCTGATCATGCAAATTTGACAAATGGGCATCAGGGATACTGCATTAGACTGGTTTAAAACGCACATGCCAAACCGCCCTGACCTGTGGTGTTCCCCAAGGCTCCGTCCTTGGTCCCCTGTTGTTCTGTGTTTACTTTACATGATTCCACTACAACATATTAGCTGGATGACACTCTGATCTACACGTATGTGCAATTAAAAAGGTCAAAACCTAGTATATGGCTGGACTGTAAATGGTGAATGTGAGAAGTTGTGGTCAGTGTGTTACAGGAATAGTCAGAGGTAGTGTCTATAATGTGAATTCCTGGATATTAAATGTTCATCTGCAATTTTCTGTAGTGGTCCCAGTAATGTTTGTTGGTTAAAGTATATTAAAGTAGTATCACATGACATGATTAAAATATGTTTGAGTCACAACAAAAAGGTTATAAATGCAGCTGCTAGAACAATACTTTCCACCCGTATCTTGGGATGTTTGATTTGAAAGAGAACGTTAACCCCCACTGCTCTTTCATCTGTTTCACTCTGTGGATGTCTCTTATTTTCCTACTCTACTGGGAATTGTTTTCACTCAGATGCCCTCATGCAAAGCTGTCGGTCTCTGGTTTGCAAGGTGTTGTAAATAATAAAGTTTATTATAATAAACTCTTGCTGCTGTCCTTCCAGGCCTGCGTAAAGTGATGGTTCGAGCCCACCGGCAGGCGTGGTGCTGGCAGGACGAGTGGTACGGACTGACCATTGAGGACATCAGGCAGCTGGAGCTGGAGACCCAGCTGGCTTTAGCTAAGAAGATGGCACAGTACAGCCTCAATGAGGAGGGGGGAACAGAGACCAACGGCTCCTCCGTCAGCCAGGACCAGGAGCAGGGACCTGAGACCGTGGGATCCACTGCGGAGGCAGAAGCAGGAGGAACGAAGCTGGGGGATTCACTGGAGAGTCGAGGGGAGCTCACCAAGCAGTGGTCAACATCTTCTCGATCCTCCAACAGATCATCTAAGAGAGGAGGTGAGGAGGACTTAACGGTTTTTACCTCATTTACTTGCTTTTCGCCTGATACAGAATCAGCGAGATCATTAGTGACGATTTCCTCCTGTGTTAAGACTCGTCATCCTCCTGATACTTTTCTTTCATATTTTGTTTTATTGAAGCTAAATATGCTGGTTGACATCGGCAATAATAACACAGGATTGGGATCTTTCAATGACAAATGCAATGGATTGCATTTTATTGGCACAATATATTACATATTGCTTTTTTCTTAGTCTTAAGATAAAGGTCTGATATTGTTATTATCTCTTTAGGATCTCTTTCTAATATGATTACAAGCCCAGAAAATATGAGAATGATGAACCACTTTTCTTACCACACTGCCTCTAGCACTGGTTTTGTCCCTGAGAGGTTACTGTAGATGTTTGCCGTCCTTTATCTTGTATGCATCTATGAATGCTGTATATCAACTAAATTAGGTTTACTATCTTCTTCTTTAAATTTCCAGTGAATAACTCTGAGAAGAGAGCGATAATGTCAAAAATGTTGGGAATAATACTGAAAAGTCAGGATAATCATGAAAAAAGGTAATAGTCCTGAAAAATCAGGAAAAAGTCAAGAATAACTTCAAGGATCCAAAGCCAAGAATAATCAAGAAAACTTGGTCCTGAAAAGTCCTGAATAATCAAAAAAATCTTTGACTGTCTTTAAGAAGTTTTAAACTTTAAAAAGGCAGAAATAACCCTGAAAAGTTGTGGGGAATTGTCAAAGATAACCTTGGAATTATGTGAATAATTCTTAAAATCAAGAATAATCCTAAAAAGTTGGTGATAACGGTGAAAAACCAGGACTAACTCCTGTGTTTTGTGTGTGCACAGGTAGTCCGTCTCATCAGAGCATCTCAGAGTGGAGGATGCAGAGTATCGCCCGGGACTCAGAAGACAGCACAGACGATGAGTTCTTTGATGCACACGGTAAAATCCACTTTCTGTTTCTGTTGAAATGTAGGTCTTAGTCCGTACAGGCTATACACGAAGGTTTCAGTCGTTGTCTTGGATTTAAAGTGAGCACTGACTCTTGTAACACACACACTAAAGCATACAGATAGAAAAAAATGGCCTCAGGGGCAGAACGTACAAGTTTCAATTTGTGGATGGATTTCTAACACTAAGAGGGAAAATGTTTTAATTTCTAGACCTTTTATTATCAGACAAACCCCGACGGCCCTTTTCAGATGAACTCGAGTCCCCCTTCAGTGACACCCGTCATATTCAGTTATATTTTAAACTGGATGTCTTTTAAAACTTTAAAGAATATAAAAGTAATTGTTTAGTTCGTTTGCATTCCTGCTACCACCAGTCGGGGTGTCAGCAGGTGGATATTTAAACCATGGCATCCATTACTTTTAATTTGTTTCTAATGAATAAACAAACCAAAAAATAAAGGATAAAAGGCACTTAGCTAACATCCTTCCCATGATTTAGCTATTTGAACTTTAGACCATTACTGCTAGCTTACTATTTAAACTGTTTATATATTATTTTTAGCTAACTGCTCGTAGCTCGTAGTTTTCACACATTGCAACACACAATGTTCAGGTGTGACAGCTGACTGCATTTCAATACTCAATATTTCTACATACCACCTGGTCGGGAATCATTGATCTAGAGGCTGTGACAGTAAAGGTTTGATCCCTCTTGCAGTGACAGTAGCCTGGTCTGTGTTATGAGACTGATTAGATTCTTCTGATAGACGTCTTCTGTGTGTCTTGCAGAAGACTTTTCTGATAACGAGGAGATTTTTGCCAAGGAGATCACCAAGTGGAGCTCCAATGATCTGATGGACAAAATAGAAACAATAGAAGTGGATGAAGCACAAGGTAGGTGACCCTCCGTGTGTGTCTGAGTTGGGTTTAGTCGGAAGTGTTTATAGCCGTTAATACATAATATACAGAACAGTCTTGGCATCCTGTCCTGTTCATAGTTGTTCCAAACAGCTACACTTGGAAGACGGAGTGAAAATCCCGCCGTGAAAGAGGCGAACTGTGATAATCTTTTAAATACTGAGCACACATTTTCAGACAATCTCTCCTGGAAGACGCTCATAGTGTTGCACTCGGTTGTAAACACAAAAAGTCAAGCCAAGTCAATTGTTATTTATATAGCTCAGTATCACAAATCACAAATTTGCCTCGAGGAACTTTACAATCTGCACAGAATACAACATCCTCTATCCTTAGACCCTCCATTTGAATAAAAACTCCCCCCAGAAAAACCCCTTTAATGGGGAAAAAACTGAAAGAACCTCAGGAAGAGCAACAGAGGAGAGATCCCTCTTACAGGACGGACAGACATGTGATAGATGTTGTGTGTACAGAATAAAAAAAGTAGGTCTTCCTGATAAACTAAAGAGCTAAAAAGACATGACAACCCAGAAGATCAATGGCTAATAAATGATCTAAAAAAACATCAGTAAATGACGCATTTCTTGGCCTTACTTTCAATAGAACAAAGTCTCTTTATGCTCACATCAGATTCTTTACTCTTATAAATGAAAAATGGGATTTTTTCTTTCTTTTAAATATCAGTGAATAAGTGATTTATGTTTTCACAGAAACTTTGTTTCGGGAGTCAGGCGGAGAGTATGCTGTGATGAGTAATGAGGAGACGCAGATGGAGGTAAAGCTTCTTCACTATTTTCTAATTTCATTCCTGTCTTTCTCACACTAACACCCTTAATTAAATAGCTTGTAGATAATACTCCTCCTCCGAAATTAGCTTTCACTCATCCTGCCAGCGTAGTGAAATTAGGATCCTCCTCTTCACTGCAATCATCAGCTGACTTTTATTTCACTAGAGGTGGAAAAATAATGATTTTCACAGTTTATTCTCCCCGTATGAGTCTGTATAATTACTGTTTTTGGGTGTGTGTGTTCTTGATCTTTGTGTAAAGCGCCGTGTCTCAAAAAGACAAAGGCATCTTCAACTCATCAGGTTGTCCAGAAAGCTAAATGTAAGTCTGAGTAGCCAGTAGAGACAAAAGATGGTGCATAATCCTACCTACAGAAGCGAGTAGAATGACATTAGATGTCTTAGAAATAGAGCTAACAATAGAAATGTAAATGTAAGAGGACATTAGACCAAATCTAATGTTGTCTAGTTGTCTGTTATCACTTCCTCTGTGTTTTCTGTCCTCTCAACTGCAGGATTGTTCGTCTCAGCAGTGTCTTCAGCCCTCCAAGATTCACGTTCTCGTTCTGGTCTTGCATGGAGGAAACATTTTGGACACTGGTTCTGGTACAGCAGCAACCTCATACTGTCACACTTCATACATGCCAAGTACTTAAAATGACCCAAAAGTCAGAATTGATCAATTCTGTGGTAAAAAAACAAAACAAAACACCAACACAAGGACTGACAGCTTGTGGTAAAATCATCAAATTGCCTTTTTTGTTTGACCAACAGTCCAAAACCCAAAATATGTCATTTAAATTGACATAAAGAAGAGAATAGCAGCAAATCCTGTCATTTTACAAGCTTGAAACAGTAAATATTTGGTATTTATCCTTGATAAATGATAAATTAAATGATTACTCGATTGTATCTGGTAGACACATCGATGCAGAATTCATTTCAGTCTCTTTGTCAGTGTTGTAAAAGTGTTTCTGCTCTCAGTAACGCTGATAAAGTCAGAGTGAGCCGCTGATTCCCTGCAGTCCCTCGTATGGCCCTGTATTGCTTTACTAAGGCTGCAATTTACGATTATTTTCATTATCGATTCATCTGCCGATTAGTTTATATCTACAAATGTCTTGTTTTTTCTGTTCTAAAGTCCAAAATGCAAAGATATCGAATTTACTATAATAAAATACAAATAAAAGCAGGAAGTCCTCACATTTAAGAAGCACATTTTTACATTTTATTATCAAAAATGTTGCCAGTTAATTTTCTGCCAATCAGGACCCTTTCAATGTGTCACAATATAAATCAGACAGTTTGCAAACCGAATAACAGGAACAGACAGAAGAAAAAACTCATTTTGCAACACAAATTCAATTTATTTTTTCCAGATTTTGTTTTTTTGTGTTGAATTCTGAATAGTTTCACCTTTTCAACCCATTTAAAATTCACAACATGTCGATAGATGCAACTTGTGATCAATCACATTGCTTGAAACCGTTGTCTGACCCTTGTTGTTTGTTTGTTTGTTTGTTTGCAGGTGAGCAGAACAACAAGCAGGGAGACGTGAACACCCTGAGCGGGGCTTTTGAGACCGTGATGAGGGTCCATTATCCCGCAGCGCTGGGCCGCCTCGCCATCCGGATGGTCCCCTGTCCCGCCGTGTGTGTCGACGCCTTCTCACTCGTCTCCAAGTGAGCGATACTCCCGTGTATTAAGCGTGTTATCGTCACGTGTAAACACAGACAGACAGAAAATAACGTGTCCTCTCGGCTTTGCAGCCTGAGCCCCTACAGCTACGATGAGAGCTGCCTGTCCAGCAGTCAGGACCACATCCCGCTGGCCGCTCTGCCCCTTTTGGCTACCTCCGCGCCGCAGTACCAAGACGCCGTGGCAACCGTCATCGTGCGAGCCAATCAGGTGTACAGTGACTTCATCAAGTCTTTAGAAGGAGCGTCTTTTTCCGGCCAGGTCAGTGTGTAACCTGAAGGTTGTGTAAGAGACTGTTGATGTATGTGTGTGTATTTATGTGTGTATTATCTGCTCTCTGGTGCAGGTGTGTGTCATCGGGGACTGTGTCGGCGGCATCCTGGGCTTCGACGCTCTGTGCAGCAGCTCTGTGACGGTGTCAGAGAGCCAAAACAGCAGCAGACGAGGCAGCGCCATCAGTGTGCAGGTATCAATCTCAACTCTGTGAGACATCAAACAAAACTAAAGCTGCGTCCCAAACACACGCTGCCCCTGTGGTTCAGAGCAGGTTTTTGAGTATGTGAGTGTGTTCATCCTGGAAAAGTGACAAAACAGTTTGTATGCAGACTAAAAAGCTGTTGATTCTTGAGTTTGCACATATTACATCATTTCCTGATAGTACAAAAACGATGTAGTAAGTTGATTTCATGTAAACTGACTGCAAAAACGTTTTTACTACTAAACTACAACTATACTATTATGAAAATTGGTGTTAAAGCTGCAATGATTAGCTGATTAAATTGATTAATGGATGGACAGGACATAAATCGGCAACTAGTTTGAAATAGTTTCAAAGTTTCAAATAATCGTTTTGGGTTGTTTTTTTTAAGCAAAAATGCCAAATATTCAGTGGTTGCAGCTTCTCAAATGTGAGAATTTAAAGCTTTTCTGTGTCAAACATGATAGAAAACTGAATATCTTTGGATTTTTGACTGTTGATTTGACAAAACAGGGTATTTACATAACAGGCATTTTTCTTTACTTTCTGAAATTTTATAGACAAAACAAAAAAAAATAGGCAGATTAATTGATAATGAAAATAATCATTAGTTGCAGCCCTAATTAGTATGTATATACAGTACTGTATACAGTGAGGATGTAGCATGCAAATGGGAAACAGCTTTACAGCCATGCTAGCAGCTCTGTGAGGTCGTACTTTGGGTTAAATGCTTAAAACATGTTTGGAGGGGACCTTTAACCCTCCTGTTGTCCTCCCGGGTCAAAATTGACCCGGGAGGACAACAGGTATCATTATGTGCTGTCATCCAAAAAATTGAAATGATTTCAAAACAGTATCCTGACTAAGAAATTATGAATTATTTTAACTATAGTTGAGATCAGAGGAAAATATGTTGATGGATTATGGCAGACTGGTATATGTGAAAGTTTAGTCAGGATACTGTTGTCCTCCCGGGTCAAAATTGACCCGAGGACAACAGGAGGGTTAAGATATTTCACTTTATATGTGAAAACTTTACTAAATTTCATGGCGATCCATCCAATATTTGTTTAGATATTTCAGTCTGGACCAGAGCCATGTTTTTAGCTGGCATGGCTAAATATTTAAAACTGTAAATTTAACTGTTTAACTACGTGTTTAAAGCCTGACGAGGATCTTTTCGCTCTCTCCTGTCTCTGTCTCTCAGGACACAGACCTTCTCTCTCCGGGTATCGTCATAAACAGCGTCTCTCCTTCCTCGCCGACCCTGGAAGGAAGCCGCCATCTCAGCCGCAGCAACATCGATATCCCTCGCTGCTCGGGGCCCGACGACCCCAAGAAGCAACTTCCACGCAAGCGCAGCGACTCCTCCACGTACGAACTGGACACCATCAAACACCACCAAGCCTTCCTGTCCAGGTGAAATATCGTCCATTAACGTTAAGAGACGGACGCAAACGTCACAAACGCGTCACGCGGACGTCAGCTGATATTTGAATGTTTCCTCTCTGAGCAGTCTTCACTCCAGCGTGCTCCACGGGGAGCCCGGATCACGACGCTCCAGCAACAGCACCATGCTGGAGGGAGGCTCCTTGGGAAAGTTCGACTTCGAGGTGACTGACTTCTTCCTGTTTGGATCTCCTCTGGGGTTGGTGCTCGCACTGAGGAAGACTGTGGTGCCCTCGTTAGACGGTGAGGAAGGTTTTCTCTCTTTTTATGAGTCTTTGTTTTTGTTTACTTCTGATTTATCATGATGCTCCTCATGTTCTCAATAATACTGCGAGTTTAAGTCTTTTTCCTTTTGCCAGATAAGCAGGAAGTGGTTATTTGTAGCCTCTGATGTTTCTTCCTGTGTGGGGTGAATGTCTCCAGCAGCTGGAAAGCAGGTGTCAGGGGTCAGAGGTCATGTTTCTGATCTCAAAAGGCTGAAAAAGTTTTGGCTGCAACATTTGAGAGCGAAAGACAACATGAGAGAAGAAGTGACGGAGGACTGAGCTCACGCACACGCACATATCTGACTTAATTGTGTGTCATTTGGGGTTTAAAGGAGAAAAGTTACTGAACTGCAGCTGTGAGGTTAACATCTGGAATCCTTTCCAATTAAATGTGATTATAGTTCTTCCAAAAATATTAAAAGTTTATCTTTTCATGTCTTAGTTTCTCAGCCAAATTATTTCTTGCTGAATCATTATTTTTGATTGACTGAAGAAGAAAACAAAACAACACAAAGCTTTTTTCTTACAGACTGAGAAGGTTTAGGTTGAACAGCTTATCATGCCGACTCTCAAAAGTCACAGATAGTTTTATATTTCTTCAATAAATAATTCTAAAACTTTTTATTATTAAACTTGCAAAGTGTGCTACACGTTTACTGTTCCTCACTAAAGTGGTGTCATAAATTTAGCCCTGCGAGGCAGCTATAATGGAAATTTTTTAATAACAATGTCTGAGGTGTCAGTGTGTAATGTGTTGGTTTTCGCTCGTAGTGATGAACCTACGGAGAATTATTAGCGACTCTGCAGCTCCTCTCAGCTTTACGGAGCTTTATATTGAGTTTCAGCTCATTGTTTATCTGTCCGGCTGCAACTTTACTGTTTTGGTTCACTCTCAGTGCTCTCATAGCGTCGTTTTTGGCAGCTGTTTTCAGAGTAAAAGCTCTAAAAAGCCACTGTACACTACCTGCTCAGCACCAAATAGCAAACAGTCACAGTTAGCTGTAGACTAGCTGGTGAACATAGTGGAGCATTTAGCGGCTAAAGAGCCAGATATTTCCCTCAGGAGTTGGTGGAGAACAAAAACAGAGCAAAAAGAGAGTAAATATTGGACTTAGATTCACTAGGTGGACAGAAACACGACTCCGTTACGTTGCTCCATAACTGCTGGATGTGGAAATAAGCAACTGTTTGCTAACAAGTTCAACATATCAACTTAAAAGGTGACGATGACATCACCAAAACTGTCCAATTAATGAGTTAACTGTCAGTTCCCATGACTTGATAATTACAGCACTTTTTTGTTTTGCTGTTAAAGATGAACTAACAGTAACAGCAGCTGCTTTTCTTCACCTCCAGTGGTTTTAACGTCTCACTTTGCTGCTGTGATGAGGAAGTGTACTCCAGGGCGTGTCAGTACACTGTGACATCACTGTTGGGTGCGGTTACTGATGTGACAGACCTCAGACGTTCTACATCTCTTATTGCGCAGTGTTTCTCTCCTGTTTCCAGTGTCCGCTCTGCGTCCGGCCTGTCAGCAGGTTTACAACCTGTTTCATCCAGCCGACCCCTCGGCCTCCCGTCTCGAGCCTCTCCTGGACAAGAGGTTCCACCTGCTGCCTCCTTTTAGCGTCCCCCGCTACCAGCGCTTTCCTCTGGGCGATGGACACTCAGCTCTCCTGGGTGAGTCGACGCTCACACAAACATCACGAGGTATTTCACTGTCTTTGTTGCTTGTGTGTCATCCAGCTTTTGTCTCTTTTCTTGTAGTTGAGACCGTGCAGAGTAACCCTCAGCTTCTGATGGAGACGGGCGGTGCAGCGTCCCACCGCCTCCAGGAAAGCACCATCAGTGAGACGTCCATCCCTGTGCCCGTCCTCAACTGGCAGACCTCGCAGCCTCACGCTGAGAGTGTGTATCTGTTCGCTTTGTCTCGCCCGTCACAGTCTGTTACTACTGTTGCTCTCTTTATCTCCTCTGTCGTGCTGTTATTTGTTTTTCTGATGCAGGCTTTGATTATTTTTTAAAAGGGAAATTCTCTTTTATTACAGCTTGGGTTTTATTTATGTAGCTTCGGCTGTCATCTATATTGGTTGTGATAGCATTTTATTCACCATGTTAACGGCTGAACACGGTGACAATATCTGTAAAAGAAGTCAGACAGGGCAAGAAATGTGCTGTTAGATGATTTGATTTTTGAAGTTTTAAACAACTCCCAGGTTATTTGGAAAAGAAAACAAAGGTTAACAGTAAAATAATTCCAAAACTGTTGCAGTTTTTTGGTTCAGATGACAATTTACTTGCTGTGGTTGTGCACAGTTTTCCTGTATAGTGGAGGATTATTAATATATTTTTGGGTGTGCTCACTTGTACCTCCGGTTTACAACATATCTGATCGTCTGACTGCTGGTGTTTCTTACACTGTATCTGTATGTACCATGTTCCCAGATCTCAGAAATTACTAGTACAGTGTTATTATGACCACTGATGGTTGAAGTTTTAGTTTTGGCACCAATGATGCCAAAACTACAAAAGTAAGATCCAAATTGTAATAAAGTTTTTGCTTAAATCACTATTTAATTAATTCCCATCCACACGACACGCATACACAACAAGGCAATTCAAAATGCTTTACATAGAGCATAAAAGAATATGAAAGCAACACAAGTAAAAAGACATAAAAACAATTAAAAGGTATTAAATTTGTAAAGCAAAAAAGTCCTAATGAAGTCCTTGCAGGTTGAAACTTTGCATTAATAAAAACTTGTGAGCTTTCTACAGAGAGCTTTTCCTTTTTGTTTGTCTGATTTTAGTCATTTGACCGGCTCAGATTCGCCCGTCACACTGTGCTGAGAGCTGACATGTATCAGCACATCATCTGATTTTTATGTACAGAGAGTCTGACTGCTGTGAACCTGAGAAACTCAGGCCAGAAAGAGTGTTGCGTTACTATGACAACAGGCACATTTGAGCTGTCATGTCAGCGACCTTAGCTGTGACATAACTACATATTTAGCAAAGCTTTTAACACAGTGATTTTGATACTTATTGCATATTTTCTGCACATGGATGTATCTGAAAACACAATATTAAAATGTAGTTCATGTGAATTACCACATTATTTTTAGGCGATAAAATGTACAGTAGTGAACAAATCTTGCGGCACACTTTGCTTGTCCTCACGGCACCCCGGGAACCGCTGCATTCATTCATAATCATTAATTCATCATCTGCTTGCTCATCTTTGCAGTGAAGAACATGACTCTAACTCCTCTCTCCTGGTTTTTTTTTTTTTTTACCTCTGTAGCGGATAGTCTTCACTCTCATATTTTTGTTGACGGCCCTTATCCGGCATCCACGTCACCAGGAGTCCCTCACCTTCGTTGCAACCGCAGGGCCAGCGAGGCCAGCATAGCCAGCCAGGTGTCAGGCTTAGCCGACTCTTACACCGCCTCCAACATCGCCACAAGTAAGTTGACGTCAAACCTCCCATGTTTCGGTCTTACGAGCTGGTAGCTGATGTTTACATGTTGACGTTCTTATTTCCTCCCTTCAAAAATCCCCTCAGCACACAAACATGAAGTCACCCAGACTAAAAGGTCCAGTCTGCTGTCCCAGCTGCCTCTACCCTACAATAAATTTGCCGCTCGGAGCCCGTCCCCCCGATTGCGCAAGAAAAGGTCCATCCGTCAGGTGTTCCTGAGACTCAACGGTGTGGAGTCTGAGCAGAACTTAGACCTGAGCTCTGACATGAGCTCTGATCTCACCGATGTCACCTCTGATCTCACCGATGTCGCCTCCGACATCACTGACATCAGCTCTGTCCCCCCTTCACCCCGGGTGCTGAAGAACATAGAGCAAGGTACCCTGGGAGCTGTAGTAAGAGGACATGAGGGAAGGATGCTAGACTTCATCCTCATTACCTGAGCTCTTTCCTTACTTCCTCTCTCAGATAGTCTGGTTACAACTTATAATACAGCCAGAGATTTAGGGTTTAATTTCAGTGTATATAACAGGTACCAATAAAATACTTAGTGGCTCCTACTGGTAGCAATGGAAGAAATCAAGACTATGGTGATACTGTAAATACATTGAAATACATTATCACATATGTTTCTTTCCTGGCAGATACCAAGTATTCTTAAAAATACTATAAAAAATAAAAAATACTATAATAAATACAATAAATTACTACACAAATATACTATAATTTATTTCTCCAACCCTCCAAAATGCCCAGAAGTTGTTCCTTTGCTCCCCCTAGCCTTGTTTCCTTCCATTGTAATTATGTCTAAATAAGTGAAGTAAGTATTTTATTGGCACTGTAAATCTCAGGCTGCATTATAAAGTGTTACTTATAGTCCTCCTCAGTAACCCTGTTTCCAAAAATTACAACAACAGACCCGTAATCCTTCTTGTGCGACCTCTCCTCAGCTCAGTTTCATGAGAACTATGTCTATGCTTAGACCTATCTGTCTATCTGTCCCTAACAAGACGTACAACTAAAAGGTTCTTACGGAGTCTGAGCTGTTGTTGTCTGTTGCGAGTTTGCGTCTCTAACCTCTTTACAGCTCATCATCGTCTAATGTTTCCTAATGAAAACCCTTGAAACTGCTCTGTCTTCGTATCAACGTTCCTCCACTGTAATGTATGATAATCCTGAACTCCTTCATCTGTAAATGAGCAGAATGTAAATCTGCAGTGGACTTTTTTAGGGCTGCAACTAATGATTACTTTCTCGATTAATCGTTTACTGGGTGAAATGTTAAAAACTTGTGAAAAAATGGCATGAACAGTTTCTCATAGACCTCAATTTGCAGATTTGTTCAATTAAGAGTCTAAAACGTAAAGATATTCAATATACTGTCATATATGGCAAATCGTCACATTTGAGATATTTGGTATTTTTGCTTGAAAAAAGATGATTAAACAGTTTTTAAAATTGTTTAATTTCACTTGATCAAGTAATCGATTAATCGACTAATCGCTGCCTGCGGCTCTAGACTCTTTTTTCCGCCACGCCTCGAACAAAGGTCAAAGTCCCGGATGCACTGTTTCCTTAATCTCACTGTATCTTTTGTTTTTCCCATCTTTTCCTCGTTGTCTCCCGGCTGTAGTTGCTTCTCGGTGGTGGGGCAGTAAGAGGATGGACTACGCCCTGTACTGTCCTGACGCCCTGACAGCGTTTCCCACGGTGGCTCTGCCTCATCTCTTCCATGCCTCCTACTGGGAGTCTACAGACGTCGTCTCTTTTCTACTCAGACAGGTTCATAAAATACTGCTATCAGTTTAATTTCCTCTGATCATAAAGTTGGAAATTTGATGAGTTTTTGCATCTGTAATCACATCAGTGTTTCATGTTGTTGAAGGAAGAGTTTGTATTAGCCATGCTAGCAGCGTGGCTTTGTTGTGGGGGTGGGAATATTGCCTGGGTGGTCCAGACTGAAGTATCTCAACGACTATTTGATGGATTGCCATGAAATTGGGTAAAGCCATTACTGATCCCCAGAGGATGAAGCCCTCTGACTTTGGTGATCCTCTGACTTTGCCTTTACCGCCCACATGAGGTTTAATTTGTGGTTTTTAGTGAAATGTCTCAAAAACTGTTTGATGCGTTGCCATGAAATTTGGAAGACACATTCATGCAAAATGTTACTCTGGTTTACAGAATCAGAGCAAAAACATAGCATTAAAAGAGAAATACATACATATGCATTTACACATAGAGTTAATAACAGTTTGACTGTAAAGCGCAGATATGTGCAAATGTTAGAATACTAATTCCTTCATAGCTTATTTATCCTATTATTGGCATTTGGTATGAATAATTTTTTAAATATTTTTGTCCTGGCCAGAGTAGTTTTATAACATTGGCCTGATGGGAGGAGCTGGAATGAGTTTAAGAAAGGATGTGAAGGGTCCTATGTGGTTGTTTGCCTGGGTGTTGTGATCTGATAGTGACTGGATGGTTCCTGCCATTTTACTCACATGGTTGATGATTCAAGAAAGTTTTGATTTGTTTTCAACAGGGAGAAAATTGAAATGAGGACTGACTGTGACTTGTAAACACAGCTGTTAAAAAGTCTGTCCGACCAAACACCTGCAAAATGACATCCCCATTAGCCTCAGCTGTACTTTGTGTTTAGCACTGATTAGCAAATGTTAGCATGCTATCATGCTGAACAAGGACGGTGAACATTAAACCTACTAAATATGCAAACATGTTAGCACTGTCAGCGTTAGCATGCTGATGTTAGCTTGCTGATGTTAGCTTGCTGATGTTAGCTTGTGTAGCCTCACAGAGCTGCTAGCAAGCTGTAAACTCTTAGCCTTGTTTGAGTTCTGCAGCTGTTTTGGCTTCTATAATAAGTAATTGTTTGGGATTTCTGTCATCTATATTCATTTTCTACCCATTTATGTAGTTTTTAAGTAGAGTTCATTGTCACAGATGTCCATTCTTTTCTTCATATACTGAACGTCATCTCTAGCTGCAATGTAGAGTTCGGCGCAGTAAATGGAGGACAAACTCATAAACCTTGTTGAGTGAAACAAAGTACTCCACAGTCCAGCCAAACATGATGCGACAGCAATATATCATTCATTTTAATGGGGTTTTTTTTTTTAAGAACGTACATTTATCTTCATTGCTATAATGAACCAGAATATGCGGATGAAGAATTACAACAGATGGATGCCAAGAAAGCAAGTAGAGGAAGTGCTTACTTGAGTAAGTACTTTAAATTAAAACTCTAAAACTTTGAATTAACTACTTCGTAATGGCAGACTGCTGTAGCATCATACAGTATTAGCTTTGGCTGAACTGTGGAGAGCTGAGACAAGCAGAAGTGTCCTTTTCAAGTCACTTCAAGAAGATCAGGATGACTGACAGTAACTATTTAGTACTACTTAAGTATGAGACACGGACACAGTAGACGTCATAGAGTCTGATAAGTTCTTTTAAACTAATTTTCTTTCCTAGGTGATGAGACATGAGAACTCCAGTATTTTGGAGCTGGATGGTAAAGAAGTGTCTGAATTCACTCCGTCCAAACCTCGAGAGAAGTGGCTCCGCAAGAGGACTCATGTTAAAATTAGGGTAAGAGCTCTCTTTGCATTTAACTGCATTTCCTCCAAAAAGTGGACTGAGAAGAAATGCAGAACTTTTTAAAGATTTCCATCTTTTCATTTGGTCCATAATACTTATTTTGCAAATATGGACGAATCACTGAACTTAAAAAATGCTGATTTGCTCTCTGGTGGAGAGTTAAATGAGAAGACTGATACCATTCTCATATTCATACAGTAAATATGAAGCTACTGCAGGTATCCGATGAGCTTAGCTTAGCATAAAGACTGGAAGCAGGGGGAAACAACTCACCTGGTTCTGTCCAGTGGTTACAACAAATCAGCTCACTAATAGAGGTTTTTTCACAGCAGACATTTTGACTTGACGTAGCAGGAAAAACGATGGCTCAGTTCCATTCAAGTGTCCAAAGAAGCCGTACTGGTGAGCCATCATGCACAACACCAGGATCATGGATTTAGAAAAACTATATGGGATTCAGTCATTATTAACATTATTAATTGCACCTGTATTTTACTGCGTTGGCATGTCAAAATGTCTGCTGTGGATTTTTGTGGGAGAGTGAAAACAACAAAACTGCAGGAGTACAATGAGGGAAAGAAAGGGAAATTTCCATAATATTTACAGTGTCATTTATTTCTCCTTTCAAATTGAATTGGCCCTGTTCTCCATTGTCTTGATTTCCTCCACTGTGCATAAATTTAGGTACCAGTAGGAGCCACTAAGTGTTTTATTGGTACCTGTTATAATACAGCTGGGGATTTATAGTTTAATTTCAGAGTATATAAGAGAGGAAGATGTCTGAGGAGGAAGGAAAGAGCTCAGGTAATAAGGATGAAGTCTAGCGTCCTCGTTCACAGCCAAGAAATAGTTCAACACATAACTGCCTGTAAAATGGTTAATTGTTGTCTTTACACTTTGGTTTTAATACACACTAAAGCTGCTTTCATGCCATGTATAATGGATGGGAAGCATTAAAGTCTCATGTCAAAGACTTGCGAGCGTTTGTCGGACAACTCAGGAAGGTTTTATGATAATTGAGTTGGTCATGTGACTGTTTCAGTATTTACACTGAACGACAGACTTTGGCTGACGTCCATGTTTGATTGGTTTTCAGGCATTTCTGTTTCATTAAGTGGAAGCATATTTTCCAAAACGTTGAACTACTCTTTATTATCAGAAATGTAAATGTGAAATGACAACGACTGAAACCAGGAGGACTGTGTTCTGATTTCCTGTTTGATCTTCCTGTGGGTGTCAGAATGTGACAGCTAACCACCGTGTGAATGACGCCGTGTTCACGGAGGACGGCGCCCAGATGGTGACCGGACGTTTCATGTACGGCCCTCTGGACATGGTCACCCTTACTGGAGAGAAGGTAATGACACGTCCAGCTGCGACATACCAAAAATATAAGATATAAAGCGAGAGAGTTATGTAATCATGTCACCATCTGTGCCATCGCAAGGTCGCACAGTAGAGTGTCATGTTAAAAAAAAGATCTTCCTTGATGTTCCCTGCAGATTGACATCCACATCATGACCCAGCCTCCCTCTGGAGAGTGGGTGTACTTTAACACAGAGCTCACCAACAGCAGTGGACGTATCTCTTATGTAATCCCTGAGAACAAAAGGCTGGGTATCGGGGTGTATCCTGTCAAAATGGTGGTCAGGTATGCTAAGTCATTGTTATTTCATTGCCTTTTATTTTATTATCATACTTCTATAAAAAAATGCATGTTTAACTTTCACATCTGCTCCTTTTGTAATTCCTTTTCTTTTCCTTCTTTCTCTGCAGGGGTGATCATACATTTGCAGACAGCTATCTAACCATTGTACCACGAGGGACTGAGTTTGTTGTGTTCAGTATCGACGGGTCATTTGCCGCCAGCGTGTCCATCATGGGCAGCGACCCAAAAGTTCGAGCTGGAGCTGTGGATGTGGTGAGGTAAGAGCAATACCCGGCACTGACTGTAGCTTTATTTATTTAAATTTCATTAAGAGTATAAACCCCTTGAGATGCACCATCGAGATCAAATAACATTATGTCAAAGTACTGAATCTACTTATAAACTAAACTGATGGTAAATACAACTAAAAACAATAACAAGTAGATTTAAAGTAAACAAGCAAAGAAATCTTGATGTCTTGAAAGAACTCTGTCTGAGTCAGTTAGGCAAATTATTCCAATCTGATGGTGCTTTAAACATAGAAGCACATCTAGCAATTTCTTTAAAGACTCTCAGCACATTAAAAAAAAAAGGTTGTCGAGTGTGTCTGAGTGAATATGATGATCTGAATGGAACTGAAAGCTGTTTTAAGTATAAAGGATTAAAGTAAATGCATTTGGAAAACAAAGAGCAACCAATGTTTATTCTGCAAGTTATCTGGGTAACTTAATTATACAGTGAACTGTGTCATGAAATGCTATCAGTTTGTTTATTAAAGCCACAAATTGTAGAAATTTCATGTGATTATTGCATCTTTTCCACACTCCACAACCCATCTTTGCATGCCGGGTCTATTTTTGCAGGATTGGTTTGCATTTGTTTCTGACTTTGTGTCATCATATATACAGCAAAACTATTTGTATGTGAGAGAAAGAGAGAAGGAGGGAGGGAGGTGGGCTCCTTCCAGTCTCCTCCTGTGTTTTTGTCTCTTTCTTGTTAGACATCAGAAGTGAAATTTGATCATAAAAGCTCATAAATGCTAAGTGCTAACCAGCAGTCATTACCTAAATGTTGTGCTGCAGATAAAATAGTTATTTTATGATGATTGTCTGACAAAATGAATGAAAATACAGGTTGATGGATGGGTTCACAATTTTTAAGTCTTTCTTAAAACAACAATCAGGTGTTTATATGAACATTAACACGTTTTGCTTGCTGTAATTATCCCTGCTGTCGTAACAGAACAGTAACAGAACATCTAGTTTTATTTCTCCTTTACTTTCTGTTTTTTCAGCTTCAAATCTTAAATATCTCTATTCTTTCTTCTCATTTTTTGTGTGCAGGTACTGGCAGGATTTGGGCTACATGATAGTTTATGTAACGGGTCGTCCTGACATGCAGAAGCAACGCGTGGTGGCTTGGCTCTCGCAGCATAACTTCCCTCACGGCATCGTCTCCTTCTGCGACGGGCTGGTTCACGACCCTCTCAGACACAAGGCCAACTTCCTCAAATCCCTTATCGGCGAGGTAAGGGAGGTCGACGTTAGTTTCAGGCGACGTTACGATAAAATCCTTTGAAGTGTCTGAAAGCTGACCTCCCTCTCTGATCAGGCCCATATGAGGATCTTCGCAGCCTACGGCTCCACCAAGGACATCTCTGTGTACACCTCTGTCAGCCTGCCGCCGTCCCATATCTACATAGTGGGAAGGCCCACGAAGAAAATGCAGCACCAGTGTCAGGTATGGAAGAAATCCAGATAGTAAAGGCGTGTATTTCAGGTTTAAACACCCCTCTGATATATTTCATACATCATTTTCCTGTATACAAATTACTGCAGCACAACCCTCAGACAATCAAAGCACGTTACTGTTGTTTTGTGAAGTGCATGCAATGAATGAATTGTCATAAAAATGCAAGTCAGTTCATCGTGATAACATTTTAACCACCTGGTTTGTTGGACAGACTGACTTTTTAACTCACATTATTAAGAGTTTTTTATCATATGTTTTAATGTAAAATCTTGACCTGAAAAGTAATTAACAGTAGCTGAATATAGTGGAGTAGAAGCATAAAGTAGCATAAAATGGAAATACTGAAGTAAAGTACAAGTAATCCAAGGCCATGAAAAAATATGTTAATGTTATGAAGTATGCAAGTTGTTATGATTATTGTGTGTTTGAGCTCAGTTACTGCACTGTAAACAAAGTTGTGAAAGTGAAGAAAAATCAACAATTATTTCATAATACATGTATGTAGCAGCTATAATTGATATTTTTCAGAAAAACTATGTCTGATCTGTCAGTGTGTAATGTGTTGGTCGTGGCTCGTAACCCAAACCCTCTACAGAGAATTATCAGTGACTCTGCAGCTCCTCTTGGCTTTCAGCTCATTGTTTATCTGTCCGGCTGCAACTTCACTGTTTTGGTTCACTCTCAGCGCTCTCATAGTGTTATTTTGGGCCGCAGCAGGCAGCTGTTTTCAGAGAAAAAGCTCTAAAAAGCCATTGAACCAAACGGCAAACAGACACAGTTAACTGTAGACTAGCTGGTGAACATAGTGGAGCATTTAGCAGCTAAAGAGCCAGATATTTCCCTCAGGAGTTGGTAGAGAACAAAAACAGAGCTAAAAGAGAGTGAATATTGGACTTATATTCACAAACACGACTCCAAATGAATGATGGATGTGGGAAATAAGCAACTGTTTGCTAATAAGTTCAACATATCAACTTAAAAGGTGACGATATGTCATTGTTGTGTTCACTACTTGCTTCTGCTGGAAACAAGTGGCCAAAAAAATCAGTTAATGCAGGTTTTAAAAAACAACAGTTTCAGTCTTGGCTACACCACTGCCTGACAGTAAAGTGCTTGATTCTCTGATTCTCTTCCAGTTCATCCCAGATGGATACGCTTCCCACCTGTCCCAGCTGGAGTACAACCAGAGGTCCCGTCCTGCCAAATCCGGCAGCACGCGCATGGTCCTCCGCAAGGGCAGCTTCGGGTTAGGAGCAGCGGGGGGAGACTTCCTCCGCAAACGCAATCACATCTTTCGCACCATCTCCTCCCAGCAGCCCGGAGGGTCTGGGTCCGGCTCTCCCAGCCAGCCGGGCCGGACTGAGCGCACGCTGAGCCAGTGCGAGATGGAGCGAGACCGAGGCGTGGCGGCGGCGGCGACGCAGAGGAGTATGAGTATAGCAGCCGGGTGTTGGGGCCGCAGCGGGAGCACCAGGGAGGGGAGCGGAGGGTCACTCGGCCCTAAGTAAGGTTCAGATAGAGCTACGGTGTTGAAGGACCCGGCCCGAACCACCATGATCTCTGGACGGGGCTAAAATAGAGGAGAGAAGGGTGGATGGAGAGAGGAGAGAAGCAGGGGGGGGGGTGGATGCAGGGTTTGTATTTTAGGCATATACCATGACTAATACTCTTGTTTGGATCAGAGGAGAATAGTGAAGGAGGCGTAGAGAGGAATCTGTCCAGAAGGAGTGAAATAATCAGGCCAAGAGGGATCCAGCGAACAAAAGCTCTGTAGCATGACTCTTTTACAGTAATACTTTTATAGGATACATAGCTAACTATTAAAAATGACAAGGAAGGATTAAATGAAATAATGTAAGCCTTAAACTAATCTCGTACAACGGGACCCCCTTTCTGAACACACACACACACACACACACACACACACATATATATAAATATACAAGACACTGTCCAAGCAGTCACACTAATGAGCTCAGGACAAACTGCAGAGCCAGATTCATTTTCAAAAACAGCCAAACAAGGGTTTGAGCCCAAGTTAGCTGGCAAAAAAAAAAAAAGCCAACCTGTTTTTGTCCCGCTGTCTGCTGAGAGGCGTGTTTAAAAGACAACACTCGACCCAGCAATGACTGGCAATAAGTATAGAAAACCCTCACAATGCAAGAAGAGACAAACAAATGTAAGGAGAGAGGGAACAAACATTGACATCTTCTTGTAAAAGGTTAATTCATCCAAATGAGAAAATAGTAACATATTTCTTCACTTAACTGTATCAAGCCATCAAGATAGTTTTGTTTTTTTCCAAAGGTCAATGGAAATTTCTACTTTCTACCGAAGAAATAGTCATTAGAGCCAAGTTTCCATTCAAATTTAGCTTAAATTTGAAGTGAGTTTCCAGAAAATCAGTAAAATGAGAACAAACTGTTGGTGGTGTAAAGGCGTTCACAATTTTCAGAGCCCTAAAAATTTTTAATTCACTGTCACATATGACAGAGACGAACAGCAAATCATCACATTTGAAAAGCTAAAAGCAGATAATTTTCAGCCTTTTTGCTTGAAAAATAACAGAAACGATTATTAAATCATCAAAACAGTTGCAGATTAAGTCGATTGATTAATAAAACTACATAAAACCACAGTTATCTTTGTGGCTTGATACCAGGTAAATGGGAAAATATATATATATATATTTTTACAATTTGGGTGAACTGACCCTTTAAACATCCGAGAGCTGGATTTGAAGGTACCGTTTTGTCTCGTCACAGAACAACATTGCCACTGATATATTACATGTATTTAAATACAGTTAACGTGTGTAAGTGGGACTGCTAGCAGGTCCAGTTTTCATCCCACCCTGTGTGAGACTCTGTAGTATTATCCCTTTCAGTGTGGCCTCTGGGCCATCCAAGGCCTTAATATCCAATGAGACACTTGCTCCACAGACGGACCAGAAAGCAGAAAACAGGGCATGCAGCATCAGAGCAACAACTGAAACTCTGTACAGTCCACAGCAACAATCCCTTTATATATTCATCTGCTTGCAATACCTCTGATCTACCTGTAGGTGGTGTTCTGTTCCCCACATGTACTGCTGCTGCTGCTGCTGCTGCTGCTGGGAGACACTGGTGTGGTGTTCCTCGGCTTTTTGCTGTTTTTGCTCGTACAGGACGGACCCGGTGTTTCTGCTGAGGAGCCTGTTTCGTGTCAGGCAGGATTTCCACGTGCAGCAGCTTTCACTGACAGAGATCCTGTTAATCTTTCAATATTTTTACCAAAACGGATCGAAGGATTAAGCCTGAATGTTAAAGTGTTGAAGAGACTGCTTTGATGCTTTTGTTGGTGAATGTGGAGAGAGGTGGGAGCGGATGAAAGCAAACATCTCTTTGTCGCTTCTGTCTTCTTAACTGTATATTTTCATACAAAGGGGACACAGAAGGAGAAGCCGCCTCACATCTTCAACCCAAAAAAACACAAATTAACGTGCACAAAAAGATCAGATTTCCCCCCTGCGGATTCCACCCTCGCTCATTAAAACCCATGAAAGCTTTCAGAGTAAGGACGTGTCGCACACTCATTCAACTATGCTATTGTTTTATGCCCAGCTTCCACACAACACAAGGGCGTGCCTGTGTCCACTCTGTGTGATCAGCAATGTCTTCAATCCACCACAAAAGCCAAAATCATTCTCTAATACTGTAGATAATCAACTGTGTAACCTCATTGTTGTTTTTTGCACTAGTTTAACGGTGGAAATATAGTGTAGTTACCATCTCATGTTGCTACATTTGAACACCTCTGTAGTGCATGACACCTTTTTATTTATTTCAGGGTATGTGCAGGTGTGCACACGTCTGTACATTTTGTCAGAATATGAAAATAATGTAAGTAAACGTGCCAAACCGACAGTAGACACTTCTAG
Organism: Thunnus albacares; assembly: GCF_914725855.1. Lineage (NCBI taxonomy): Eukaryota > Metazoa > Chordata > Actinopteri > Scombriformes > Scombridae > Thunnus > Thunnus albacares. Next base: position 5,479,763 of record NC_058123.1, read on the forward strand.
AGAAGTATTTAGACTGTGTCCAAACTTTTATTATAGTAAGAAGGAGAGATGCTGTGTACAGTATGTACTGATGCTGCGCTCACGTCATGCAGGATAGATGTTAAGTTACAGATAATGTTACAGTTGAGAGTTTGTTCACGTTGCCCACACTGTGAGCTGTCACACCCAATAATGTTAATAAAGTTAATGGATATGGCTGGAAATTTTCTATATTTTTCTTATTGTCAACAAATCTCATGTTTGAAGCCAAACCAACAATGAACTGATCTACTAACAAGTATTGTGTGTGTATCCAAAGCCTGATATATCTTATTTATCTGTGTTGTAGAACTCTGTTGTTGTCCAAAAACTATTAAAAACACGTCAATGAGCCACATTGTTACACTGGGTGACATGTTCCTTCATTATCAAGAGTTTTGTCACGTTAGTTTGTGTAGAAACGGCTCCAAAACTAATAACAGTGATCACGTTTTCAGTCTCCAGAGAGCAGTTCTGTGTAAAAACTAAAATATTTCACACACTGAGCATGTATCAACATGTGAACAAAGTCAAGAGGTTGTGATATGTAGCACAACAAACTAGTGAAGCTGTAAACAGAACCGCGTTCCCGCACATGCTCAGTGACGTCTGCTTTACACAGAACTACTCTCCAGAGAATGAAAATGTGATCGCTGTTATTAGTCTTTGGAGCTGTTTCTAAACAAAATAACGTGACCAAACTCTTCGTGATGAAGGAACATGTCACTCAGTGCAGCGGTGTGACTCAGTGATGTGTTTTTAATAGTTTTTGGACAACAACGAAGGAGAAGATATATCAGGCTTAGCGTACACACACAATACTCGTTAGTAGATCAGTTCATTGTTGTTTTGGATCCAAACATGAGATTTGTTGACAGTGAGAAAAATATAGAAAATCACCTGCCTTATACCTAAATGACAAAATAGCCTAAATTGACCATATTTCTGGCAGTTTTTTTTAAATTAAAGCAGGTGTGAACACACTATCTAAACCATTTCAGTCTATTTTCAATTTTATTGGTGTATTTGTGTATAATATCAGGTTTAATTATCTTGAACCCTCAACAAATGTGGTTTGGTAGCCATTTTGGCACCCATATCCCGAAGTATCTCTGCCAAGTCCGTCAGACATCTCTGACTCGGGATTACAAGTCGGAGTGTGAATGTGAACGGTTTTTCCCGCTCGTAATTACGGTTTGAAAGACATGACGTGAACGCGGCATGAGAGCAACACTAACCGACTTCTGATTCGGGTTTTCTGTCTTAGAAAGAAAAGTGGCTTTTACTGAAAACTGAAGATGTCCTTTAACCTTTCAAAGAGGTTGAGCACATTGCTGTAATCGTGGACAATAAGCTATTTTGCAAGAAGGCGACGGACTTCTGCGTTGAGTTTCCGTCGTGCTGTGGGTTGGCGGGGTTTTTGGACACAAAACGCTATTTCCCCCCATTTTGGCCGTTTGGCTGCTGAGTTGAATGTCCGCCCATTCGCATTCTGAGACTGTTCAGGAGCCATGGATGTGTCACTGTACATACTGTAAAGATGTATATGTAGGACTTATATGGTTGAGAGTTATTTATTTACCTAAAGATCATGATGTTACTATGGAAATTTCAGGTGAAATATATTTGAAATATGTAGCATTTTCTTTGTCACTTTGGCAGTCATTAAGTCAACGGACCAACACAGGTTTTGTTTTTACCAGTGCAATATTATTGTTCCAATCACAGCAGGGGCACAATCTACCACACACACACATACATACGAGCTTCAGGCGATTCACAGTATGAAATCATACACATTCACACCACCTGCAGTTTTGTTTCACACCTCGTGAAAACTATTTGTATTCGAGCTACTGTTGACCTCTGCTGTCTCTTTACAACAGTCAACTGCTGAGCATTTTATAGGACCTACTGTACCTATTTTTCAAACTGGAATATTTTACAAAACCTTTGAAATATAACTCCAGACTGGTTTTTTTAGTCAGTATTGGGTGCATGATAAAATGAAATCCCACAACTGAAGCAGCTCTATTTAACCAGCTGTTGCATGTCATCCAGCCAGATTGGAACTACTTAACCTTCATGCTTAACAATAATAAAGCAGTTATGTTGTCCACTATGTCCTCACTGTTTAATCAAACATGTATCAAAATATGCTGCTGATTATATGTAAGATTATTACAATTATTGCCACTTTTGAATGGATATAGAACTACAGCTCAGTTTTAAACCAAACAGTCCAGTATTAGTTTCAGTTATTGACACAACAAAACATTTTGGTACCACTTTCTAATGAGGCTCGCTTTATAAAGGGGTTATATGTTGTAATTAATGGCTTTATTAAGAAATCATTCAAAAAACCATTAATAGGAACAAACTTTAAGGTTGCCAGGATGTGAAAAATCTACTTTAATAGTTAGACTGTGACAAAAAAGGCTGCAGATCTGGACTAAAATCAATTTATTAGCATTTTATTAAGACTTACAACTGCAGACTTGTTGATTAAAACCCTTTATTGTAGACTTGTTAAGATTAATAACTGCAGACTTACTACTAATAAAAATGTATTACTATTTAGGTAAGTGAGTAAAATCAGGCCACTACAATACAGAAAATGAAATAAGAATAAAATATCCAGCAATAAAAAAGATGAGAAAGAGTGAAATAAACAAACAGAGCAGATAAAACATATTTTAAAAAGAAAACATATGGCTGACATTTGTATACGGCTTTTAAAAAACTTTTAAAAATATCCTCAGATCATCGGACAGTTCTAGATTTGAGGCGTTTTGACTACAACAGTCTGGTCTCCTTTAGTCTTGAGCCTTAAGATCCCTGTCTGAAGATCTGAAGATCTGAAGATGTGGCTCATTGCGGAGCAGATAGTCAACAATATCACCAGGGGTCAGCTCATGAAGTGCTTTAAAAGTGATCAGTAAAGTCTTAAAATCAACTGACTGGTAACCTGTAAGGAGAGACCAGAACAAGGCTGATATGATGTTTGTCTTTTGGAATTGGAAGATTGGAAGACACAATTAAATAAAAGCACGTATTAACCATCTAAAGATCAAGGTGAGAGAGGAAAGACATTTTAAATCTTCCTCAGGTGAAGGAAGCTCAGTTGGACATTAATGATTTTATTAATGGTTTGCTAAATGAACGTTCACTGTCGAAGATGACGCCCGAAATTCTGGCTGCAGGTTTGATATTTGTAGACTGTTCTGTAGAGTGATGATGAACATCTGCAGTGCCAAATATAATTATTTGATGGCCTTTTTAAGAAAGTGTGAAACCAATGAACATTTACTAATAGATTACCAACATTTATAATTTAATTATTACAAAATAGAAATGAGAAACACCAGTCAAAGAGAGGGTTTTTTCACAACCTGGCAACCCAAATGTTATTTTTAATGACTTCTGACTGATATATAAAGCATCAATAAATGATTTACTAACCGTTATTAAAGCCATTAATTGCAACTTATAAACCCTTTATAAAGAAAGTGGTACTGACATATTTTATAATTTATTTATATTAATACATCCTAACACTTGGTTGTTAATTATCCCACAGTTAACAGGTAATTACAGTATAATAATTATATTATAGTATACAGTAACTCTGCATCGCAGCTTGGTGACTTTGTACATAAACAACCGGAACAAAACATCACAAATACATACAGTGAGTTGTCAAACTATATGGTGGCAATAATTCATATATATTTTGGATATATGCAGTGTTTTAAATTAGATTCAAGCTTCACATGCTCAAATTTAAAACTATTTCAGTAGCAGTTTATTTTTAAGCCCCTATTGAGCATTTATAAACAGCATATAAACACATTAAAACACACTATAATGTAGTTGTAAACAGTTATAAAGACACTTAAAAATTCGATGTATTTTATGTATTTATTTGCAACTATTGCAGTTATAAGTATCCATAAAACAGTTAATGAATACTTGATAGCATAATATAATATAGCTATACTATATAATGATATGTCTTTAAACACATTTATAAACAGTATTAAACCTCCATGTGAATGATTTATACATGTGTAGAAACAGTTATGTTTATGAAGCATTAGCTTACTGTTTATACATCAAACAATGGGTTATACTTGTTAAATTAACATGTAATAAATCTAGTTATAACTGATTACAACTACAGCACAGTACAGTGTGTTATTAACTATTTATTGTTTATATTCTGCTTATAAATGCTACAAAAAGGGGTTTATAAATACAGTGTTAGCAGTATTTCTCTGTATTAGTGTTATCCTTTTAGCCATGACATTGACAGCTGCTGATAAAAGCACTGTGTGTATTTAATTAACAACGCCGGTATCAGAATGACTTCTCCAGGAGATTTTTTGGACATACAGTGTTGTTTCCAGACGTAAGATACAGTAAGTACTGATGTCTGTTAGCTCATATTTGTTCAGGCGGGTGTCTGATCTTCGCCCGCCTCCAGCTCGCTCTACATTTGTCTGTACTGTGGAATAAATACAATTGGACAGTAATTTAACATGTGTACGTGTGTTTTTATAACTTATCTTACTCCCCATATTTATCATTTATAAATTATTATCAGTGGTGGAAAGCACATTTACTTAAATACTATACTTATAAGTACAGTTTGAGGTAATTTTACTTGAGTATTTCCATTTTATGCTACTTTGCATTTCTACTCTGCAACATTTTAGAGTAAAATATTGTCCTTTTTACTCCACTACATTTATTTGACAGCTCTTAGTTTTCCATTATAATCAATATTTTATATTTAAAACATATGGTCAGTTTATAAAACATGTATTGTTACAGGTTAAACTACCGAGTAGTTTAAGTGGTATCTCTACCATAAAATGCTGCTGTACACATCAATGACTCAGTGTTAATGTTCCAATAATATGCAGTTTATATAAGTATTACACTCTAAATGAGGCCATTTTGCACAATGAGTACTTTTACTTATGTACTTTCACTTGTGAAGCATTTAAAATGCAGGATTTTTACTTGTAAGAGTATTATTTCATTGTAGTATTGCTACTTTTACTTCTTCCACCACTGATTATAATGTAGTTAAAAGCAGATATAAAAGACATTTTTAAGTGTTCATTAATGTCCAGTATTTGTCAGCAATTATAACTTCTCCTTTGAAGACATATTTTATATTATTACAACTGTGTTTTACTATATTGTGATTCATTATGAGTTAAATGAACTGCAAATTGCCCCAAAATTAGATTCTTTTATTCCCCTCAGAGATTTTAAACTTTATTATCTGATGTTTTTTATGAGTCTTTATTAATTCTTTGTTGATTATGGCTGTCTGGGCTTTTTGGTGTTTATGTGATTGTCTGATTGTGAATATTTCTTTTTCTCAGGTCTCTCTTGAAAAAATCTCCATCTTGATGAGACAACCTTATTATATAAAGTTTCAAAAAAAAAAAATCTGTTTATAGAGAAATATCTTATAGATGTCTCACAGGAGGAGTTAAAATTATTGGTTTTATAACTACAACAGTAAACAGTTGACAAGCTAATATCTCTTACGACTATGTTATAGTGTTATTAACCATTTATTAAATGTTTGCATACTGCTTATAAATGATAAATAAGGCGAGTTGCTGAAGAATGTAGTCAGCCTGTTGTAGCTGCACTAGTTAAAGGACCAGTGTGTAGAATTTAGCAGCATCTTGCAGAACAGACTTGGCAAAAATGGAATATAATATTCATAAGTATGTTTTAATTAGTGTATAATCACCTGAAAATAAGAATTGTGTTTATTTACCTTAGAATGAACCCTTTATATCTACAGAGGGAGCGGGTCCTCTTCCACAGAGCCCGCCATGTTTCTACAGTAGCCCAGAATAGACAAACCAAACACTGGATCTAGAGAGGGCCTTTCGCATTTTTCATGAGTTTCATGGTCACTGCAGGTTCTCCTACATGCTTGGAAGAGGAGCGGTATTCAGTTTATTGCAATCTGCAACCTCACCACTAGATGCCACTAAATTCTACACACTGGTCCTTTAAAGCTCAGCATCATAAAATTTTTAGTCCTATTATATGTTGATTTTCCTCTTAAACTTATGTGGATATATGTCGTATATCTTTTTTTAACCCATAAGAACCCATGGTGACACAGGTGTCACCAACCCTTTCAATGTTCTGGAAAATTCCTTATACAGCTTTATCCTTGATTTTAACTCATGAAGTCCCTAAGTGAACATCCTGGTGCAGTCATGTGACAATGTGTGAATCTGTGTACCCATGATATCACTTCCAAAATGGCGGTGTGGTGTGCCTGGTCAGCAAATGTGACAGAACTAGCTAATTTTAAAAAAGCTTGTTTTTTATTAGTAAAGGTAGGTTTCAACCCATTTAACAATTCTGATGCTTTAATAAGACGTCCTGTATTACATTTAACCTGTTCTGACCACATTTCTTGAACAAATTGATATAAAACAAGTTAGGGAAATATCGTTATGACATTTCAGATCTTTGACACTGAAGGTAGAATTTCAAAATAAAATTCAGAAACGTGTTCCTTGTGGTCGATTTGGTCTGTTTTATATTCCCCATAATTTTCCTTTAAGGAGAAATGGGTCCGGGTTCTTATGGGTTAAAGCAAATTATAATTTGTATTTCTTTTAAAAAATTTTCCAGGCTCCACAACCTTCCCAGACAGCTCCCAGTAACCGTGCCAGTACCTGCTGTGGTAGAAATACTCTTGGTTGGAAATCACTGCACTAGACACCCACAGCTGAAAATACTCCAACAAATGCAAAATTTATTCCTATTTTGCTCAAAAACTACAGCGCCTGGCTATTTCAGGAAATTGCTTTTACCCTTTTTTTTTTGACAATAAAATGATGTATGTGACCTTGGGCCAGTTGCAAAGAGATATTTCAGTCTGGTCTCTTTAATTTGGCTCTTAGATGAGACTATGCATGTCGGACAGAGTCATAAAAATAAAGACAGGCTTGTTTTAAGCTGACACCAACGATAGCTCAGCACTAAGAGCTGTTATCTGCACTGCACTGAGATTTTGTAATACTGGAAGTTTATTGTTTTGTTGAATTTTCACAGTAAAATGTCCTTGAAACTGGAATTTAGAAGTCTACTAGTTAAATGTAAGTCACAGTCAAACAGGCTCCAGGTTTTAAAGATTATGTCTCTTTAGCATTTAGTCTTTTCATACAGAATATCACTCTTTAACTCGTTAGTCAAAGACACAAACCACAAATAATCTACCAATCACTGAGCACTCAAGTTCCCACAAATGATTAAAGCAACACGAAATCAATTAACATCTACTGTCTGTAATATATCAGGAATAAATAAAGTGTCTGTAGTAACAAAAAGGGCAAACAGCTCAAGATAATCTTAAACATTTTTAAACTGAATGTTTTTACAGAAATAATAAAACGAGTCCAGCAACAAGAAGTAGCCTGTCTTTATTATGGCAGATGAAAAATCTGTTGTCTGTAGATGTATTTATGGATCACTCTGAAATGAAGGTTTTGCGTCTCAAGTTTCTTTGATTATAGCGCCCCTGTCAGGCCGATAAATGTAATGTAAGATTAGTTTTGTGTTTTAGGCTTTCTCTCAATCAACCATATATTACATACAGTATCAACACAAACACACATTTGGCTCATTTTTTGTTTTTTTTTTTGTTTTTTTTTTATACACATAAAGTCGATAAAGCCCTGTTCACCCCTGAGCTGAAACAAGGGGAAGAACAGGAAGAAAATCCTCCAAACGAGGCGCGATATTGCACAAAATGGCAACAGCTGTTTATAAAATTGGCCAAAGTGAGGATATCCTATCATCGATCCTATAAAAATGTTTTTAAATCAAATAATTTATCATCTTTTTTTTTTTTTTTTTTTTTGGCTTAAAATGAAGCACTTGTGACTTAATGACAGAAACCTTGTAAATACACTTCACAGGAGGATGGAAGGTTTACAGGTGGACGGATGGATGATGGGAAGCGATGGCAGCCTGTACAGCAAAAGTTTTTTGGGGGGGAGAGAGAGATAGAGAGACCACATACACACATATAGACTGTAAGTCATAAAATCACAGCTGAGCTAAATCAGCTCTTTCATCAACAGTTGAATATCATATTTTTTTTATGTGTCTATAGTGCACGAGGCCTCTTGGGGGTTATTTGTTGGCTAGCTTGCTCCTCTTCCTGGAGCGCAGAACGGAAAGACTTGACTTTATCTGAAAGAAGAAAGAATAAAACACAACTCACGACATGATAAAATGATCAAGAATAACATATATAACAATATTATAAAGCTGTGTTTACCATCTTTAACATGCGACCGGACAAACGATCTTTACCTCTCAGCTCGGTGAGGATGTCGATCTTCTGATCCAGGATTTGTTCGAGTTGAGTTGCGTAAGACTCGACATCGTAGTCCACCTCCTCCGTCATCTCCAAAAGCACCTTCTCCTCTTCCAGACAGCGGATCGACTCCTGTGAGGAGGAACGCCGCAGTTTAACACCTTCTGTGCTGTTTAAACTTTATAACCTCGGATTAACAGAGTGGGAATAAACGCCTTGCTTCACTGAACTGTGAGAAAAACAACTAACATGAAAAGGACACTTGGAGGAATTTCTCTGGTATTTTAAAAGAGGTTTAGCTGGTACTTCAACATATTTCAGTAATACTTTAGGTATAAAAGCTGGTGTAATAAAGAAAGAAGAAGCACTTGAGAGTGATGAGACTTTCTTCAGAGCTAAAAGGGAAAACAGACAACATAACATAATGTACATGTGCTTATTAAGACCAAACTGCAAAGTTAGATTTGTCAATACAGTATAACTCCTCTCCATATATAAATTAAGTTAAACTTATCCTACAGTATGTTGTGTTTTTTCTTTTTTTATTATACAGATTTTTCTGCATATCTAACTTTTAAGAGTGGGGGAAGTTTTCCTCAGAAAAGTATTTACTGTATGTATACTGTTGCAGATAGCTCACTAAAGAGTTTGTAAAGATTCTTTTCTAACCTTGCTAGCAGCTTTAGGGATGGAAATGTTGGTCAGTCGATCACTTTAGTCCAGACTGAAATATCTTAACATCTATCACATGGAGGATGAATCCTTATGACTTTGGTGACTTTTCATCCATCACCATCATCTGGTCAAAATCTCATTTTGTGCAATACTTGCAAATCTGCAGCACTAACGACATTCCCACCAGTCCTCTGCTGTACTTTATGTTTAGTGCTACTTAGCAAATGTTAGCATGCTAACACGTTAAACCAACATGCTTAACATGGTAAACATTGTACCTGCTAAACATAAACATGCTAGAATTATCAATGCGAGCATGTTAGCAGGCTGCTGTTGAGCATTTAGCTCCAGTGCATCCTCGAAGAGCTGCTAGCATGACTGTAGACTCTTAGTCATGTGATTCAATACATTCTCTACTTCATACATCCAGTTACCCTGAAAGCTATAAATCTGATGCTTTTTCCTTCAAGCTCTGAAGAAGCCAGACTGTCAGCTCATGGTATCCCTGCTTTCTTTGCTAGTTTTTACACTCTTTTTCTACTTAAAGCTTGTCAAGACATCTTGAGTAGAGCTCACTGCAGATTTGAGCACTTAAGTTACAAAGTTGACATTAGAGTAATAAATGTATCCCTGCAGGATCTGCTGTACCTGGAACACGGCCCTGTGATCCTCCAGAACCTGCTCCTCCATCTCCACCAGCTGAGACACGGCCTCATGGAAAGTGAAGAGCTGCGGGGAAACCTCTTCCTCCTACAGAGAGCACAAGTGACACTGACCTGAAGGTCTGCAGTTTGCAATCCAAATATTGTGTTACGAGCACATTCGCATCACGCCGGTAAATTAATCTTTTTCTCTCTGCTTTAGTTCTCCAATCTGACATAAAACAGCTTTTTTTTTCTCGCTCAAAAACTGAGCGATTTTACAAAAATGATGATGTAAACTTTAAATCTTCTCTGTGATCATTTTAAATGTCAGTATAGCTGAATACACAGCAGAGCTTTTATCATTAACCTGGATTTATGTTAATTTGTCAGATGACAGCGCAATTATAAAATAAAATGATTTTATTCCTGCAGCGCTGCAGTAAAGTTTATGGTCCCCGATTAAATCACTATTTCATACTCGTTCCGTTGACTGACAACAGAAACAAAAACATATGTAAATGAGACCAACTTTATTATGAATTATAAAGCCTTCAAACACAGTACAAGTGATCACAGAGGACGAGTTCCTTCTTTTCACGTGTCGATACAGCCGATGACACTGCACAGCTGTTGTCATTAACCTGTATTTATCTTGATTTTAACGGATGATGTTGCACCATAAAATAGCGCCTCGGTCAGCAGACTGTCTCTTACTTCTTACCAGATGTTGACTGTGACGTAGTTTTGTTGTTTGCCAACTACAACAAAGGGCAAATACCACGTTATGTTGTTCAGAAGTCTCCACTAAAACAACCTGAAATGCTCGTGTGGACACATAGTTTAAAAAGACGTACAGTAGTGTAAGACTACGTCTGCTAAATTCTAAAATGCAGTTTTCGAGCACCAGGCGTTTCAGCTCAATTCTGCAAACATCTCCGTCCACATTAAAACGCCAAAACTGGTAATTTGTCCTCCTACTGGGCGTGTGCGTAGGACAGACTGGCGCATCGGCCAAAGAAAACCAGCAAAGAAGAAACGGTATACTATTCCTGTTTCTGCTGTGGCTTCCTGACATTTAAGTTTATTGCGAGCAGATTACAACATTTTCAGGGAGAGAAAGGTGGTCGATAGCTATGTTTAACTCTAAACAAGCGGCCAAAGAAGACAATAAAGAGAACGACACTCGCAGGAAGCCGTCCATCTCTTCAAGGTTCAGTTCAAGAAAACAAGCCGGCGTTTTCAGATTTACACATTCTGGAGGCTGCTTTTGAAAAAGCTCCATTACGGGAGAAAAATACTGTTTTAGTTTGGACGAAAGGCCAAAACAGAGAGAAAAAGATCAGCCAGCTTAGTGTGGACGTGGTCTAAAACCAGCTAACATACAGCTGAGTGAACTGGTGGGAGCGTGTGGGAGGGTGTGTTTGTCTTACATTCTGTTCACAGAGCAGCTTCAGATCGTCTCTCTGCGGGGAACTCCCGACTCCCCACTGAGCCTCCAGCACCTCCAGCTGGTTGATGTGTCCTCCCTGGCGGCTCTCCATGGCCGCCGCGGGGTCCACTGTGAGCTCCTTCACCCTGACAACACATCAGTAACGTTACGGTGCGGCTACTGTAACCACCGCTGGGAGGATCTCGTGATGAGCAACAACACGCGTCAGAATAGTCGGCGGCTGCGACGACACAGACATGCTGCTCGGGGAGGAAGTGATTATAAATGCTGCGAGAGGTTTAAGAGAGAAACATTTGGACGAAACTCATAAATAATATAGACTCGGTGCAAGTTTCAGGGGAAAACTGTTAATGCAAAATATGGCTGCAACTACAGATTATTATCCAGATTCATCGATTCGTTTGGTCTGTAAAATGTCAGCACAAGTTCCCAAAACTCTTTAAGTTACTTTACAAAATGTCTTGTTTTGTTTGACCAACAGTCCAAAACCCAAAGATAATCAATTTATTATCATTAGAGGATAATTAAAACCAGGAAATATTCACATTTGGAAAGCTGGAGCTCAAAAAATGACTAAAAAAATAAAATTTTTCAATCATCAAAATAGTTGCTGATTTATTTTCTGCTGATCAACTAATCGATTAACAAAAGATATGATCTCTTTCACTGGCAGAATCTATATTTTAAAAATGGGATATTCTGCCAAAGTTTCTATATTTGTTTCACTTCTACCCCCACAAATCTATTTTATATGGAACAACAAGCATCTGAGGTTTTGTTCATCGTTCTTGTTCCTTCCAGACTTGAAGTGGCTGAATTTGCAGTGATGCTACTGAGCAGCTCAACTACGATCAATCATGTTTTATTTTTCTGTCACAGGTTGAACGGAGCTAGATTATTGTTTTCCTGATTCAAATTTAGCGCTACATCTTTATTTATATTCATCATAATGGTCAGATCCAAAAATATCCACATCCGTGATGCTGCAACCTGCTTTAAAAATGACTAAAATGATTATTAATTATTAAAATAGTTGATTTATTATCTGTCAATCAACTAATCTATTAATTGACCGTTGACTGAGTTTTGATCTCAAATTACTCTAAATTACTTCTGAATGGTCAGGAAGCAACATCATGTGGCGGTATGCTGGTAACTTGTGGTGAAACATAATAAAAGTGATCATACTCATACGTAGGGGAGAGTTCAGAGCGACCTCCTCCGCCTCCGCTCTGGGAGAAGGGAATATCTGAGGGACTGATCCCGAACTCCTTTACTCTGGAAACACGGCAGGAGAGAAAACACACAAAAGCAAGAAGAAGAGACAGGAGACGGTCGTGTTAGACGCTGAAATCTCACATTCATATAAAATCATTCAGTATGAACGACTGAGGAAGGAGGAAGACGAGCAGGGACACAAATGTAACAGAAGACCAGCTGACTGACCGATTCACACTCAAGATATAAATAAACGTGTCACTGATGCTGCTGCTGTTATAGAAAACCAATGAAAGCTACTGAGGGGTTGATAATTACAGTATTGATCCGAATATAAGACAACAACACCTGTTTTTAGAAAAAGACTTCTAATGGACTTATAGACACTCGCTAGCCAAGCAACATTAAGGCTACAAACAACCCATAATGCAACACTCTCTGTATTATTCCATTAACACTCTTCAGGAAGAATATCTGATGTGGCAGCAGGTGGCAGATTATCTGAACAAACAGTCCTTTTACATTTATCTCCTTATCTTATCAAGATGATAAAAACATGTTATTGAATATTGTTGTGTTGCTTGGCAAACTTTATATACTTGATTCTCCAAAAAAAACCTTCATATTCTTTTTAAAACATTACTATTTGCAGGAAAAGATCATTATTAAAGCTCAGACATAAATAAATCTCGACAATATCAAAAACTTGGGACACAGAGCTGTGATTATTCTATGTTTTTGTTTGTGATGTAAGTTATGTTATTTTTTTGTGTGTGAGTATTGTATATGTGTTTTATGTTTGTGTAAAATAAAACAACTCATAATTGTCTAGTCCAGAGGTGTAAAACTCATTTTCACCACGTCAGCATAATCGTTGCCCTCAGAGGACCAGATGTAACTTTTAAATGTAACTAAATGTAATGTAAAATAAATGTAACTACTCCTTAATGTTAAATAACTCTGAATGTATTACTTGTTACAAATATTATATATATATTTGCATAGATGTAAAAAAAATATGTTTGCTTGTTGCTTTGTAATTATAACATAAATCTTTTAATTTGTCACATGACTCCATCAATCAACGATCAAACTATCCAAGAGAATAAAGAAAAATAACATCAAACACAAGTTATTATTATTAATAACTTGTTGCTATTTATTATTATTATTATTATTATTAACACACCGCAGTGTTTTTGGTTGTGGCTTTCGTGAACAAATTCTGCTGCGATCGCAGTTTGCCTTTTATTTTCTTGAAGGCTATTTTTTGGCGTACGTAGCTCTGTGTTTGGCGTCAAAATGCCGATGTAGATTGTTCTCTTTGACCACAGACGACGCCTCGTAACACAAAGGACGTAAAGGTTTTTTCTCCTTGAAGCACAAACATGTATTTCTGCTTCCGTCTGCATCAATTTTTCTCTTTCTGGACATTTTTTGGGGTCATTATTTATATTTCTCAATTCCTCTTGTTGGGAAAATCACATTGATGTGGATACATTGCAGTCTAGTGTCGGGATACCCTCACTTCCTGGGTAACATAATCGGCATGCATTGTGGGAAATGTAGTTTTCAGTCAATGCCCGCTTTACAATCAGACCTTTTTCTCTTGCGGCCTTGAGTTTGACACACATGGTCTAGTCCTTGAATATAAGACGACGAAAGTTCACATTTTTTCTGTCTTGGACACAGTAAACATTTATTTTCTTTCAGTTCAGAAGAAGGTGTTTTTACCTGTTGGCGTATCTCAGCGTGTTCAAGGTGTTTTCACAAGAAGCCATCCCGGGAGAGATGGTGGCAATCTGTGGAGGGAAACATCAAGAGAATCAGATCAATATATATACGATCAGATCATCCGAACGTGTTAAACATGATCGGTAACACCTGCAGAGCCTCTTACCATGCATGTTCTGGAGTTTTCTCCTATGAAGGAGTCTCTCAGCACTTGAGTTAACTTGCTGGCTCTGAACGGAGTGTGAGGTTTGTTTCGGCCCAGAGCTCGAATACACTCCTGCAGAGAGACAAGAACGTCATCAGAGAGACAAGAACGTCATCAGAGAGACAAGAACGCCGTCAGCGGCTGCCTGGAGCGACGGTTTGTAAATGTAAAGCTCATCAGTCCTGAAATAATTAGTCTACAACAGTTCTGCTAATTGTTTGACTGTTTAAATAATTTATCAGGAAGATATTCTCTGGTTTAAAGTTCTTCAAAGCACCAAAGGGCTGCAACTAACTATTATTTTCATAATTGATTCAAATAACAGTCACTTTCTTGGTTAACTGATTAATCTTTTAGTCGATAAAACATCAGAAAACAATTAAAAACACCCACAAAAAATTCCCAAAGCCAAAGATGATGTCATAAAACGTCTTATTTTGTCCAAACATCAGTTGAAAACAGTGTGAAGACAAAGAAAATTGGAAAATCCTCACAGTTGAGGAGGTGGAACCATCACATTTTCGGCCTGAAATGATGATTTGATTATAAAATAGATGCCTATTAATTTCCTGTTCAATGACAAATTGATTAATCGACTATAAATGGAGCCTCGTGGTAGTTCAGTCAGTTTATAGTCACATGATCCAAACATCCTCCAATCATGTACTAATGTTCATGACCTACTTCTCTCTAAAGGGGGTCTATATAAACATTTAATGCTCATTCAGGCTGCACCGATGTTTCTTTTTAATGTGTTCATGTTTGTGTATCTCAGGCTCCGCCGGGGGGGTTTATGAGCTCAGTGAATCACATGAGCGCAGCTACAACACCAAATTAAATAGTAAATGTGCTGCTTTTATATAGATAGCGCCTTCCTAGTTTTCTGACCACTCAAAGCGCTTTATATTATACTGCATGTCAACATTCACACATTGATGGCGGAAGCTGCCGTGCAAGGTGCCGACCTGCTCATCAGGAGATTTAATCTAATACTCATTCACACACACAGCGACGGCGCCTTCAAGGAGCAATCTGGGGTTCAGCATCTTGCCCGAGGACACTTTGACATGCAGACCGGAAGATCAAACCGCAGATCTTCTGATTAACGGACGACCTGAGGGGTTTTACTACGAAGCGAGTTCAACATACTCAGGCTTTCTTTGTGTGAGCTGGATCGACAAACCCTAAACTCACGATCAGAGATAAGTGCTATCACGACTTTCTTTGTTAACTCAGGCTTTCTGCTTCAGGCTCTGTGTGCGTCCCCATAAAAGGGGGCGTTTGGCGCGGCGTTTGACTCTTTTTCAACACAAAATGGAGCGATCGTGTGCCGCCTGCTTCAGTCAGGAGGAACAGATGATTATAATGCAGAGCTATGAAGAATATAGATAACGCTGTTGCTGCAAATAAGGTGAGAGAGGAATACTGGCAGAACATTCCTGATGTAAATTCATTCATTAAAAAACAAACTCATTAATTTATTAATTACGTAGATAGTTTGTATACTTATTTTACCACTCAATGCGTCCCACATCCAGAGCTCTTAAACTTAAATCTTGACGCAGCAGTTTTAAACATTAAACTGTCTGACTCTGTCCCATAACAAAGGATAAGTGGAGATCACTTTAGATTCTGACCAAATCAAAGTGAGATTAATATTATAGATTGAATATTATCTGATAAATACCAATAGATTAATCTTTTTTTTTTGTTCAAAGTATTTCTTCATTAATTTTTTTTTGTTTGTTTGTTTTATTTGAAATACAGTTTGATATATTGTAACAAAATCCCATCCTGCAGGTAACCCGAACCTCTTGCACCGTTACAAATTTACAATATGACATCAAATCAATGGTACATATGATAAAAGACTAATCAGTTTTCTAATTGGTGTTAATATCTGCAGTACCAGCAGTGTTGAACGGACTTCAGGTAGTCAGTGAAAGGACGGCGCTTTTTATTAAGCCGAGACTCAGAACATAACCTGCTCCGGACCAGGTTAAGTTTGCGGTATAAGTTACCATGGTGATGTAGCCGGGTTAAAAGAGAGACACCTTCATGACATTGAAAACCCTGCAGGCTCAACATACCTCACTAACCCACTAATCTCTAGTAGCTACACCTCTCTGCTCTGCCTCCTGAGACACAGAGCTCATTAAAACGCATGATGTTAACATGTGTCGTGGTTCTGTCACTGGTTCTAGAGACTCTTCTGAGTCTCTTTGTATTCATTGGTTGTCATTATCCATCAGATGCCCTCAGACTTTCTGTTTTGAGTTGAGAGACTTTGTCAGTTGGGTTGCCTTTATTGATCAGACTGTGCTTATTGTGTTTGTTTTTCTGGTTTCTCTGTGTTCATGTACTCCTCCTACTCCTCCTCCTCCTCCTCCTCCTCCTCACACCTGCCCTTGTCTCACTGTTCTTCTCCAGTCTGCTGTCCCTTCACACCTGCCCGGTATTATCCTTCGTTAGCTCTGCCTTGCTCCCAGAGTCTTTCCCAGCCTGCCCTCGTGTCACCTGTTCCTCATTCCCTTATTAGTTCAGTTAGTGTTTAAGTCTTGGTTTAGAAGCCAGTCTCTGGTTCTGTTTAGATGTCTGCCTTTACTGCGGTTTGCTGTTCTGTCAGCTTTTGTTTTTGTTGTTGTTGCGACTCCTAATAAAGAGTTTTCTTCAGACCTGCTTTGAAATATCTTTGTGATTCAGACTGTTGGTTGCTATTCAGTTATGGGAAACTGTGATGGATATTTCTCTACATTTTATAGATTAATCTACTGTAAAGATAATAAGATTTAAAATAACAATCACTAGTCAGTCAACTTATGTGGAATCAATTATTATGTAAATGTAGAATATATATATACACAGCATCACTGTTTGATGTCTAGGAACATCAAGCTCAGCACAGCAGGAAGTAGTCTGTGTGTGTTTGTGCTCTCCATACTTAACATTTGTGAGCTATGAATCAATCAAAACCTAAAGTGACATAAACAGCATCCAGGCAGGAGAAACAGTTTACAGTAAGGACTCGGGTATGTGAGGTACTGAAGAGGAGAACCTTGAGTGCCAGCAGGCTCTTGTTGATCTCTGCTCCTTCGAGACGAGTCTGGCGGTCGGCGCTGGATGTGTCGGCTCCTCTCTCGTTTCCCGCCAGGTCAATAAGGGAAAACTTTCCGTGCATCTTTCCCCGCCGGCGCAGGATGATCTGGAAGACGGCGTGGCTTCGAGAGGAGTGGGCGTTCGCCGAAGTCTGACCAGAAGTCCTGAAGAAGAAGCAGAGACACAAAAAAACATAAAGGATCAGTTCACAATATTTATAGCATTTAATCAGCTGCTGTTAAATGTAAAGATAGAAAGATTTGCAGCTGTTTCTGAAGGCTGAGCTGTACTCATGATGGAATATGTGGCTCCAGACTCCAGAGCTGCTTTGCTGATGTGAGACGATCATGTTTCCATCAACATTTTCATCTGGCCCATAAAAAAAAAAAAAAAACCTGAGTGGAAACACTGCAAAAACGTTTTCACGCCTGACTGAGGTGGAAAAGTTTGTGTATCAATAAAAAGAAGATGCAATGGAAACAGAGTCGGTGAAAACATCATGACGTTCATGAAGCTTGTGACTGAAACGTCAAGTCAAGTTTCCACTGAAGAGACGAAAACATCAGATCTGTGTGGAGCCATGAGGAGACTGTGACCTTCCTCAAATGAATACATGAAACAAACCTTCACCTTCCTCCAAATATAAAGAGCATCTTAAGATTTCCAAGATCAGAGCGATGTGATCCTGTAGTCACTTGAGTCAGTGTCGGTCAGGACTGAAGACGACAAGTTTGAAAATGAGAGAAATCTGTGACAGTGAGGTTATCAAACCTCTGTAGCTCCTCATCTCTGCTGGAGGCTAACAGCTCCAGGCTACATTAGCTGCTGCTAGCATAACACACACGAATCTCAGACTGAGCTGTTGGTGGTCAAGTTGCATTGTGGGTAATGTTGGCAAAACATTGTAACAAGGAAGAAGAATGTGTGGAATAAAAAAAGACGATATGTTTGTTTCTGCTGCAACAAATTTTATCTTTTTTTTTTTTAAACTGTCCATCATGAGTCTGATAATGTTATTGGAGTGTAATGTTAGCTCGCTCAGCTTCAGACTGTGCAGAACTCTGCAGTCCTGCTCCTGACGAAGACCAAATGCTCTTCTCATATCACCCCAGTTTTGGTGTCTTTGCACTCGTAACCAGTTTCCTCCAGAATCAATTTTAAAATCAATCTCTTTACTTACAAAGGTTTAAATGAACGGATGCCAGAGTACGTCAGTGAACTTTTAACTCTTACAAAACGCCTCTTAGATCAGCCAGCAGGTTATTTAGCTATTCCAGGTTAAAGTCGAGGGCTGATTAAGCTTCCGAAATTTGGAATAGTCCATGTCTCAGATTTTAAATAAAGCCTTAAAACACTTTTTTATAAACTCACCTTTTTGTCTGACTACAAGACGTATTTGTTTGCATGACACAGCTGTCATGTTACCCCCAGATTTAATGTTTATTTTACTGCCTGTTTTTACCTTACAGATGGTTTTATAACTGTATTTTATGTGTGTAATTGTATTTTTTGTGCTCCTTTCTTGAAAAGTGCAATAAAAATGATTATTTTGACTACCGACTGCTCTTGTTGCTGTTTTTATAGAAAGAATCATTTCCTCTGGTGTTTACCTGCAGCTGTTTCCCACTTCGATGAGTTTGAGGACGTCCTCTGTGCATTTCACCTCCCTCTCCTGCAGCCCCACCACCTGCACCTGCTGCTTCCCGTCCTCCAGGACACGTAACTTGGCCTTACGGTTTAGCAGGTCAAACACCTTTTTCATGCAAAACAAAACAAATCAGTTTCAGTATTTCAGCCGACGTCTCTACAGCTTTACTTACCGGAGCAGCTGTAATGTATGAAATTGTAATTTATTAATTGATTAATCTTACATAGACACACATGCACAAATACATCAGGGTCTGTACACACACTGAAAGATAAACTAGGACTAAAAATATCCGGTCAGAGTTATTTATGAAACCTCCAACAGTGACTTTCAGAGAGGAAGAAGGACGTCTGCTAGAAGAACATGTGACGTTGACACTTTCAGCCACAAAGTAGAAATTAAGTAGAAATGTGTCGTAGTTTTCTTAACACTTTGGGTTTGTCGTATTAGACAAAAGGAACATTTCAAATGCAGAAAATAAAGTCTGTGTCGGCTTTATGTGGATATGTAAATAATCTATGTAAGTTATTTAAATTAATATGCTGCTAAAATCAATACATATCTTAAATCTAATATTTACTCATAGTCGACTGTGAAGAGGAAACCGCTTGCATGGCTTAATGGAAATGTCTCTATCTTCTACAGATTAGAGCAAACAGGTCGTATTTTTACAGCGATGCTATGAGCTAAATGCTAACATTAGCATCATAACATGTTTATATTTAGCAGGTATAATGTTAACTCTGTTCATTTAGAGCTGCAACAATTAGTTGATTGATCAATTAGTTGATTAATTGATTAGTTGAATGACAGAAAATTAATTGGTAACTGTTTTGATAATCGAATAAATATTTAAGTAAGTTTTCGAGCAAAAATGACCAACATCTAATGGATCCAGGTTCTTATAATCGAGAATTTTCTGCTTTTCTTGGTCTTAAATTATGGTGAATTCAATATTTTGGAGTTTTAGACTGTCACCTAGTGCTCAAGGATACTATGATTGTCATTTTTCATTGTTTTCTGATGTTTTATGGACCAAATAATTAATTGAGAAAATAACAGGCAGATTAATCGATGGAGAGATGAATATGCAGCCCAGTTAGCTGCAGCCCTGCTAACATTTGCTAATTAGCACTAAACACAAAGGGTTGATGGGAATGTCATTAGTTCTGTATGTATGTAGTCATAAGTTTTAAATAAATTAAAATAAATATAATAATTAGTAATCATGTTAAAGACACTTGCCTTCCCGCTGTAAATCTCAAAAAATGTGGCAAAGACTTGGAGATCCAACTTCTTGTAGTTTGGCTTCTTTAACATGAGAAAGACGTCTCTGGCTGCACAGTGAGAGAGAAAGAGAGAGACGTGAATAAAGTCAAACACACAGAAACGATCAGAGCAGCTGATGCTGAAGGGTGAAACTGACCAGACAGCGCGTAGATCCCTTTAGAGCAGTCCTGGTTCTTTCCTGAAAAGTCGCCTCCCATCGTCTGAAAGGAGACACGACAGAGTTACAACAAGCAACGAGCAGCGAGGACGTCGACTTCCATCGGGTCAAACGTCAAAGCACTCACGTGTGTTTTCCCACTTCCGGTTTGTCCGTACGCGAAGCAGGTCGCCATCCCTCTTTCGAAAATGGTCTCGACCAGCGGCTGAGCGGTGAACCTGCGAGCGGAAGAGCTTCTGTTAGTTAAGCAGGACGCCACAGCGGCAGCAGGTCAGAGCGATGAAGACACTCTACCTGTAAACCATTTCGTTGGTGGAGTTCTCGTCGAAGGCGTAGTCGAAGCGGAAAGTTTGGTTCTCCAGGTAGCGGGTCAAGTCGACTTTCTGCTTCGGCTCGTGGACCATTACCACGTCTTTACTGGGAATGGTGATCACATCCAAATCCTTCACTGACAACTCTGAAAAGAGGCGGGAAAAAAAAGACACATTTTCCCCAAAATGTTTGTTCCTGTGAAAACGTCGCAGGTGTTTATGTCACAAAAACATCTGTATTCAAATTTACACTGGAAGTAGGCGTCACGCACCCGATGGACGGCTGAGTTATCTTTTTGTTTCTCCCGGTGTTCTTTGTCTTGTACTTCCTGTTTTATTTTGACGCTCAGCTCTTGTCTCGTTTCAGGTCCTTCACTTCCTGTCCTCCTGTGTGATTACCTGCCCTGATGTGTTGCACCTGTGTCTCAGAGTATTTAGTCTCAGTGTTTCCCGTCCGTCTGTGCCGGTTCGTCTTGTTTCCTGTGAGCCTCATCGTTTCCTGACCTGTTTTTGTCTTTTAACCTACTGGTTTGGATATTCTTGTTTTGCTGACTGATCACCTGCGTACCGACCCGGCTGTGATTAAAGGACTGATTTTTGAACTTTTCCCAACTGTCTGCATTTGAGTCCAAACTGTTGTTCAGTTCTTGACAGCAGGCGAAGGTCCTACAAACATTTATACTTATACGCATATGTATAAGTTTAATTACCCACATAATATATAAGATAACATTAGTGACATAATATTACAACCATAAATTACTCAAATAAATACTAATTTGTATTTAAAACCCATCAGTTCCTCATTAGTTGGACTGTCAAACTTCAATTTCTGATCATGAGGTAAAAATAAAAATATTAGAGTTTTATCCTGCAACTGATGAAAAGTTATTGAGAATGAATCCTGATTATTGTCTGAATATTGAACTTAAAACTATCTACAGATCTGTGTTCTCAGCCTGTAACCTGTATTTGTATTGCAAGACATTTTGTTTCATCAGTCAGGTTTAATATTCAAGCATCTGTCAGTCATTAAAGCCTGTAAACCACTATGGATGTTATAGGAAAGAAATAACATCACTCTCTTCATTAATACAGTATTCAAGTTGATGCCCAGAAAATAATAAATGATCAATCTCACATGCTTCAGTCTGAATATGATTACAGATATTTACCAGATATTTACATTCTGGCCAACAATGCAGATTAAACCGTCGTCCATTAAGATTTTAAATAGTAGTGACTAAATGTTGTGTTGGTAAAACATCACATCGTAACGGAGCATTTTATCCATGTAGTCGGGTCTATGTTAGCATGTGTAATACTGTCGGTTTTATGTTGAACGTGTAATATTACTTTACTGATTTTATTGGTCTGATTGTGGGTTTTTTTCTGTTGAATTTATGAACTTTGGCCTTTTTTAAATGTATTTTTATGTGTGAATGATGCTGCAAAGTATGTAAAAATGCTCTTTGATGCAGTGATGCTGATGCTGTCGGGACAATAAAGTCTATTTTATCTAATTTATGGTACGTCTGCATCATGGAAAGTCACTCTGCTTTGTCTACTAACAGTTCCTGTTTGCACAGATATTACTGAATAAAATGGAGATTGTTGTTCTGTATTTTATGTGAATGATGTGTTTATACTCTAAGAAGTGAAATGCAGCTACTTACTGATGAGGCTCCACTTACCCTTTTTATTGAGAGGACGCGCTCGCACACACACACATATCCGATGCTCCTCGATCTGAAACATCAAGAGGCAGAAATAAACTACACCGTCTTATACAATACGTTGTTTAGACTCTTATATAGTAGCTCTTGTCAGGAGTTGCCTCATTCAAACTGTATATTATCAGATAAAAAGCAAACACTCTCATGCTTTAGTGTAATTTTCCATTTAAATCCAGAGTTCCCATTTTAAGTCCCTTACAGTAGTTTTAAGGTTGGAAAAATCATCTTATTCCACTCTGACAGTACTACAGCTACTTCAAGCTCTTCTATGAAGCTATAAGATATTTAAAGACTAACTTAATACGCTTTTTTGTTACCTGTTACCTTATGTTCCCTCACGAGGCCTTAACCCTTAGATCTTCCTCTGCAGGCTCACTTGATACCCATAAACTGACCCAAAAAGAAAATCGGAGATGCAGTTTTCCTCGATGACGCTCCCAAACTATGGAACGCCTTAAAGACATTAGAGAAACAGTCTCCACCTCCTGGTTGCACCTTTCTAGTTAATTGACCAAATATGGCATCACCCGTGTCCCTTCCTGGACAACGATTGGCCTGAAGCCACATGACCATATATCCAACCCGTCTCTGTAGACGCCCCATTGGCTGATATGTGTCTGGATGTATATGATTGGTTGTCTTAACTTTTTTCATATTGAACTTACTTTATTGAAATGTTGTTTGTAATGTGTTTGATGATGACCCTGATGAATAAAGTTGTTCTTCAAACTACAAGTGTTGCTGCAGTTCTCATCTCTCCATCGAAAGCTTTATTTACACTTAAAACATCTTTTTAACCTAAAGCCTTTCTATAGTATGACTGCTGCACCATATCATATATTAAAACACTTTATTCTATTTTAAGGTATTTTTATTCTTTTTCATGAATGATTATGTCTTTTATTTAAGATTTTTAGCTGTTTTTCCTCTATTTTAACGTAAAGCACTATTTCTCATTTTATTCTACGTGTGTATTCCTGTTAAATGTTCTCAATCATTTGGTTTTTTTATCTTTTTAATGTAAAGCACTTTGAGCTGCATTTTGTATGAAAGGTGCTATACAAATAAAGATCATTATTTTTATTATTATTATTATTATTAAATCACGCGTACAGTCACTTTATTATATTATCTATTGATCTTGGTCTCATTGCAACATAGTTTTATTTTTCTTTGTCCAGAGAAAATCCAGTAATTGTGTCCACTTGACCCCAAAATAATATGTGTGAGAGTCTCTGACGTATCCTGGGACACGACGCAACGCAAGCATCACTACTGAGAGCAGCAAGTAGAAATGTTACAGTAGTAAGAACGCAGCCTCGACTACTGGTAAGCTGGTAGTTTACTTCACTGCGGCTCATTAACATCAGTTCAAACGGCTGTTAACAACCATCTCGGCCGTCGGGGACTAAAGTTACCGTCACTGCTTTGAACTTCAGCCGGTAAAGACGATGCTTCAGGAGCGGAAATACGAGTCACATCTGCAACTACGGTTCTATGACTTCTTGATATTAACATGTCTGAAAATGGTTGAAATGTGCAGGTTAGACAACGGGAGAGACGGAGGAACAACCAGTGAGCTACACTGTTCCATAAACTGGAAATATAAGTGCTACAGTATTAATAACATAAAGAAAATAATAAGAGTTAAGATGAAAAAACCTCCCTGAATAAAGTTTTCAGCCCTTTTTTTAAGAGTCTAGGGGTGTCTGATGGTTTGCAAACTGCTCTACAAGCATAAACATGTCTCGTGCATCATCAAACTCAGACTGACATATCTGGTATCTTTGGAAACTTTGGGATCTCGACGGGTCAGTGGGGCTGAATCTCAGACGGGCAGACTGAGCCTTTTATAGGGGATTTTTTTTCCCCTCACATCTCTACTCTGGATTATACGGTAATCTTCATTTAATTAGACGTTTGTGTCTATAAACTGTGCCACAGGATCTTTCGCGAGAGATTTAAAATACACTGACTCTGCAAACGCAGCCCTAAACCAGACTCACCAGATCATTAGTGGTTAAAGGCCTGTAGTCCAGACTGGCTCTGAAGTCTCTGATCATGCACATGATTTCATAGTTTGGTAAATTCACATCCACCTCCTACAAAGGAACAGAGAACAAATATATTGAATATATCTTATAAAATGCTCTTAAAATAGCAAAGAAGTTTAGCAAATTGTCTTCTTTTACACAAGATATCTGTACAGGAACAGCAGAGAAGCAGATGTTCTTTATTTGTAATGTGGGAAACCTTTTACAGATCTACACCAGTGGTTCCCAAGATGGGGTTCAGGACTCCTACAAGGGTCACGAGATATCTCTAACGGGTCCCAGAATGAAAGCAACTGTCACGGTTATGGCTCTAGTTTCCCTTATGTTCACCTGTCTGTCTGTGGATGCAGCCCAAGTCATTTAAATTGCATCCATGTTTCCCTCGCTTGGCGTCTTAGTCCCTCCCACCGAGGATGCACGGAGAGACGCAAGGAAACCAAGCGAGGAGAGAGGAAACGAGGAATCACAGCTGGATCAGCTGTCAGTCGGCTTTAACAGCTGTAGAGACTTGTGATGGAGTTCGTTTCTGCACACATGTTCACTGTGTTAACACTAATAAAGGTTCACAGTTATCACCGCTAGAGCAGCTGTTTCCTCTCTGCAGCCTGTTTCCTGTTTAACAAACACCTAAATAACAACAAACATAAATAAAACCTGCGTTCTGCATTTATACTGAGTCCTGCTCAGACACACAGGAACCATTTCTACTGGCAGAATGTGTTTATACTATTTATTGATTATTTGCATGTGTATTTTTTTGATAATCCTGATGGTGAATTCATTGATCAGAGCGTCTTCTGAACACTGGAAAATATGTATTTGGCTAAATGTTTCAGGAAAAATGGAAATCATAAAAACTCATATCAAACGTCGTCACTCAGGAATGTTCAGCCTCACATGTGACTGAATGGAAATGACGATAAATGATGTAAAATATAAACGTGTTTAAATGTTTGTTTTATGGATAAAACTAAAGTCAAGAAACAGTTTAATGGAGGAAATAACAAGATCATCTTTCTAATAAATGAAGAAAGTTGTTTATGGTTCTTTTGTTAACAGATTTTTTTTAACTAGATGATGAATCAGAAAACAAAACATCAAACTGAGTGATTCACTTGAATTTAATCTGTAATCTGTCTCCACTTCAGTATGAAACTGCAGTGATGTATCAGATCAGTCTGATCAGCTGCAGCATCCAGTCAATAACTGATATCCGATAAGGGGGCGTGTCAGCCGGTAAAAGACTTCCGTGAAAGCTGCTCTCGTGTTTCCTCGCTCCTCGGAGCAGAAATAAGAGACTTTGGACGCCTGTCAAGATGGCGCAGCAGGAACAACTTCTGGTTCAGGCGAGGAGCGAGGAAAGATCAGATAAGAGACTTGAGATGCACCGTCCGTCTGTCTGTCTGCGTCTGGTGGCATTGGCGTGTCACTCCCTCCCCGACTCTCCTGGTTCCTGGCTGATTTCACACACCTGTCCTCCATCGAGCTCATCATCCTGCAGCACATCTGCTCCGACTCTTCGCCAGGTCGTTGTTTCTGCCTCAGCGGTAGCTTGTATCAGTAACTTGTATTACAGATTATTATTTCCGTAACTGCTGTTTCTGTCTCCGGTGCTCCTGGACCACAACTCGCCTGCCTGCCTGTCTGCGTGTTCTCAAGGCCTAAACGCACTGGAAGCGATAATTGACGCTCCTCTGACGAACTGCAAGCGTCAGATTTGTAATTCCAACACCACAGAACCGACACAAAGTTGTCATTTTGTCCTCGTATTAACCGCTAGTTGGATGTAATGAATGAATGAAAAGGAGGAAACTGTAACTAAGAGCGTCTGTAAATCATTTGTTGACTGTTTGACGGTTATTTATTTGTGCGTTAAAACATCACCTCTGTGAAATAATCAGAATATAACGTTTTACTTCTCTCATTCAGAGGTTTTGCTCGACTACCACCGGCTGTGTGCGTTTAGTCCTTCAGACCCACTACCACCAGCTCCCCTTCGCCGGCGCTCGCCATTCTCCCTCATTCGCCGCCATCCTCCAGCCTACAGCCTGCTTCCATCTACGTTCCCCTCTTCCTTGGCAATAAATCCTTTTCATTCATCTCAGTTCAAGTCCGGGTTCGGGTCCACATTACAAATCATTACGTTACTGTAAGTGTGATAAAAGCTTCAAGAGTAAAAAGCAAAGAAAAGTAATTTATCAATATAATCTGTGCAAAAGATGGACGGACTCCAAATGACGAGAAACATCGCCATAAAGAGTGTGATTTGTGTCACAACAAAATAAACAACAGAGCATAATATGATATATATCGTCATAGTGCACAAACCTGGCGTGAACACTGACATCATGATTGTCTCCTTGACAAACTGCCAAGAACGAGCCAATGAGATGCAGCAGAGAAGCGCCAAATGTGTCAAACAGCTTTACTGTATTTTTAAAACAGTCATAGCTGCCTGTTTGATTACTTTATATTCATGTAATAATGTCAGTTAGATAGTTATCTACATGAGAAATAAAGAAAAAGACAAAAATTCATTTATAATAATCATCTGCTTACAGTGATCAATTTGACCCAGACAGACGTTCACTATGAGCGGTTGTGTGTGTGTGTGTGTGTGTGTGTGTGTGTGTGTGTGTGTGTGTGTGTGTGTGTGTGATCGCTGCTGCTCACTTGTGCTCTCTTCTCTCTGAGCTCTTGCTGCTGAAGTCGTCTCTTCTCTCGTTTCTCCTGCAGTTTCTCCACTTCCTTCACACAGTTGGATTTCCTTCGTGCTGGAGAGAAAGAAGCAAAAAATAATCTCACAGTTTATTATTTCCTACTGAAGATGTAAATCTTTAAAAACAAGCTCACAAATATATACTTTTATTATTTAAAAAGGTTAAATAAGATCCCAAAACAGCTGGGAACTGTAGTTTTTAACAAACATTACTCAAAAAGGAGGAAAGTGCATTTGTTGGGGACTATTTTTAGCTGCGGATGAATACATATTTGGTGTTTTAGTCAGTACTTGCTCATTCATGTGTTTTTAATCATTTTTAAAGAACAGCGGAGCTCTACGGCACATTAAGATTGTCCACTCGCATATTTCGGACCTGATTCAGGCTCCAACATGTACGGATGTATTTGAGAAGTTGACATTGTAAAGAAAGAACAAGAAAAAGAGGTGAAATCCTGCTACTATTGTTTGTTTACGTAGTAACAGAGCGGGCTCATCAGGAGGCGGGCCTTAAAGAGACAGGAACTAAAACGGCCTGTTTCAGACGGAGGCTGAACTGAGGGGCTGCATAAAGAGCCAGTATAAGATTAATAAGGTTTTTTTTTAAACTGTAAATCATGCAAAAATATTCCAGTAGAGCCTCAGAATATAAATATAGATCTGTAAATGTGCATGATATGCCCTTCTAAATGTCGTGCTTATACAGTGAAAACAGTCTGACTCCTGTACCCGTTTGCAAACACGTATTAAAAGATTGATTTTTTTTCCACAGCAGCAAACATTTATGCTAAATCCAGCAGAAAACAAGTGCTGTAGTATGAGCAGAAATCCAGAGGTCGAGCCAGCGAGCGTGAAAGAGCCTTTGACGCCGTCACACACAGCTGTGTGGCATGACATCACTGCTTCTGGCCTCTGCAACAAACCCTCCAGCAGAAAATAACAACAGACACGCAGGACTTGGAAACGACTGCATGTAGAGATACATCAGAGAGAGAACAAATCTCTGCCCTGCTTTACCCGCGTAGAGAAACTGACCGTTCTGTTCCTTCAGGAGCGCCTGGTTGATGGCGGTCTGGGGAGTGATGGCCGGAGGAGGGGGCTCTGCCACTTGGCTGTGCTGGCTCGGACGGGCCCGGGTGGTTCCCACCGCCGCAGCTGAGGAGCGCACAGTCAACAATAATCACACGTTTATGCACATTTTTTACTGAAGAAACAGTTCGTGTGAAAACTTTACAGTGATGTTTGTGGATTATCTGCAGTAACAAAGACATTAAACCTCCTGCAAGAACATTTTTGTATTTTTATCCTAAATCTCTGACTTTTATCTGAGTTTCCACGTCAGATTCTCCAAACTCTCTTAACTGTATGAACTTTTTTGCTCGTTTCAGCCTGATAAATGTCACCTGTTTATGGTGAAGTAAACATTAATGAACATGTCATCATTAGCGTAAATAACATCCCTAAAAATTGCCATATAAGGCAACTTGTTCCTCTCCGTTTGTGGGAAAATTTCACTCACAAAAATGTGGTTAAATTTGCAGATTAAAATGACAGATATCACCAGCAGCAGATTAGATCAGCTTTAGCTAATTAATGTTAATCCAGCAGCTGCTAAAATGTTTGTTGGCTGGTTAATTTGCTTGCTTTGAGTGAAAAGACACATTAATCTGTAACACCACTCTATGACTGTGTGGATGGTAAATGGACATTTATATAGATAGTGTCTTTCTAGTCTTCCGACCACTCAAAGCGCTTTACACTAGATGTCACATTCACACACACATTCACACACTGATGGCAGATGCTGCCATGCGAGGTGCCAACCTGCTCATCAGCAGGAATTTCTAATCATTTACACACTGATGTCACAGCCGTCGGGAGTCATTTGGGATTCTGTATCTTGTCCAAGGAAACTTCTGCCAAACCGATTAATTGGTCGACCTCTAGTTACCTCAGATTCAGATAGTGGGTCAGTAGGTTTTTTATGTTTTCACACATTTAAATCAAACATACCTCTATTCTCTCGAGGAGCGTTCTCAGGTTTGGGTATTGCTGTAATTCTTCTGGTCTGAAAACAAAAAACAGAGTTGAATGAACAACAAACATTAGACTAACAACGTTTAAAGAAAACTACTGGATAAAGATCATCTGTCACATTCATTACTTCAACTCTTTCTGCACTTTTTAACTAATATATATACAGTACATCTTGCATCTTGCACGACTACATTTACAGTAGCAGATCATTCCTACACATTTCCCTTCACATTGTGCTTGTCATCGTGACTCCTCATGTCTTTGTTTGGCCTTGTGATCTACCTGCAGTCTGCAGCTGGTGTCACCTGATGGCTAACAGGGTTTCCAGGTTATTAAACTCCAGGCTGCTGCAGCTGTAGCGGTGTCTCTCTCTCTCTCTCTCTCTCCTCACTGCTTGCAGCTCTCTGCTCGTCCCTACAGGCTCCCGCTTTGGTTTGGGGTCATGTTGCTTTAGTTTCTTTTTCTGCACCTCACGTACATCTTTCACTCATGTAAACCACCGACTCTACTGACATCCAGACCCCAACGCGCTCTGTGAAATATTTAGTTAAGTCTTTAATTTGATTTAATAAACTATCTTCTGTTAAAACTTCTCCGTCAGTGCGTCTCTCTTTGTTGTGGCCACTGATCATTTATGTGACAAATAAAGATCAGTCACATTCAAAGTCTCAAAACTTTTTGAAGCAGTTTGCACAAAATTCATTTTGATGATCTAAACGCACAGGTTGGCAAAACTTTTTAGTTTTTTTATGCAGCAAACGCTCATGTAAAAACACCTAAAAGTGTTTCCAGACTTCACTAAAAGTACAAAAACTACGACTACAACAATAAGATGTGAGGCTTTCTCACAGTTTAAAAGAAAAGAAACTTGTGCTGTTTGAGACACATCTGTATAGATAATATTCATTTGGATCCTTGTGTGATAACATCTGGTGTGATGTTACACTTTGGAAAATACACTTATCCAAGAAAAAGGCTTCCCAAGTGGGTCAGTGGAAATACCAGGACAGGAGCTGTCAAGTGCAAAACTTTTAATTAATTTAATTTAATTAAAATTGAATTTTAATATGCTCAATATGTGCATGAATACAGACACTAAATGTCATAAAGAACTCAGTAAAGTCTTGAATCAGCAGCTACTCTGTGTTGCAACGTGTTTCGTCCTCAGGCAGCGTCGACGCTGCTGACCTACATGTGGATAAGTGGCAGAAATGGACGGATGGATTAACCGGTTGTAAAAAAAGACACTTGTCCATTGTGAGCTGATGAGATTCCTCACTACTGTAGCTGCAGTGGTGACTGTTTGCTGCACGTCTGACGGTCACTGAAACTCCACAAAAAAGGATTCAACAGTGGTTTACAGATGTTGAACGTCTCCCAACAGCCCGCAAACACAAACAAAAACATTTTATTACTAACTAACTGTCTGCAGGAGGGAGGAGAAAATATTCAAGACTTTTCTAAAATATTTTTTTTAATTTTAATACCTTCTCAGACCTTTTTTATAAAACTTTTTTGAGACCTGCAGATAACCTGGCTTTACTCCAAACTTTTATAAAACACATCTTATCAAGGAAACAGTTTGTGTTAAACACATCTACGCTACAAAAATTATCATTTAAATAAGTCACAGTTAATTAGTGACAACACAAAGAAGCATTAAGACACAATTTCTGAATAAATAGAAAACAAAAATAATGATACAAACTGAAAAAAATGACATCGAGTCTCCTCAAATTAAACATATAAACAAATAATTTACTGGCAACACTTTTCCTTCATGTGCCCCTTTAACATTTAAGACACTATAATGTAGTTGTAAGTAGATATGAAGACATTTTAAAGTGTTCATTAATGTACTTATAACTTCTCCCATGAAGACATATTTATATTATTACACCTGTGTTTTACTATATAGTCATTTATTATCTGTTTATACAGCAGCAAACACTTCTGAGTTTGAGTTTATAGTTGTTGACAAATACATTAATAAACACTTATATCTGCTTAAAACCACATTATCGTGTGTTAAAAACCATTTATTAACGGTTTCTATACTGTGTATAAATGTTAAATTGGGGCAGTTAAAGCAAAGCATAACCAGTTTATAAGAAAATGAGCTCTGACAGCAGCTGCTGGGGAGCAGACCTTGGGGACTTTGCTGGTTTTGGCCACGTTGGAGGGAGGAACAGGAGCCTCGGGACTCTGTGGTATCTCCTCATCTGGAGCAACATCTGGATTCAGAGCAAAGATGCTCTCCAGGTCGATCTGAGGCACACAAACGAAAATTAGTTATTATTCTTCTTTTTAGTGAAGTTCTTCACATTGTAATTAAATTATTACTGTTGGCTGGATAAATAGTTCAGACTGTAATCCTCCCTCAGCCTCCAAATCTAGACTTGTTTCAAGTTTGGGGTCGATTCACAGCTCCGGTTGCAAAACACAAGAATAAAAGTAACGTTATCCGACACAGATCCTGACTGTTAGAACCCGACACTTGAACTAGGCCGCAGACAGAGCAGAAAGGTCGACTCACTGATCAATCTGCTGCTGCTGCTGCTGTTTGTGTTTCTTTATGAAACTCTGATATCCGCAGACTGCTGCTCGGCTATTGTTAGCTCCCGGCAGACAAAGTCGACAAAATAGAATCTGGAAACCGTTCAGTCGACTCCCTCCCCAGAACTTCCAACTCTATATATAACCGGAGATGACACCTCGTCAAGTAACACAAACACGGAGCACAGATCAGCGTGTTTGCTGAGTCATTTCTAGACTGTTCTCCTCTCAAATTCACGATGAGAAACCCAGAGACAGGAAGCCACATGGGGTCACCACAGTCCTGTAAAACTGCAGCAGGTGAACATGTAGTCTAACTAATCACATCACAGTTTACAAGACTGTCATGACTCAAAACGGCTCATACAGCAGCTGTCATCTGCGTTACTTTTTGACTGAAAGTAACCTTTTTGTGCATGTTGTAATTAATCATTTTTAAAGGGAAAAAAAAGACCAAATTCTCTGATTCAAGCTCCACAAATGTGAATATTTTCTGGTTTCTTCAGGTTGTGGACAAAACGAGACATTTGAGGACGTCATCTTGAGCTTTAAGCATTTTCTGACATTTTATGGAATTGAAAATAATGACAGTATGTTGAGAAGAGAGATTGTGTGACAAACATTTCATTACTGATTACCCTAATAACTACCACAGATGCATGTTTATTTGCTGATTCAGTTATTTATAGAGGTGTGACAGTGGGTTTATTAAAACTGGAAGGGCGGGGGTCCTCTGACGCTGCATTTATTCAGGGGCCCAGACATCTACGGACACGCAATGTGTCTGAATGTAAGAAAAGTTAATTTAAATGTGTTTTGGTGACAGATATTCATAGATTAGTCCAACCTGAATGAGAAAATAGTGCATTCCAGTACCTACAGCAATGAAACATGTTATTGGGGGCGAGTGGCAGCTTTACCTCTTTTCCTTTGGTGTCCCCATTTTCGATCCACTCCACCGTCACACTGTCGTTGTCTTCATGCAGCGATGTGACCATCGCCTGGTGTATTCGTCCTGCAGTGGGGAGTTACACACACACAGAGTGAGAGAGAGAGAGAGAGAGAGAGAGATGCTGGGGGCCTGCTCAGTGCTGCACTGGACTGACTGTAGGGATAAGCTGCTGACATTAACACGTCCGATGAACCGTGAACTAACCACACAGCTCTAACTGAGAATATCTGCAGATCTTTACACGCAGGAACAAACAGATTAAATCCTGACACTGATGTAAGGATGCTGAGATGCTGATGGGTGTGGCCCCTGATGGATGATTAGAAGACTTTTCTGTCAGTCACTGCACAACTTCAAGACCCGCGTTTGCTGTCTGTTCATTTAAACAATGACAGCTAATTAATCAGTTGAATTTATACATTTGAATAGCTTTAAATGCTTTACATTAAAGGTTTTTGTGCCTGGTGAGATGCAGTAAGAAGGGGAGAGGCCCCCATCCATCCATGCATGCATGCATCCGCTAGCCCGTGATTCACAGGCCACAGCTGGATGATGCAGTGCAGGTTAGCGGCATGAATGTCATTCTTTACTGGAGCTATGATGTGCAGGAGGGGACGGACACACAGAGCGGGGCAGGTGTCAGTCACAGCCGGGGCAGAGGTACCGGTGGACGGACCCGCCCGCCCGGCCGGCCGGCCGGTAAGCCAGCCTGCAGCCGGGCCGCCGGCTGCTGTGAGTCTACATGACTGACAGAAAACAACATTTCTGCTTTTCTCTGCTCCGCTTTTCAAGACGCTGCGGAGAAGATGCAGTAAGTTAGCTGCCTGCTAGCTGCGGTGCTCGGTATCGTTAGCTCCTCTCCTCCGGACCCGCCGGATGGAGGAACCGTGTGTGTGCGTGTGTGTGTGTATGTGTGTGTGTGTGTGTGTGTGAATATGTGTGTGTGTGCGGCTAAGCTACGTACCGTCGCTCCGTTTTATCTCCACGTAAATACCCACGAAGATCTTCCCGAATATCCCCGCCATCTCCTCCTGCCTGCTCCGGCTTTTTTTATGAGTGCAATTTAAGCGGCGTGCGCGCGCGTGTGTGTGTGCACGTGTGCCGAGCCCGTCCAAGTTGTGCTGCTGCAGAAGCTGCTGAGGTCACTAGCGGTCAGGAGAGACAGGGAGGAGAGCTACTGCGCATGCGCGGGTGTAGCCCCAGAACAGAGAAGCATCTTCTGTCAAATCTTAGATTTTTTAAATTTTTTTATAAATAAATAAAGCAATCACACAATAAACAAAAATAAGAATTCTGAAAAAATGAATGAAAACAAATGAAGGAATAATATTAAAGAACAGTTTGAACTATAAAAGAAGCTTCTGTCAAATTTTACCTGCTGATTAAAAATTGTATTAAAATTCTACCTGACAGGACGGTGAGTGTGTAAAAACATACCGAGAGGCCGGTCTGTAACGTCAATTTTATAAATAGTGAAGTCAAACTAATATCAGTTAAAATGAAACCAATTTTCATTTGTCACATAAATTATTATAATATAATATACGCAGTGAAATGCTGCACTGGCAAAGCGTGAGATTGTGCCAACAAGAGAAACGTGTCACGTGACAAGTCAGGAGTAAAAGAGACATAGTAATGAGTCATTTACAATCATTTACAACTCATAAATAAATACATGCAAATACCAAATAAATAAATTAAGATAAAAATAAACATTAATAAAAATAACTGAATAAATAAAAAATATAAATGTCATACAGATTAAAAGTTAAAATAGTAATAATAGTAAGAAAATATATAATAATAATAATAATAATAATAATAATAATAATAATAATAATAATAATAATAATAATAATGAATTGTACATTTTGAATAAATAAAATAATACAAAAATAAAATACAAATGAATAACATGAAAAAATAAATGGCCCAGAAGAGTTTGAACTAAAAAGCATCTGTCAGTTTTTACTTGCTAATTAAAATCGTATTGAAATTCTGACTGACAGGATAACGAAGGAGTAAAAAGACACCTAGAAGCAGGGCTGTAGTCAACCTCCTGTATATCAGATCAAATCAATTCATTCTATCAATTATTTGATACATCATTATACAAGTATAATGTGTAACAAAATGCTACATTGTCATGGTCCAAGATTGTGCAATAGAAATTATTTATAAAATACTATTAGTACGTCTACAAAGAGAAATTTCAAGAATACATATGTAGTATAAAAGTTAAAACAGAGTTAAAGTTAATATTACATTTACAAGAAAGACAATATTACAATACTATATATACATTATATAAAACCATATACATAATTAAAATGTAAAGTACAAATACAGTACTGTAATTAGTAAAAATGCAAAGCTATTTTTAAAAACTCTTTTAAATTTTATATTTTTTATATCTCTTGCTGTCACTTTCATTTCACAATTCATCTCCTGCTTTAACATTTCTACATTTTTGTAGCTTAAATTTAAACACATGTAGCCGGTGTAGCATGTTCACAGGTCAACAGCCAGCCAGTTAGAGCTGCTACTGATACTTTTTAATAGATTTTTAAACCATATGTTGTATATAAATAAAATGATTGTATATACATTGTGTAGATTCATTATTTGTTTTACATACAGCAGAATATAGAAGAATACTGAGTTAATCTGTTGTAATTCATCTGTCTGAACACGGGGTGGCAGCAGAGGCATGTTACAGAATCTGGGTTATTGTGCTGCTGTATCATTGTGCTGCTGTATCATTGTGCTGCTGTATCATCTTCCTCTTTTAATGTAATTTAATGCCATTTACTTTCTCTTTTCCAGTGCACTTGTGTCCATCCGTTTTTGTGGTTCTACTTTTCATTTACGCAACAAATGAGATCATTTCACACATCTGTGGATGAGGATTTCTCTCACCAGCTGAATATATATACATCAGATGAAAGATTATCCCAAGAAAATAATAGTAGGTTGTACAAGTTTAGTCTCTCCAGTTTGCTGTAAGAAAGCTAAAACTACTCTTCATGCACACTTAAAGGCTGACATTAGTTTTTGTATTATAAACAAACCCCATGAAATGACCAAAACCAACAATGTAATAGTCCGTCTCTCAATACCTTTCTGACTTCCCTACCCTGTCTGTAGCCAGGGTTGTTTCTAGGACTTGGAAACATCTAGGGCTTACCTCAGACCTTGTAGGGTGGTCCGGGGGCAGCCGGAGGTTGTTTGGCCTCCATACTCTACTAGCTAAGTGTGTGACGATACACTCAATACACAATTAGATTTGATACACAATACAAGCTACACAAATTCAATATTCTCACAATACCTGGATCAAAACTTGAATGAAGAAAATGTATGATTGCAAAAAGATTTTATTTTATTTTATAGACTTAACAATGCCATTTTCACTGTATTTCCATTTCTTATGAAATTGTAAACAAAATGTGTTATGGTAACATGTTACTAATCATCTCGTCATAAATGGCAATAAGTAGAAAGTTTTGCTGAGTGACATTCTCAGGGCAGTTTTGCTGGTATTAAAGGTATAATTAAGAAGTAATAGATGAGCTGATATCACAATATACTTTTTTCGTATCTGTCGTGTCTATCTTCCTTTATTGTTCCATTTTGTGTTTCTTTTTACCTTTTTTTCTGTCTTTCTTCTTTCTGTCTGTAATTAATGTTTCTGATTGTCTCTTTATTGTTTTTGTGTCTGTTGCTGATACTTTTCTTGTCTCTTTTTGTCTGCTCATTTACTGACCCACTGCTTTAAGCATCTTTATTTCTTCGAGGGTGGAATCATTAAGGAGTATCTCCTTGACTTGACTTGGGCCAATCCAATCAATGATCATGTTAGAATCTATGCCACCGAGAATCTCTTTTTGTTTTGATAAAAACTGCCAAATGATTGTGTCTGTCCTGGCCTATTGTTCGCCTTAGCCATGAGTGGAGAAGACACATTGCACTAAATGAACGCCCACAACTGGAAATGCTAACAGATATTGTTGAAAAGCTAAGCTTGGGGTGAGGAACATGTCAAGGTCAAGGAGCTTGTACATACTGCACATATCAGAGATGTCACCCTCGTTCTTTTTCTTTTCCAGGAAGTGTTTTGCTACAACAATCTCCTCTTCATGAAGTGTGATGTTGTAATGTGTTGCAATAAGGCTTAGAGAATCTCCAGTGAGGAAGAAATCCGATGCCGGGTTGCAAGCTTGAATCCAGCAAATCTGTTGTTCAGCTCACTTATCATGTGATCAAGACATGGCAAGAAAATGTTATGTTTCAGCTGGTCTTCAGTACCACAAGAAGCCCTTGTGCTCAAGGAGGACTCCACTGTATTACATTCATCCACTTCTGCTTGCCCCGGCAATCTGATAGGGTCTCTGAGATATTGTTGTTATTGTTTCAAGCACTGCATCTTTGGAGAGTGTCACTTGTGCCAAGTCCACAGACTCCTGAAGATACTTATGTAGCCCCTCTGTGGTGGACAGCATACACCTAACATCACAAGCATGTACACATTGGAAAATGTGGAGAGTTTTGACAGAAGTCCAGCTCCCTTAAGTGTTGCATTTCCTTCCGGGCACCTTAAGAGAACAGTGAGATTTCCAAGCACAACTTTCACTGAATTCAGCTGGCATGTCCATCTAGTATTGGATAGCTGGACAAATTCACTCTTCTCCAAGCCAAAGTGTTTCTGTGGGTCATTTAATGTCTGATGATTCACATTTGAAAGACTGAAAAAAGAATAAACCTTCCCCAAAGTTTCAAAAAAGTCATTGTCTTCTGGTCACAGCCCTGCAAGTGTGGCAGAATACCAAATTCAGTTAATGTGCATAGCAATGAACACAAACCGCTTCAGGGTGTTTCTCACAGAAGCAAGCTTGAACTCCTCCAACCCCACCACTCATCAAAGAAGATTATTCAAACCCTTTGATTCTAGCACATGTTCGATAGCATCTGTGATTGACTCTGCATTAAAACCGTTGAGGTTGGACGGTTCAATGAAGCGCTCTTTGACTGTGCCGTTAGCTGTGACACAATGCACACAAACTGCACACTCT
Source organism: Thunnus albacares (assembly GCF_914725855.1). Classification (NCBI taxonomy): domain Eukaryota; kingdom Metazoa; phylum Chordata; class Actinopteri; order Scombriformes; family Scombridae; genus Thunnus; species Thunnus albacares. The sequence goes on from NC_058123.1 coordinate 5,517,712, forward strand.
CAACGTGGCCATTCATCGCCTCATCAGCCATCACTGCTTACATTTTTGATTGCTTCAGCTCTTCAACTATACTTGAGGTCACTTCACCTGTGCAACACACTATAATCTCATTTTGAGAGGAAGGAGTGAGATAGGCCGCATTAGAGGCGGCCTTGTAGTTTTGGAGAAAGGGGTAAAATTGCTCCAGTGGCTTCATCAATTCTAAAACATTCCCCTGATTGCTAATGGACTCTGTTTCATCATGACCACGGAAAGGAATGCCTTGCCTTCCTGAAAAGCTGGTGACAGCAACACTACAGTGCAAATATTCTTGTCTCTCAATAATTTCACCAACATGTGCCACATTCATTTGCTCAACAACATTGCCTTGTATCAAACTAACTCTGTAATTCTTCCAAGCAAGCATTGAGGCCTTATGTCTTGAACTTGTTTGATGCTCTCAGAAATTTTCCAAAGCTCGCTTCCAGTTTGAAAAGCCTGCTGTACTAATCAGAGAATCTTTTCATCTTCCCATAGAGCCTGCAAGCGTAGCAGAATGTGGCATTTCTGCTAACAGAGTACTCCAACCATTCAAAAGACTCAAACCATTTCTGCTGAAAGGGCCTTCTTTGTAGTCCAAAGCTGGTGAATGGATACTAGTTGAGGTTTATTTGTTTTGGTCCTGTTTCTGTAGTCTTTAAGTCATCTGCCTCAAGGCCTTCTTTAACTCCTCTGCTCTCCCTGACTATCCAAGGAGGTTGAATCAAGGGCAACTGGACCTGGTTGAAGATACTTGAAGACACTTCAGCCAAGGGACTTCTTCAGTTCTGGTGAGGAGTCCTCTGTGGGGTCATTATCAAGGTCACTGATATCACTTGGTTCGTTAGTGCTCCTGGCTGTTGTAATGACAATTGGTAAGAGTCGTTGGTGTCACCTGAGGCCAAGTTGTTGTCCTCAAAAGAGTGTCCCTTATCTTTTGTGCATATTTGGATGAAGGACAGATGGTTTGAAAGAGGAATGAAAAAGGCCATCTATGTCAAAGTAGAGAAACCATCTCTCAACAGGGGAGGAGATCTACGACACTACTTATCAACTTAACCACCATTCACATTTGGCCTCGTGTGACAACTCCAATGCCTGTCACTTGGCCTCAGGTGACTCCAATGGCTCTTAATGACTGATGTTACAAGTGATACCCAATTTGACCCAATGATACTCAGGAAAGGAAAGCAAAGAAAAACATACTACTGCTGCACAAAATTATTCTGTCAGATTTTCCTCTAGTCTTTCCTTGTTTTTCTTGTGAATTACTGGATATTGTTTTACCTCTAAAACCTATCCAAATTAAACAATGAAAAACAAGACTAAGAGTCTACAGCCACACTAACAGCTCTGTGAGGCTGTAGCCTTGTTTTAGGCACAGCAGTGCACTGAGCTAAATGCTAAGATCAGCATGCTAACACACTCACAATGACAAAGCTAATATGCTGTTAAGTATAATTTTCACCATATTAGTTTAGCATGTTAGCATGTTAAAGGACGGGTTCACTATTTTTCAAGTCTGTCCTAAAACAAGAGTCAGGAGCCCAAATGAACACTGAAACATGTTTTTCTTGCTGTAATCATTCCTCCTGTTCATACTGACCATTAGGAGATCCCTTCATAATGCACTTGTAAGTGAACAATGTAAGTGAAGGGGGCCAAAAACCACAGTCCTCCTTCTGTGTAAAAACTTATTTGAAAGTTTATTTGAAGCTGAAATGAAGCTTCATCCAAATGAATCAAATCAATCTTTCAACGTTACAGTCTTTTTAGTGCCAAAGTCCCTCTTTTTGTTACTATACTTCCACCGCAGCTCAACAGGGAAACACTGTCCAAGGAAACACAAAGAGGGAATCTGATGCTAAAAAGACTGTAAATGTGTCAGATATCCGCTTGATATGACTAACTCAGACTGCTGAAGCCTCATATAAGCTTCAGATAAACTTTTAAATACATTTTTAAAACGACGACTGTGGATTTTGTCCCCCATTATAAGCACATTTGAAGGTGATCTTCTAATGGTCCGTATGAACGAGAGGAATAATTACAGAAAGAAAAACATGTGTCAATGTTCATTTGGGCTCCTGACTGTTGTTTTAAGACATCAATGAACCATCAATTCATTGTTGGTTTTGGTATTTTCATGGGATTTGTTGACAATAACAAAAATATAGAACATCACCTGCCTTATTTATTACAGTAATTGAGCATGTACTGTATCCACCATTACCAGATAAAAACAAATTCTTTGAATAAACTCAGATCTCTCAGGTTTACACCTGCTCCAGAGAATGTAGAAAGAGTGACACAAGGGAGGAACTTGAGAGTATTGAGATGCAACCACATCCAAACATCTATCACCCACCTCCCCCCAAAAGTCTGCCATAAGCTGTCACTCCCCAACCCCACCCGCCACCCTGTGTAACAACCACCCAACCTCAAGATAACTCAAGACTCAATCCTCAACTTATTCACACGTGCCTCCCTTTTCAGTCCTTCATTAACAACTCACGTTCCCTCTTCCTCCATACAAGAACACACACACACACACACACACACACACACACACACACACACACACACAGATGGACAGACATACAAACACTGACACATTCCCTCGCTACCCATCAGTCCATCCAGTCCCTGAGGTGTCGGCCATCACTGTCTCTCGCAGGCGTTTCCCCAGCAACCACAGCCTCCCCTGTCAGACTTGAGAGAGTGCTTTTCTCTGTTTGCTTTGGTTTCTAGAGGATTAATCGACACACATTATTGTGTTGGTGTCTAGGTGTGTGTATGAATGGTGTGTGGGTGGGTGTGTGGGTGGGTGGGGGGTAACACAATGGAAATGAAAAACACTGAAAAACATTATCAAGAGCAATTATGGAGCTATAAAAGGATGCAAACTCTTCTCCTTTAACCAAAGTACTCTGACATTTGATTGTTACAGGAAATATGCTCCTGAGCTAAATTGTCTGGTAGGAAACACTGACTGAACTACAAACCCGTGAGCCCAGACAAGCTATGCATGCATTTCTGGGGATCATTCGCATTATTTTACATACCAATATTCCATGTAGTGCAGCTACTGCAAGGGAGCTATTTTGCAATCATGGATAATTCATGATCGGCACAGACACACTGCATATGAAAATATGAAAATATATCCTTTGAAGGGGGTTTGGGACTGGGAAATTCCCTTTTTCTCCACTTGCCTTCACTTTGTAAAGGTCTTGCTTCTTGTGTTTCAGTGTCTGTAAATTCACACTGTGAGGTAATGTTCTTTTCAATCGGGCAATATGACTCACCTGTATGTGCAGAGAGAAATTAGTCTCAATAATGGTGGTGAGTGTGTGTTACATGACCTACAGATAAAAACAAGATGTGTATGATGTTTTGTGAGTAATGTGTGGTATTCACGAATGTATATCACAAACAGCCACCAAACAATCTGAACACATGTAAAACATTTTTACAAATAAATACTATTTTACTGAAAGATACAGCTATAAAAATGGCCTTATTCTACTTTGACTGCGAGCTCAGACAGCGAGTTGTTTGTATTCATCTCCCAATGAGTTTTCACAGCATGGCTGCCAGTCTACAGTTCTGCTCCACTGTATGTGAGATGTGAGACGGCTTGCCCGCCATGTCAGTGGTCAGCACATTGTTGACACCGAGATGACCCATGCAAGCACATGTCATCCACTGCATGCCCTGTAATGGCAGCGATTCCACTGCTAATTAATAATCACTGTCAAATCTGTATATCTGAGCTGCAGAACCAGCGGTGCTCTCTCTCTCTATGAGGACAAAGGAGGCAATCAAATTACCGTCCATTTTACTGATTTCATTTCCACAGTGGAGGCTGTGGCAGTGGAGCAGCTTCGGTGGGTAATGGTTTCTGGCAATGACGGGGCCCTTAGTCCTGTTCACTGGAGCTGCAACATCCCCCCAGGGTTTCATTGGCAGTTAGAGCTATCGTTTCTCTTTTCTTGATGTCATTTAATGAAAAGAAGTTATGCCTCTCGTTAACCTCATGCACTATTCTTTTATGCATTAAAAAAAAATCTAGGCTATTGTGTGTCCACTCAGTTAAACAATGTCCTTGTGTAACTGCATAGGTCAATCGAAAGTGAAATTGGATAATTTAAAATTCATATATGAGAGCTGCATTAAGCCCACAAATAAACTGAAAAGCTACTACTTTACAGTGATTGTCAGGGATCAGGCCGGAGATTTTTAATTGGAGGGGCAGAAACTGAGAGTAGGAGGAAGAAGAGGAAGAAGAAGAGGAGGGCAAGAGGGGGAGGATGCTGCTGCAGTATTTAAGGGTGAGGGAGAGAGAGACTTCTCCAGGGATAGGGTGCTTTACTTTGAAGTGTGTGGTGAGACTGTGTGCTGCACCAAATCCCCCCCAATCCTGAGTCTATCAGGCTTTCTTTACTGCCATGTTTGCTCATTATGTTTTCATGGGCTGCTTCTAGACGCCTGAGTAGAATCTTTTGGCCCAGGAGAGGCAAACTCCAGGGGAATAGGAATGAGGCAGAGATGTATTTTCAGGTCGGCTGTCGACATGGATTGATGTGGCTGACATCAAAACTACTCCTTTGAATCCGGGTGATACCTTGACACGTTAAGAATGTGTTATTGTGATTCCCTCGCTGACAAGTCGTGGTGAGTTAGCTTATATGAACCAAGCGACCTCAACTCAGTCTGTTCTTTTTAAACCCAATAATGAGCTTGAACCATTAGCTTCATGTTATGTTTCTTCATGCTCATTTGCCCGCATTAAATGTTTCTTCTTTTGCTCCTGCCTCCTTATCTAGCCCTGCATTTTTATTCAAATTATGTCACACAAATGACAAAGAAAAAATCAGTAAAATTGTCCTTTTTTTAACGATGCCTTGCAGACGTTTGACATTATCTAACAATGTTGCATATTTTCTTGATTCTTTGTCTTTAAATCAATGTATTTGTTCACTTAAATATCCATCAAGAGTACCATTGTACTTTTTTTAACATAATGGATAATGTAATGAGACACAAAAATGTCATAAGACAACATCATTTAGTAATAGGCAATAATTACCTAACGTCAGAAACTATATTACAACTTGTACCGCATAAAATGTATTATACTGTTTATTTAAGCCATTCAGAAGAAGAATAATTTAATTTGTATTCCAGGGTATATCCAGTGGTTGAAATGAAGTGCTTGCAAGAGCTTATGTAAACAGGGGAGTTTATTTTTAAATCAGACAATCTGGGAACTGATTGAGTCCATCTAATGCACTTCTTTTTGACCTGATACTCACTCTAAACCAAATCTATCTGGACTACTTCTCTGTAATGAGATGCATTAGAATCATGTGGTACAGAAATCCAATACTCCCAGCCATCCATTCCACCAATCCACCATCAACTAGGCCATAAACTGGGCTAAATTTAGTGGAGTCTTTTGTCTCTGGCAGCTATGAAATCTTATCGTTTTTACTTCTGAGACTTGTCAACACGCTGAAAATTGATGTCTTGTCAGATGATGTTCGTGCCGTTTTAAACGTGATTCCATCGATTCCTCTCTGCCAACCCGTCCTTTATCTGTAGCTCGTGTGCCCTTCCTGTTGCACTGCTTGTCACTTATTTCAATATGGCTGTTTCATGGTGAGATGATAAAGCCTTTATCTAGCCCATTCAAAAACTGTCAGACGCAGTCTCTGAGCGGGTAACAATTAATTTTCTCCAGTGACAACGCCTCAGCCGCTCCCTGAATTGAGATTAAATTTCTTTGTCAATTTTTATTTGAAAATGTATATTTCACAAATGGGTGTGCCATTCAATTTGGCACACATAGCTGTGCTCACAATCCATTTGATTCCCCTCAGTGGGGCCCCAGAGCTGTCAGCCGGTGAGTCAGTGGGATGCTATGGATTGTGACAAACTGCAGCAGATGACAGTTGAAAGATGATGGGGAGCGATTGTGCTGCACTGTTGGCAGATGGGAATTTACTGATATACAAGTGCTGCATTGCATTTTGCTTCACATGTAAATGTATGTATATGATTACGCTGCCCTACAAAATCAAATGACAAAATGCCAAATGCTACATATTTGGTCAAGGTTAAATCCAGAATCTGACATTTTGATGTCTGTTTTATCATATAAACAAGACTAAGAGTCTACGGCAAATGGCAACTACCACAGCTTGAGGCTGAAGTCAATGCAGAGGTACCTTAAAGTGTAATGCCACCAATGGCCACTAGATGCTCGCTCTAACTGATTTCCACTCAACTTCTCTCTAGAAATACTAAGTTAATAATTTTTTAAACAAGTAATTATGGTCTCACTAGCTAAATTTAGATCCTCTAATAAGTGTGCTGGTGGTCATTTTGGAAATTATTGCTCTGTTAATAAGATTTGAAGACATATATAGTAGCTTTGATGTCTACTGTGTGGTCTACGGCCATGCTAGCAACTCTGTACGTGCTAGGGAGACTATATTTACAGTTGGCCAAATTTTTTTACCAGGATGGCGAAGTTATGACCCACCCTACTCTACCTCTGATTGGAAAAAAAATATCAGTAGGTATGGTGGTATTTTGAGCTAAATGCTAATATCAACATGTTAACGTGCTCAAAATGGCAATGCTGCTATGCTGATGCTGAGCAGGTATAATATTAATCATGTCGCCATCTTAGTGTAGCATGTTAGCATGTTAGCGTTTGCAAATGAGCACTAAACCCAAAGTATAAATACAAATTTAAATTTTGACATGGCTGGTGGCCCTAGATGAAAACTTAGTACTACTGATTCTTAGGGGAACATAGATGTACCCAATTCATGGCAATACTTCCAATAGTTGGTGAGACATGTCCCAAAGAATCAAAAATCAGAAATCAGGAAAAATCAGGCTATCACCAAAGTCTGTAAATTCATCCAGTTGGGGGCCGTGAATTTCCATACAAAAACTACAAAACAGAGTCAACAACCAAGCCCTCTTGTTTGGTCATCTGTGGGCCACCGTGATACTTAACTACACCAATAAAGCAATGAAGCTGTGAAACGGTTGGCTTTAGCTTTAGCCAAATCTTAATCTAAATGTACATAATACTTTTCCCCATAACTAAATGGGTATAGCTAAATCTAATCATACTAGGGGAAAAACAGCTAGTCATGCTAAAGTTGACTAGCCTAGCTAGCAGAGTAGCAATAACTGCCTATTAGCTTCAACAGTAGTATTCATGAGATTTGGTTTGGTTAAGCTATACTTTGAATCACATATTTCAATGTTTTTAACAGTGAATTAATCTATTATATTGAGTTTAGTATAAATATCATAATACACATCATATAGGCTAGTATGTTATGGTTGACAGACACCTAGCAAAAAACTGATACATTTAATTATGTGTCACGTTTTTTTTTCTGTAAATAATCAACAGTATCTGCATTTTCAGGCATTATTCTAAGTTCTAAGGCTATGATTTTTGGGGTGAAATAATCAGCCTAAAAAAGTATCAAATTAATGCATCACAACTTCTGTATTTGTTATGCTGTTTTCCAACCAACCGCTTTTGTAGTTACTGCTTTCCGCCTTTCAGCTAATTTATAGTTTAAAATACAGTTAGCAGTTGGGATAATTGTTTCTACCTGTGTAATTTAAAATGACTAAGATTAAGTTTATGATTTATGTACAAAAAACAAATGCTTAACTACAGAGCCTCGGATGAATAACTCCGCTTTCCCACACTTCGAGGTGGGAGAACAGTGCTCGATCCCCCTTGAATCCTCTGAGTCTGTGCATCGACAAAGCTGGTGGAGAGAAAACATTTTTCGTTATGAAATATGCATGGTGTATTCAGCACAAAATATGTCACCGCTATCTTACTCTGAACTGCTTTCCATGATCCGTCTTTTATGAAAAATGCATGTGTTGTTGTGCCTGAGAACTTCAGCGCAGCCAAACTTCAGTTCGATTAGGGAGAAATCAAAGCACGGATCCTCGGCGAGGAATAATTCATCTTCATTCAGATGCATTTGGTTTCCCAAAAACTCACATGACATTGAATAAAGTGGAGAGAGGAGAATTCCTCTCTTGCATGACCAGCCTCCCACATCCTCAGGCTCAGTCTGAGGATACATAAAACAGAGCCACAAGCTACAATAAATCTCCCTCTGTGTAGATGTCTGCAGGATTGATCCTGGAAATACACTAATAAATCCATAATGACAACATAAAGTATGCAAAAGAAAGTAAAAACATATCCTTAATAACATGATTCACTGATACAGGTTTAGACAGAGATGCATCTGAATGCTGCGTCTGTCCGTCTTTCCTTCAGAGGTGTAGATTTATAACGGACCTGCTGAAGGCCTCGTTGTCCTCCACCTCTCAGACAACTATTAATCACCAACACCTGGATTAGAGATGCCTGAATTACTATAATTAATAACCATAAACCTCTGGGAATTTTAAGCAGTGAATCCTCACTGTTACAGTGGAGAATTTTGGACACTGATGGACAACCACATCTTTAAGACCCTAAGCAAGTCAGTTGCTCTTAAGAAATGATCAAAAAGTGATGCATTTCTCCCTTTTTTTTACCTCCTTCTAGCCTTTTGTCCTTTTTTGGAGTTGTGATGACTGCAGAACTTATTTCACACACTGATATTGCAGGTAAAATTAGCAGCTGATATTCAGTGGCTGCATTTACAGTTTTAAACCTGTGAGTGGTGCTGTCAGCCACACATGAACGGTGTGTGTGTGTGTGTGTGTGTGTGTGTGTGTGTGTGTGTGTGTGCGCGTGTGTGTGTGTGCGTGTGTGTGTGTGTGTGTTTATACAGCTTCTCCTTCAGTGATCACAGGACAGTGTCTGCAAAACAGAAATGTGTGACAATTAAGACAATGGACCAGACAGAATGAGGCCCTCTGTGTATTCATTTATGCTGCCCCCCAGCACACACACACACACACACACACACACTGTACCCCAACCCACTCTCATTTTTCATTCACTTATTCAGTTTAATTCCAGCTCGATATACACTCAATACTTTTATTTTTCTCCCAATCATCTTCTTTCAAAACATCTATGATTTATGATTATGGATTGCAAACTTGAGTCGTTTGAATTGAAATTGAGTCATTTTTTAAGGACAAAAGTCCAAATGATCTGATTCCAGCTTTTCAAATGTGAACATTTAGTCCTCTATGACAGAAAACTGAGTATCTTTGGATTGTGGACTGTTGGTCAGGAGGAAATAAGACATTTGAAGACATCACCTTGGACTTTAGGAAACGGTGATCAACATTTTTCACCATTTTCTGACATTTTATCGATTTGATTAATCAAGAAAATAATTGACAGATTGTTAGTTGCAGCCCTAGAAGGTATAGCATGTTAAAGTGAAAACATGTTTCCAACACGGTTCAAAGATATTAAAAGACAAAAACACAAGACATACGACATAAAACCATTGTTACCTGTGAACAGACGTATTGAGGAGAATATCATCTACAGTACTGTATATACAATGTTGCTTCTGTTGTTCTGTGCTAAGCTGTGCTGGCAGCAGTCCCTCACTTGTGAATTCATCACTACCAATGAGTTTGAGGGAACACCTTTAATAAATACATAATAATGTTATTTTAGATCACCAGCAATTAGTTCACTTGTCAAAACACTATACCAAGCAGAGCAGAAAAGTCAAAAAACCTGCAAAACAGGAACATTTGCTAGCACTCATGCTAGCAGTAATATTTTAGCAACAGATTCAAAAAACAAACCAAAAAAATATCTTAAAAAATGTAAATAGAACAAAACAGAGTAACATGACTGTGTAGTAAACTGGCGCTTAACAAGAATATTACAGAAAAATAGTCACTTTACCAATACATCCATGCATTTTACATGGAAAATCTCCCCCCTCAGTTACTATGCCAGTCAAGCTTTCTGTTTTGGCACAACAGATATAGTTTAAAATGATAATGATGGCAGATTTACCTTTTGAAGAGCTTAATTTATTAAACAATGGGTCCTTGGTATCAGCCAGAAGTGGACAATAGCAAGCTTTTTGCAAGCGACTATCTATTTTGCCAGCTAAAATCGATAGCTGACACTAGCAGATTTTATTAGCCATAGCTAGCTAGCTAATTGAACTAATGTTTGCTCAGCGATTTGTTAAAAACGGTGTATCTGGATGACTCTTTTTTTGGTTGAAAACATGAACCCTGTAAAAGGAATTTAAATATAGTAAGTATTATGAGTATGATAAGGAAACATGTAAGATCAGACTCTTATTTTGAGCAGTTGCTAACATAACGCTAAACTCTAATAGCATCTAGGACTGGCCTTGATAAAGTGGGGAAATACGACACAGTAGATGTGCCAGTCCTGAATTGGGCTTTTTAAAAAAGTAAACATGTAACACACAAACTAATGTAGTTAGTTAATGATGCCTCTTGGCCTTGGAAGAAAAGTTTGGTCACTACTGTAGAATATACTAACATTTACAAACATTAAAGCAGACAAACACACTGTTTAATACATTCCTTACACTTTTGCTATTAGGCTTTTGCTTTTGGGTTTGAAAAGGATAAAAACTGACACTACCTTAAACTATTAAATACACAATATTACTCTTACTACAGTTGAGAAATCCAAAGTTTGACAGGCCTGCCATGCCTGGTTATGGCTGCTTATCTATGACTGGACAATTGCTGTTTTTGGAAGGGGGTGAGCAAATGGTAAATAGGTCTTGTTGTGTACTTTAAAAGCTGAAAATATATTCATCTAGAGCAGTGTTACTCATTACACAGTGGCCTCATGTGGTTCACCAAGCTTTAATTGGCAGCTCACATTGCAGCTAATAATTATGATAATGCAGCTAATACATATAATTCATAAGGATTGCAACAACAAACTATGAATATAACATTAGGAAAGTCAATGAAATGCTGTTCCAATGCTGTCACAAAACACTTTTATGCTGGAGTCACAGTCCAGATTTGTGTTGTTTTGCTTCCGGCCTGTAAATATATGCATTATGATGGCTCCCCATCTCCTCCTCAGACATTCATTTGGACCATTGGCAGTTTCGGCAGTAATCACTAGAATGACGTGGCCTAATGTTGCGAGGAAACCAGTAGACCACGGTGAAAATCATCCCACACACTCCCTAACACACATGTGCACGGAGGCAGAAACATCTGCGACAGACTAAACAAAAGAGTTGAGTGTCAAAAATGAACCATCATCACACTGAGCCAATACCAGTATGTTTGCTCACAGCTGAGCAGCTATATCCAAATGTTCGCTGTTCTTCAGTCCTGCTGTTTTGTCTTTGTCAGTGTTGTATATTGTATACACGGGGCCTGTTCGTACTTTCATCCCTCAGAAGCAGCTTTGATTTGATGGTAGATGACTGATGCTGTGAAAAGAGCCCGGGGCAGTGTTCTTGTAAGTATTAAAACGTGTGTTTCATCATGACAGCGCTATCCCAGATGAATATTGCAGGCAGAAGGTGGCAAGGCAGCACGATCTAGTGTTATGCCTTGGTCACACTACATGACTTTGAAAGTCGTCAGATCACTGTACTGTTCACACTACACAACTTTCTGTCTTGTAATCAGGAATCTTGAAGTCGTCGTGGTTTGCACAGTACATGACTGATCAGCAACAGGAGGTCACACATTACAGGATCTTTCACAAGGAGGAATCCCTGACGAGTCCGTCTGGTCTTCAAACTACGTTTTGTCACGAAAACACATGTGAGAAGTGACACAGGAAATGACGCAATACCACCCAGTGTCTTGCGCTCATAATTGGCTGTATTTTGTCGCCTATGGCAAGCTGTTTTTACATTTATTCGAACCACACTCCTACCTGTAATTACATTTTAGATATCCATAATAACATTTTTCCTAGTCAAAACTGTATTCTCACTCGTCAGAATGGTAATTACAGATATCCACAATAACATTCTTACTAGTAGAGATTGTATTTCAAGATATCTGCAACTTTGATTGTACTGGTCAAAAGTACATTTAAGATATTTAAAAATCCGTAAAAAGTATAAGTGGTCATTTTAACATTTAATGGCTAGACTGGGTATATATTGTAGATATCTGTAATTCAGTTCTTCCTATTCAAAAAGAAGATTTCAGATATCCACAATGACATTCCTCCAAAATGAAAAACGATTCCAGATATCTATAATGTAATTTTGAATATTCAGAATACATTGTGACCAGTAAAAATGTCATTACAGTTATCCACAATTCATATTATTACTTGTAAAAATGCAATTTCAGATATCTACAATTAGAATTATGACAAATGTAGTGTGGATATCTATTGACAAGTAGATAGAAAGCTGTTAGATATCCAACATATCTGAAATACAGATAAACACAACAAAATACTAAAAAACGACACCAAATTCAGAAAACATAATCAAATACAGACATGCTGCAAGTTACATGGGACAAAATGTGAGTTACCAAAAAACACAACAACTATAAAAATGCCCAGAGATGTGAGTTTTTGCAATGGTCTCTGGCTCATAGAGTTGAAATTGAATAGGAATACTATAAGGCTAATGCTAGGTGTATAGCAAATATCTGAACCTTGCAATCATAATCATGTTGTCATATAACGAGTCATAACACCACTGACAGTAGTCAACTTCTGTGTTTTATGTATTTGTTTGTGTTTTTTCTGTTTTGGTTGGTTTTTCTGTATTTTGCAGCTCATTTCTGTATTTAGTTATGTTGTCTTTTTTTAGTTGTATTTCTGTATTTGCTGTGTGTTTTTGTTTCATTGCATTGTCTATGTATTTGGTTGTGCTTCCTGTATCTGGTAGTGTTTCCTCTATTAGCAAAGCGTCTCTGTATTTGGTTGTGTTTCCTGTATTTGCAGTGTGTTTTTATATTTGGTTGTGTTACCTGTATGTGGTTGTGTTTTCTCTATTAGCAATGCATTTCTGTGTTTGGTTATGTTTCCTTTATTTGCAGCATGGTTTTGTATTTGGTTTTCTTTCCTGTATGTGATTGTGTTTTCTGTATTTGCAGTGTGATGTTGCCTATGGTAATGTTGTGTGTATTTGCAGCACGTTTTTGCATTTAGTAGTGTTTTCTGTATTTGCAGTGTGTTTTTGTATTTGTATTTTCTGTATTTGCAGTGTGTTTCCGTATTTGGTTATGTTTTCTTTATTTGTAGAATATCATTTTTGTAATGTTGCAACAGGAGTAAGTGTGAAAAATCTAATAATAGCACATAATAAAATAAAATGACTGTGTAAGATATTGCTGTTATTTTACCGTACGGTACGACCTTTTGTGAAGCTTTACAATATTGAATTAGGGGATCAAGAGTTCTTTACACAACTCATATCCACTGACATTTTGTGGGCTCACAGGTTGCACATTGTGCCACTGTGGAGAAAGCAATCGATGGCCTCAGCATTTCTCTGTGGACCGACAGTATTCTGCAGTACGGGGAGGGTGTTTGCCACACACACGGCGGGATCCTGGTCCTGTGCAGCCCATGGGAGAGCTGTGCACACAACTCTGTAGATTCACACAAGGTGAAAAGGTGGTCAAGATGCTGCTTACTCATCTATTCTTCTCACGTTTGGATCAAGAAGGCAGAGAGACAGGGAAGGGAGGGGCTACCTCCTTCACAGCTAAACCCCCCAAATGTCACGGAGGGGGCAGCGCATTATTGCCATGGAAACCCAGCTTCAGTAATATTTGATTTAGATCAGCAGCAAGGCTATGATGAGATCCCCCACACATGCTTTCTGCTCTCCAGGTGACTGGATTTTCAAAGTTGGTAAGCCACCTGGAACAGATTGTCATCATTCAGCTCTTGTGGCCACTGGGATTAGTTCAAACTCTGGTGATAATTGGACTGGGAGAAAGAGGACTCCATCTTCATGTTTTCCCCTTCTCCTTTCCATATGGAGTTCTTCTCAGTCTATAGGTTTGTCCCAAGCAACTCCCCATGCTGAAATACCAGCTCACAGCAAAATGAAACTACTTTCAACACACACAGAAATACTGTGCAATCAGGTTCAGTGCTCAAATGTGCTACTAAATTACATCATTTCCAATGAGCTGAAAGTCCCGCAAATGGGCTGAGCTACACAAAACAACACACCTGAGTCATGGACGTTAAGATTACTGTATCTAATACCGCACAGGCCCTACTGCCTGCAATATGAACCTTTCTGTCTAGACACCCATTACCCGCCTGCACCTAAAACAGAGGAATCAATACCATCGCAGGGAGTCATAATGGCCCAATTACTGTTTGTAGGTTTGTCAATGCCACGTCTCTGAGGATGCCTGCGAAAGGCCACACGAACACGCTGAGTGCAGGAGTAATGCCATACATTTGTAATGGTATGAGCATGTGTGTGAGCGTGTTAGGTTGTATTTTCTAGGCTGTACTGCTGTGACATTTATGAGAGAAAGGTGACCGAGCTACTGTGTGTTCAGACTTGTGTTTGTATTGCGACGCTCGGCTTGAAACAACAGAATAAACTGCCAGAACACTTGATGCAAGCCTTGTGTTAACAGCAAAGTGTGTTAATTGAAAAATTAACAATTAAGTATTTTTATTATACTTAAAGGGGACATATCATGCTTTTTGTGATTTTCTGTTCTTTTCATTCTGTTATAATGTCAGATGTCTATGTTAAACATGGTCTAAGTTACAAAATAACAGATCTATGTAAAAATGCTCCCTGCAAGTCAAAAACCAGGGCTTCAGCATGCTCTGAAAACTTTGTTTGCAAAGTTACCTCTACCTCCTCCTTGTGATGACGTCCGATTGTTCAGGCATAGCCCGAAGTGGCCGTCCTTTCCGTAGTCTTTGTTGCTAAGGTTGCTCCATGGGTTGTTCGCGTTGTCCACTCACGTATTTTGGATCTGACTCAGGCTCAAACATGTACGGATGTATTTGAGAAATTCTGAGTAAAGAACAAGAAAAAGAACTGACTACTACTGTTTGTTTACGTAGCCTCCAGAAGCTAACCTTTCAGAAGAGAGTGGGCTCATCAGGTGGGGGGCCTTAAAGAGACAGGAAGGACCTAAAGGACCAGTATAAGATAAATAAGGAGTTTCTTTAACTGTAAATCATGCAAAGTAGTGCCCCAGAATATAAAAATAGACCTAGAAATGTGCATGATACGTCCCCTTTCATTTTTAATCTATTTAAAGGTGCGCTTATCAATATTTTTATATAAACAATTGCTCAAAACGCTATGTGTAATGTGAAAGGTGTCACTTGTGGTAACAAACACAGATTTCTTTACCGTCTTTCAGCCAATTGTTTTGGTTTTACAGCCTGAAACTTTATAAATTTCGTTCATTTTCTCATCAACCTGGTTTTGAACCATAGCAAACAGCTGTTTTCAGCACAAAAAGCCCAGATTAACCCACTGTACACTACCCGGTCAGTGCTAAACAGCAAACAGACGAAGTTAGCGACTATCTGGTGAACATAGTGGAGCATTTAGCAGCTAAACAGACGGATATTTCCCTCAAGAGTTGTTAGAGACCAAAACAGAACTAAGAGGAAAGTGAATATTCATCAACATTCGTCAAGTGGACAGAAACATGACTCCAAATGAATACTAATGTTGTTCCATGTCTGCTGGATGCGTAAATAGGCAACTGTTTACAACTTTATAATGAACTAATATGTCAAGTTTTTCATTCACATCTTGTTCTGCTGCTCCCAAACGGTCAACGAAAAATCAATTAGAGCAGATTTAATATTGTATGCATACAACATTTCTCTGTATGGACTCCTATTACTGCTACTAACATTTAATTTGCCCAGGAATACAGCTTAGCTCACATTGTTGCCATGGTTTTCATACTTTGTTATCGTTGTACTGTAACATATCAGCAACCTCTCTGGAGGTCGATCTGAATGTCACTGTAATAGTTGTGCTAATAATGTATGAATGCAAGTCATTTGATTTTGTACAGTGTCATTAATTAATGTGTCTCTGTGTGTTTGTGAATCACTTTCTTTGTATTAGCACTTTCCTGCCCTCCATCCTTCATCAGAGTCCTGTTCTCTACCTCCTCCTTCACCAGCCCATGAAGAATGGCTTCATATGAACTACATAAATCAGCAGCCACTGAACAGGTGCACACATCTGAATTAGAAAGGTTCACAGAGACATTTAAAGGTGAAATGGATGAAAAAGGAACAAAAAAAAAGAGGCTTCAACTGAAAATACCATTCTTTCAGTGTTCACAATCAGGTATGTCACCTGTATTTAAGTGACAGCAAGGTTGGGTGGATATATAAAAGATGAGACATAAGTCACCTCCCACCCTGCTGGCCTCTCCGTGGAGGTCTGCATCACACTGAGGTAGGGGAATTGAATAGTCAGGATATAAGAGGGTTCTTTTTGGGACCATTAGTCAAAGGCAGGGACACTATCATGGCTTTGATTACAATGGTGTGAAGTATTCCCTCAGGGGCCTCTCTTCTTCATTCATATTCTGCTCTTTAAACATCCCATTCATCAATTACCACTGCTGCAGCCACGTGGCTGCTATTGTTCATGTGCATTTAGATACACACACACAAACAAACGCACACACACACACATACACACCAAGTGTAACGCAGGGTATGCATAAACACCCCCGGATATGAAGGGCCCATTTTCATATACATGCATAGATGCACACATGCATGCACACATACAAATGGCAAATTTAATCATCATTTCCTGGATGTGGCTGCTCGGTGTCCTTACACAAGGATAGTGCTTTATTTTCCCTGCCTCCTGTGGACTTGTGAGTACATTGGGTTTCAAGAGAAAAGTGGATTTAATTCAGTGGAACACAAGTAAAAACTTTGCAGATTAAGTGGCCTGGAAACGTGGAACACATTATAAAAAGGCCACAATACTAACGACCTCAGTCTATCTAAAGCATCAGCTTGTGTTAAATGCTAATTAGCAAATGTTAGCATGCTAACACACTAAGCATTAGTGACCCTGGTAAACATTACACCAGCTAGCCAGTAGTATGTTATGTTAGCATTGCGAACATGTTAGCATGCCGACGTTAGCTCAAAATACTGCTGTGCCTACGGCCTCACAAAACCGCTAGCAAGGCTGTAGACTCTTGTTTTTAGTATTTAGAAAATACTTTTACACACTACTATCTTGCAACAGAAAATATGTTTTGAGAGAGCCACCGGAATTATGCTTTTTTTTATAAGTCATGACATATTTGCAAAATGTTCATTGACAACATATTTGATTTGTTTTTCCTACAATATCTGCTCATTGCTTCTAAAGCATGTTTTTTTTTAAATAGTTTTTATAGTTATATTCAGGCACTCAAAGAACTCGGTTAAAGTCCGGTTAAAGATCATCTCGATTAAATATTGAAAAAGTCTAAAGTGACTTGAAACATGACACAAGATGTGTTTACTTTATTAACATTCAATTGAAAATACAATCGTTTCCTAACCTTAACCAAGGGGATTTTGTTGCTTAAACTTAAAAACATGCAGGATTAAGGATGCAAACCCTGATCTTCGAGGTCAAAGTCCTGCGCTTAATTGCATACAGTATAAAAAACATTGCACATAATCCAGGCAGCAAATACTTTTTTCCTAGAATTGCATTTGGCATAACAAATCAGTAGAAGTCTTTTATAGAAGACAGGGTTTTTTGCATATGATATGTCACCAGCAGCACAATGCAATATTCATGCAATACACGACTATGTAGTTACTTCACTTCACCCCCACACAGGTACAACAATGTCACATCTTTCTTTATCTCCTCAGTCAATTTCCTTGCTCTTCCCTAATGTGTGGGTATGGCAGGTAGTGGCAGCTGGCTAATGCCTTTCAGTTGTACGTGTTTAATTTGAGGCTAGGAGGATACACATGATGCTCATTACAGCCACCTAAACAATCACCTGCTACATAAATGAGTGGATGTAAACAGAGCAGAGAGGAGAGAGGAGAGAGCAGGGCAGTGCGATGCAGAGCTTGGACTTCACAAAGGAATCTGCCCCCTCTGAGGCAGGCAGCTTCAGAGTTCATTTGTCAGTTTACAGATCACTAGCTCCTCTAAAAGACACAGAGGGCCACAACCCCAAATCTGGAACAGCAAGACACAGGACTGGTTGGGGGTTGGGGGAAAACCAAGGGGGTTTGTATTTGGACGAAGAGATTTGTTTGCAGTTTGGGTGTTTGAAGGAGACAAAAAAGGCTAGATGGATAGAAAGAGTGTGAGAGAGAGACAAAGGGTGGTAGAAAAGAGAAAATCATCACCATTGTGTACAACCTGGGTCCAGATGGGGAATAAAACATGCATGAGTTGCTTGCAGCTCGAGAAATAATTACAGTCATTTAGCTGGACTACGTATAGACTGCATCTGACCCAGTCATGAGCAAATACACATGTGTACACCCAAACACATTCACACACACACACACACACACGGTGATATATATATAGTTCACATAAATAATAGAAACAGACACCAACACATTGCATACCAATGAGCAGAAAGAAAAAGTCAACTTACACTGCAGGATTGAGGGGGTGGTGGTGGTGGTGGTGGTGGTGGTGGGGGGGACTCTTGTGGATCAGAGGCCAGACAGTTTCAACCACAGACTTACAGACTTACTCAACCTTTTCCTCCACAGAGAGTTCTCATTAACACTTCCTGTCTAGAGTTAGACCTTGTGCACCGTCAGACTCTGGACAACAAAGGGAAAGTTTAAGCAACGTGAAAAGAATAATAGTGTTAACCGTAATCATTGATGGTGAAATTAAATTAATGACGTCGTCATGGGAATGTTTTGTGGGCTATCGATGGAGATGGAAGCTTAGACTGTTTCTCTGTTAAACCCGCCTGTATAAAAAGATGGAGGAAATGGAGGTAGCAAGGTGTGACGACACTTATTGGTTTGGACTAGAACCAGTTTGAAGCCCAGAGATGCAGCTTGTTGTTGGCACCATCGCTTCCATTTGGAGCCAGGACCTTTAAAATAATGAGTTCAGGGTGGAAAACACACCTTTGGAAACAGCTTACTAGCTTACTGGGAACACTGAGCGGTGCAATTATAGATTGAGATCATAATGACTTGTTGAAAAAATGACTAACTTAGTATTTCTAGAGAGAAGTTGAGGCTTTTTGAATGGGAGCCACTTGGAGCATCTAGCAGCCTTCTACATTGGCTTGAGCCTCAAGCCGTGGTAGTTGCAGCTTGGTGAAACCTAAAAAATAAAGTCACAGATAATACTTTACACATAAATGTAAAGTCATAGTGTATAACAATGAGAATAATTAAACACAATCAAACCAACCAAAAACATTAATGCTTAACCAAGAGATTCGGAAGCCCCGGTATCTCAAGATTCATCAACAATGCCACAACCTAAAGCTACGTAGCGAGAAAACGGTATAAATAGAAGCAGTGAAGGCAGAGATGTTTGGTGAAGGTAGTCTGTGTAAATGTGGAAGTTATTCAGTCTTACACTAATGTGAAATTGTTGAAATAACATGAAAGTAGCACTTCTGTCTGCCCCAATTACTTGCTGGGTTTTTGACTTAAACCACCAAACTCCATGATTTGTTGCATTGTAATCTGGATTTAGTCAATTTTGCTTTGTGTTTACTTGTAGCTGGTGGAAATGTTGTTGATCCCTTTGTATGTTATTTGGTTTGGCCAAGCCACTACATATATTCCCTTAAGTGTCATTGTGTTAGGTCAGTTTGTTCCATTCACATCTTGTTTAGTTATTACACTGAGTATAGTTTGTTGATCTCTTTTATAGGCCCACTTATCATATTCTTGTTTTGTAATGGTTTTTGCATTTTTGGTTGGGGGAAATAAAATCCCATTTTTCCATCTACAACTCTTGTTTCCTCACTGCCTCACTGCTTGGTCCCTAACGACTGGTCGGCAGCTCACCATTTGTAGGCAGTTTGCTTCATCTTTAGAGGTCTCTGGTTGGTCAGAATGTGGTAACATGAAGATTGAATGGAGATTCATGAAAATAAAATTGATTTTATGCAGCAGAGGCTTTTAACTTTTACTGTCTGTCTTTTCCAAAGGTTTAGTTTCTTGTAGCAACAACTAATAACAGCCCATAGCTGTTACTGGACTGTTACTGGAAATACTTTACTGGAATAATTTCATTGAAAAGTTATGTTTAGTAGATTATAACCTTTACTTTAATGCCATTTGATGACTATATGTTCAATATATAACCCACTACATAGGATCTCCTGGAAAGATTTCTCAGCAAAGGTGCCCAAAAGAACATTGCAATGTTTTAAGCGGGTTTATAAGCAAGACGCCGCCGCATTAATGGCAACTTGTCCACTTTTGCCTGTAACCTGAATTCATCTATAGTGGATAATAATGAAAATAATTAAAAAGTCCTTC
Source organism: Thunnus albacares (assembly GCF_914725855.1). Classification (NCBI taxonomy): domain Eukaryota; kingdom Metazoa; phylum Chordata; class Actinopteri; order Scombriformes; family Scombridae; genus Thunnus; species Thunnus albacares. The sequence goes on from NC_058123.1 coordinate 5,538,185, forward strand.
ACAACCAAAAATATCAATGCTTAACCGAGAAATTCGGAAACTCCAACATCTCAAAGGTCAACTGCCAATGACGCAGCCTAAAAGCTAGCAAGAAAATGGACAATAATTATATGTAAATAAATAAACACACGCTGTTAATTATGAATAAATAAATAATTTTATATCCCATATTGGCCCCGTGTAGCTTTCTCCCCTCAAATAGTCTTGGTTACATCCCAAAAAAAGGATTCTCCCAATACATTTTCATTGATATTCATCAAATGTTGGAGTAATTAATATAATATCTAACCCTAATAAAGCAGTTTCTTGTTTTTAAAGGGAACATAATGTAGCCTGTCAAGCTTTTAAATGACCAGTAGGAGGGTATAAACCTGCTGATAACACAAAACACAAAACAAAAAGCTGGACTTACTATTCTGCATCTAGAGTTTATAGCCTGGGAGATATACAGTATAGCTGAATGGAATAGTAAATCAAACATACTCAAGGATGTCATGGTTAAAGAAGTTATCATATGTATGGCACATCCATGCTCCCTTTCCACCATATTTTTCTTTCATGTCACTGCTCCAGCCCTCAGGGTTACGTTGAGTGTCCGATTTTGAGAGGCTCTGAGGGGGTTTGAATCACTCACGAGGCAGAGTCTCGTCTTTTGTCTTCCTCCTGTCACCTTTGCCTTTGTCTCTGTTTTAGTCCTCCACGTTTTGACAGGCTGACACCAAAGCCTTGTTTCATCCCTGCTCCTCAAGCTGCGGATGACACTTCAGGTAGAGAAACATGCAGTGAGTGACATATTACTGCTGATGAACAGAAGGAGCCCGTATATCTCATCCTGAGGCAGACAGGGAGCTCGGTAGAGATTGAAATATCACGATGGGGTAGTCATAAGAGCAAGAAAGACATTGCAAACGTCAAGATTATCCAGCAAGTGTAGAATATTGCGACGGTCCCTTGTCTGGTTTTAGCTAAAAGACCATTAAACAACTGTAGCACATTCAGAACACTGACTTCCAGATAGATACTGAATAGATTTTAAAATACAACATTTCTGATATACTTGAAGAACATAAACCCAGTAGATCCCCAAGACGTTTAGCTAGTCCGCGGTACTTTGAGTTACCTGCTTTTAGCTTCCAGTCTGCACAAACATTGAACCAACTTCCAAACATTGTTAAATGCTTCCCAACTTTTACCTGCTTTCCAATTTAAAATAATGGGGTGGACAAAATATTAGAAACACCTTTAAGTATAATTCAGTCTAGTGCAAAACCGCGACCTCAACACTGTTGGGCAATAACACATGACTTCGTAATGCATTATTTTATTTAGTAAGGTGTAATAATTCTACTGTGAGGAGACATGACATTATGAAATAAAAAACAGACTATGGAAAAAAGGATATATTTTGATTTTAATTAAAATGTCTAAGATATTATGAAAAAAAGAGTATGAAAACCATAAAATTTCATACTAATGAGTTGAGTTTTAATTTTTTTTTAAATAATCTCAGTTTATAGGTTTATTTACGGTATATATTTGACTCTATTAATATGATTCTGTATTTCATGTCTTATTTATTTATTTATTTATTTGATATTGGCCACTCTGGGTTTCCATATATATCCTCCTCATTGTGTTTTTAAATATTCTAATGCATTTCTTTGCTTATGTAAAGCACTTTAAGTTGACAATGTGTTTCAAAAGGTCTTTCAGCAAAATGTTGCTTTTTAAGTGGGATATTTTGTAATAGCTCCACGTGGGCTTCCGTCTCGTACTGAATATGTCAGTGAAGATTCCTGACTGGTTTATTTTATAGCCATAAAGTCAGACTGGTTTGTGATTTGTTCAAAGGGCAGCTTTAAAGGTCAGACTGTACCACTGACTGTAAATTGACTGGACCGATAAAAACATGCATAAAGGTGAATTTTTCCATGCGGACAAACTGGGAAAAGCCTGGTTACACCAGATCCTGCTGTGCACTGAAGAGGAAAATCATTAAAACAGGTAATTACATGGTCAAACATTCACACCAATTTTTAAACAGCCCACTAAGTTTGAGAAAGCAGATATAATCTGGTTAAAGCACGTTAATTAACTGCCCCTCTCCCTTAAATGCAATATAAAAGGTAATAGATACCCTCAGGTGAAATTCCTCTGCTTTAACAAAGGCATATAAATTAACTTTTATGTATTAATTCCTTTTTTTTTTCTTTCTTTATCTATCATAAATCTCACAGGGGTAATACATTACACACTTACATCTAGTTGTGAGAAATTATTGCATTAAGGTCGGACGTTATCAAGAGGGGCAATTTTGATATTAAATTCAGGCTGCTCCTTTTCAGGTTGTAATAGGCTTGCGTGAAATGATCTCTATTGAAAGCTGGGTTTGCATGCTTGTTAGGTAAGTGAGTAAATGGCAACTATTAATCATCTGACAGGGACGATGTGGAAGACACCGCTCAGGCGTAAGCTCTGGAGGTATTAATTAGTATTTAATTATAAACCCTGGCCATAAATATCAAAAGCTTTCACACATTTTCACCTGGGAATATAGAAATATTCCAACCTCTAGGGGAGTCTTCATGGTATTTCAGCAAACAACATACCTGTGTGTCAAAAAAAAGTGGAACCAAAATGAACTGATTTCAATTATTTGATACACTTACGTCACTCCAACAAGCCAATCCAATTATTCTCAGAGGCAGAGGATGAAGAGCTTTTACAACCACAGTAAATGTGCTGGTTTGTGTGTTTTCATGCACTTTTCTGCCCTGTCATATGAATTCAAGTAGGTCTACCTCTTCATTAACCACCCATCATGTTCACCCAAATGTGTTCAGTTGAATTAATTTTAAACTGGATGTTATGTAACTCTGTTCATTATTTAAAGCAATATGTTTTCATACAATTCAAATCATGTTCTAGGTTGGTTTGGTCAAGTTTGCATTTGTAATACTCCCACCGGGACTAGCAGAGGCTGGACATTTAAACTGTTTATCTATTACATTTATCTAAGTATTTCAACAGTTTAATACTTTAAACTAACTATTTTAACCATTTATCTGATAAATTTAGGTATTCCTCTAATCCTATTTAAACAATTTTGCTGTTACTTTTAGCTAACTATTTCAACCATTTATCCATTACTTTTACTGTAGCTAGTTGAACCATCTAGTTAACTATTTCAACATTTAATAACTATTTAAACTTTTAGATAACTATTTAAACTGTTTAGTTTTAGCTAACTATTCAAACTGTTTAATACTTTTAGCTAATGTTTTCAACTGTCTAGGACTTTTAGCTAACTGTTTCAGCTGTTTAATACTTTCAGATACCTATTTGAACTGTTTGATACTTTTAGATAACAATTTAAATTGTTAATTTTAGCTAACTTTCCAAACGGTTTAATACTTAAATACTTTTAGCTAACATTTCCAACTGTTTAATACTTTTAGCTAACGTTTTCAACTGTTTAATACTTTAAGATAACTATTTCAATCATTTATCTGATATATTTAGCTATTTCAACAATTTATGTTACCTTTAGCTAACTCTTTCAACCATTTATCCATTAGTTTGTGCCACATATTTCTACTGTTTCCATTACTTATAGCTGTTTTAACCATTCATCCATTACTTTTAGCTTGTACTTATAGCTGTCTACTTCAACCATTTACACTATGCATCACTTTAAGGTAACTGTTTAGACCTCTGTTTGCTTACACTCTGTCACAACATGTTCAGGTGTTACAGCAGACTCAGTATGTGGATATCAATTCCTAATTAATTGACTTGCTCTACAATCTTTCCACATACCCCTTGGCAACAACTACTACTACTTTCAGTTTGGGTTTTTTTTTTGTAAAAACAAACAACAAAACAAAATATAAAATCCCCCAAAAGAAAGAAAAACAAAACAATATAATCCTCCAAAATAAATCCTACATATAGTGGCTTTAATTATATCAAAATATAACGGACACCAACTTTAACTTTAGAATTGTAACAGTAAATTCAAGTTAATCCTGCAAAAAGAAGTAAAACATGTACAGGTTTTGTTTTTTGCTTCATTTATTTGTTAATATTATTTGCTTGTCATTTTCATTAAGAGGCTTTTTTCAGTTTTCCGCAAAGCTGCCTGTGAGGAGGATTTAAAAGGGTACTCCAATGATTACTAATTAATACCTCTGATTAAGCTCTGGTGGTATTAATTAGTATTTAATTATAAACCCTGGTCATAAATATAAAAAAAGGACCCTTTATAGTATTTTGGAGAAGCACGTGTATCCTCTCTCCCAAACACCCAGCTCTGATTACAATAACTTGACCACACTCAGGTTTTTACGAGAGATATCTGCAACCAAATGATTGTTCAGGGTTTTGTTTTTTTAAATCAGTAGCATTCACATCTGAATAGGCTCCCAGTGAAGAGATGATACTTAATACTGGAGCTAAAGAGCCCCACTATCAGCAGCACTTGTAAATGCCAATCAACAGGCAGAGAGGCCTGCTCTGTTGCTAGGAGACTGGGGAGGATATTTTCAATTGGTCAAGTGAGACTCTGTTTGGACAGTCATTACCGGACCCCAGTGTAACTGACCGTTAGTGTAATTACTTAATTTTCTTCTGGAGAATAACCATTATTGAATTTTCTAAATTGAACAAAATAACTATTAGAGTTTACATGTTGATACAAAGTGCAACCAGTATTTTGAAAGTGATGTCATTTGTGCTTCATAAAACATCAAACAACTGAAGACACTGAGTCAATTAAAAGCTGCACATCAGGAGAAAAAAGGATGGATTACGTTGCTGTTTTCTCTGGATTCTCGCTCGCTGTGCTTTCTTGTTGTGGAGCCGTAGCCTTTCAAGAAATACCTAATTGCTATTGGCTGTTTCGTTCGCGCTGACATTTATGAAAACTTTATGGACAGCAACCGCTCCAGCTTGTGACATTTTGGATTCCCTTTAAAGCTGTGAATATGAAGGTTTCCTACTTTATGGGCCACATAACTCAAAATGAAAATGACAACAGCTCCCACACTGAGTCTCGTTGGATCAGATGAAAGAGCGATGAGAGAAAAGACACTGATGGTGTTTTCATCCTGTAAGAAAAGGTCATAAATATGATGCGTCTTGATAGAGACAAAGGTCTTGTTTGGTTTGAAACCGAAATCTTTTCACAGGTTGTTGAACTCTGCGGGTAATTGAAATGATGCAATAATAAACGGATGTTCCAGCTCCAGCAAAGATGCACCAGCTATTGTGAAGTGAGATTGGCTTTATATTTGATTTGGATGTGTGAAAAGACATTAGTTCCAGTGCAGTGGCTCCAATTTGAACAGACTTTATTGGCTTTGCAAACTACAACGGTTACTCTCCAATAAGCCCATCAGACATTTTTCAATAGCAGAGAATGAAGAGCTTCTGCAGCCAGAGTAGAAATGGTTTTTGTGTTTTAAGATACTTCAGCACACAAGATTTTTAGCCACCTATAGCAGCATGGTTCAAGAGATGGCGATGGCGGTCTGTCAGTCAGTTGTTACACTACATTGTAAAAAATAAAAAATGTAAAAAAAATGGTAAAAAGTCTGGCAGCAAAAGTTGCCAAACACTTACCGTCAAATAACATAATAAAAACCTTTAGTTATTCTACAGATATTTATTTTAAAAATATTGTTTTAAAAATTGTAAAATAAAAATAAAATCTCATCATAAAACATTGTTAGAATGTTAAACAAATGTATAAATCTACACAAAAAATGAAAAAGTTTGCAGAACTACCTTAAAATTACCTAATTTAAATGAAGACCCTTGTTTTCATACAGTAATCTTTGGTAAATTCATAGGATTATCCAATCCATCCACAAGAACTCCCCATCAAAGTACAGTTTTCTGGATGTAAAACACAGAAATTATTATGTAAAATTACATTCAAATGACAAGATAAAGATAATAAATGGAAAGTTTCACCGTCTTCAAATTGAAACAAATATGTAACAAACATCTGAAAAAACGTTTACATTGAGCTTTCATTACCGCACCGACGTGTCAAGAAAACGTAATATAAACGTAATGTTCACATTAACTTAATATTACTGTTGCTTAATATTAGATATATGATGAGCGAAAGGAACAGAAATGTAAGCTGTCTGTGCGCATGTGTAGAAAATCCTTATTCAACCTCACAAATACAGAAGACAGCCGAAGACAAAGACGGGCCACCTAGTGCAAATAAAACTAGAGCATCCCAGCAGAATATTTCAACAGCTCTTCTAAGTGCTCCTAAGTACAAAAAGTGACTCTAAAGAACAACGTACCATGGCAGAGGACATAGATAATGAATTAGGCACACAGGATTCCTGGTCACAAGGACTGAAGATGAGGATTTTGTTCTAATGATAGAGACAGTCCAGTATTATTCAGGGAGAGTAGACCTGATGCTCTTTGGTGTTATTTTGTTATTGTCTGAGATGGTCTTTTGCGAAGAAAAAAGAAGTTCATATTCTTGTTTCTTTTACATGAGACTTGGTTTTATTTGTATTTGATTTTAAGATAAAGATATGTTTTATATCACAACAGTTAAAACTATGTCTGTGTTTCATGTTCAAACCTTAATACGCTTCCATAATAACAAGTAAAAAGATGTTTCCTCCAGGAGTCTATAATGAGTTTGTAGAGCAATCTGTGTATACACCATAGACTGTATAAAAATATGGACGTAGTTACCGTGACGTCACCCGTTGGTTTCTGAAGAGCGGTTTTGAAGCTCAAAGCGAGCCGCTCCGGCCGTCGCCATCTTGGCAGTGCGTGACTCTGCCTAACTCCCAGCCAATCAAAAATGGGCAAAGAGGCGGGCCAAATGGCTGAAACAAGCCACCTAGCGGCTGGCAGCCATGTCCTTCATCATGCATAACTTTACGGTTTAATAAAATTTAAACAAATTTTAAAAAATTCACCCCCCCTTCAGTTATCATGAAAGAGGAAATTAGCTACAGAGACCTAAACCGTTTTTTGTACCAGGCTGTAAACATGTTTATTTCTGCTGTAAAGTTGGTATTTTAACATGGAAGTCTATGGAGATTGACTCGCTTTTGGAGCCTCAAGTGGCCGTTCAAGGAACTGCACTTCCACATTAGCTTCATTTTACAGCCCCGGAGTTTGCCACTTTGGTATATACAGAAAATTAATGGGAAATTCTAGAGAAACGTTTAACTAATACATTATAAACTAAACCTGTTAGATTTAAGAAACCAAAACAATTCAGATGACTAAAATATGACTTAAACTAAATGGCATTTTGGTCAAAAGAAAGCGGTTCAGTTTTAAGAGCTTCGCTAGCTTGTTGTGCAAAATATCACAACCTCTTGACTTTGTATTACATCGTATATTTCTCATGAACTTCAGTAAAAAAGACAAAACATATAAACATTGCTTCATAGCGCCACTAGTGGTCAAAAACTCCACAGGGTAACTTTAACTAGGCAACTTCTGACAAATGAGGGACACTTTCTGTCAATGTCTCTCTCTCTTTCACTTACAGACAGAAGACAGCTGACGTCAGGTGAAGGGTTCTTTTGACAGACAAGTAAAGCTTCTAACTTCATTATTAAATCTAGTATTTCTCACAGAGTGTGACAGATTTATGCCTGATGTCTAATGTTGGCAAAGGGAGTCACACAAAATGGCTTCCAATCATTGCACACATGAGTATCTTGCATCACCACATCAACAAATCTGCATGTATGTGCTCAAATGTTTTTTTTTTTTGTTTTTTTTTTTTTTACCAGTGCCAGACACCCCATCTAATTACCTAAGTTGGTGTGACAGTCATGGTGCATTAAGTTGATGGGATTGCACATACAGCAGCTCTCTGACATGGATTAGAAATAGAGCTGATGAAACCGTGACATCTTTTTTTTCAGTTTTAAGACAGTTTAAAGACAGAATATCGAGCGCTGACGAACACCGCTGCTGACCTATGCTGGTTAAACTACTCTTAATATCATAAAGAAGCTAAATTACGTTACCTACTTGCAAATAATGCAATTGGTCAACTAATTTGAATACACAAACAGCATCAGTAAACGTCTCTAAACTCAATTGTTCCAGTTTGCATTCCTCTCTGCTTTAAAGCCTCCGAGGGCTGTAATCTGACAGCAGATCTGCAGTTAGGGGCTACTTGTGTTGCAGGGCAGGTGGACCGTTCTCCCTGCAGTCACCCCTGCTGTGCCTTCATTTGCATACTGGATCAGATTATCATTACATTATGTATTCCAAGGACAGGCCTGAGCTTGATGGATGATTGGTGCAGTCTAGTAATCTCCACCAAGGTGCTTTGTTCAACCTCGTATATCTGCCTCGAAAACCCAACGGCGGTGATCTACTGCTCTGCTGCTCCGGGGTCAGACGTTCACAGATGCCTTCAGTTGATACTGTTTGTTATTTTATTTTATTTGTTTGTTGCAGACTAGATCGCTATATATACAGTATGTTTGTAGTTTGCATGGTCATGCCTGGAAACAGCGGTGTGGATGTGTATGTGTGCAAAATCAATTTTTCCAGAGTTACTGAAGCTTAAAGATGCACTGCAAAAAAAAATTCATAGGTTTTTAAGAGCATTTTTCAAATATAAGACGTATCAATAGTATAGTATCATATATAATAATAAAAATAATAATAATAATAACTTTACTTATATAGCACCTTTTAAAAACAAAGTTTACAAAGTGCTTTGACAGACAAAGTAAAAGCAGCACAATGCAAAGCAAAGACATGAGACAGAAGACAATAACAGATCTGACCTTAAAAAAGATGGCGGCCAAAGGCAAAGAAAGACAATAAAGAGATGATAAAAAGTTTAAAAGAAAGATGAAAGGTTAAAAAAAAAGAAAGATGATTGACAACATGAAAGATGAAAGACAACATTACATAAAAGCAAGTCTGTAAAAATGGGTTTTAAGAAGGGATTTAAAAGTAGTCACTGATTCTGCGGAGCCTTATCTCCTCCGGCAGGTCGTTCCAAAGTCGAGGGGCCCTGATGGAAAAAGCACCTTTAGATTTAAGCCTCGACTTTGGAACAGCCAGAAGGACCCCAACCTGAGGATCTAAGGCTGCGGCAGGCTGGCTCATACGGGGGGTCAGCATATCTGTTATGTAGCTTGGAGCTTCAGACCCAGACGTGCTTTAAAAGTGATCAGTAAAATCTTAAAAACAATTCTAAAATGAATATATAAACTGAAAAGGCCTAAAAATATACTGTATATACAACTATATGAAGTGACCAAGCAAGAAAATTAAGTTTTTGATACATTACAGAAGAAAAAAACTAATGTACATTTTGTGACCTATAATTAAGTCTGCTTTTACACTATATTTTTGTTACTGTGAACAAATGCCATGAGAATGCATTAGTCCATCTCTTAATACTGTCCGATTTTGTCTGTAGCACAACTCCAAGCCCATTGGTTCCTTCCGTAGACATAAATCCTTGAAAATCACTCACAAACATATAGTTTAATTTTTTAAAATTGCTCAGTAATTTCCTGAAACAGCTGGTCGCTGCAGTTTTAAGCAAACGTTACACAAACAGGAGGAAATAGTGCGTTTGTTGGGGACTATTTTTAGCGGCGGATGAATCCACATTTGATGTTCTAGTGAGTATTTCTGGGAGCAGGACGGTGTGTGTGTGTGTGTGTGTGTGTGGGACAGAGTCAAAATAAATACAGTGTGTGAGTTCATGGTGATGAAGGAACATGTCACCCGGTGCAGCGGTGTGACTCATGGACGTGGGAAACCCTCGCCCTGGTTCCAGTGGAACCGGACCCTCCTCTGCCTGTCACACCCGTCTCCTCTGGACGGGCCACAATGGAAAGAGGAAGAGGAGTACGGAGCCAGATGTCTCCGTAGTCCAGGAGAGCGTTCTGAGCAACATGAGTAAACCGCAAAGACTATGACGAACCGTATATCATGAGTCTTCTTGGAACATTTAAAAGATTGTCTCAGCAGAAAAAGGCTGAGAACCAGACGAAGTTTGACTGAGCGAGGTTACAATCAGTGACAGACACAAACACATTTTTGTGGTATAACACACACACTTTCTGTTTGCAGTTATTATTATTATCACTATCATATTATATTGTTTAAAAAATAAAATGTTTACCTGTCAAAGAGACTCTCCACATCACTTTTAAGGTGTTGTCCACTTTGCAAAGACCCTCTCATTTATTATTGTAGTTTTCATTTCATATTGAAAAGTAGTTGTATTTTTATGCATTCAAATATTTTAATACATATTTTTTTTATTGTGTTTTAAAACAAGTGAGAAATGAATAACCTAATCTTCTGAAATGAGGTGATGAGGCATGTTTTGTTAAAAATGTTCATTGCATTAGAATGTATGATGACTAATCCCAAATTGCTTTTATCAGATATTCCATAATTTGTTCCTGCCATGACACGCTGCACCTGCAGCAGACCAGAAATACTCCTCCCTGATGGCGACGGCCTCTCGTGAGGCGTTGTTGCCGCTCATTCGGCTGAGATGCCTCATTGCTCCGACACCGCACTCGGGCTCTGATGCTACACGTGGATGGTCGTCTGTCAGATCTGCCCTCAGAAGGTTGTAGAGGATACAGGTGGCTTTTACCGCTCTCTCTGCTGTTCCTGGGGTCGCTCCCAGTGCCCTCCTGTACGGCCGCTGTTGTGTTGAAAGAGCACCGAGTGTTCATTCCACCATTCGTCTGGCTGGGGACGGCCGGTGGTTGTAGAGCCTTTTTTTCTCTCCCTATGTTTTGGCCATGATGTGGTTGCATCATGTGTTCACGGCAGAAGCTTTTCTTTTTGATACTCCGGCCTACTTTTCTCAGACGAAGGTCAAACTGATCTTTGTCTACTCTGAAATAAGCTTTGAACTGCCCATCGTCTACTCAAAGCTACTGGATCAGTTGGTGAAATTCACCCAGACACGGCAAGGTTTTTTTTTTCTTTTCCACAAACAAATTGAGCAGTAAAGCTACTGTTTAGCTTACGATGCTGGAAATGCATTTATCTTTGTTTTGACTATTATCTTAGTTAAGTTAAGTCAGTGAAGCTTCCTGCTAAATTACACCAACGGCCAAATCAGCAGACTGCCGAGAGACCGCTTGCGATTCGGACCAACTGTTGCATTTCGTGTCACGATAACTTACATCATCGCAGCGTGCAGCTTTTGGTTGCTTAGTAACAGCAGGCGCAACAGAAGCTCAACCTCCCAAACACGTTGGATAAAAGGATGAAAGTAACATCTTTGGGTGGAACATGTGGGTGTGTTGAGGCTTTAAAGCTGTTTAAAGGGCACTTTTGATGGAGCTAAGTAACAAAAATAAAGTAGCGAGTAATGTAATTACTTCTGCTGTTGAGTAATTAGTAAAGGAAGTGTGTAATGAGTAAGTAATTACAGTTTTCAAGTAACTTGTCCAGCACTGGTTGACAATAAGGAAAATATAGACTATTGCCATCGTTACCCTTTAATGTGGATCATCTGTGAAATTTAATATGATTTCTATAATTGATCTTTATCACATTTCTGATCCCCTGAGATGAAAAAAAGCACAATTTTCTTGTGATCACTAACATAACATTTTTATACAAAAAGGCCAAGAAAGGAAGTGGAAAAGAATCAGTCTTACAATACTTTTCTGGTTGGTGGTAAAAAAAAACAAAACAAAACTGTAAGATATGATTCACATGCGTCTAAAATATCTTATCTCACTGACACTTCAATCTTTCCAAATTCTGAGAGGAGACATCATGAGACAAACCATCTCCTCAGTTCCCATCACAGATAATACAGAGTGGATGGCTCCACTAATATGGCAGCAGGAGTGGAATAACAGGCCGCTCCGCACCGGATATGTGTGATTAAGAGTGATAAGATTTATCTGTGGTGCCAGTTACACAGATGGGGTTACAGAAATAAGCTGCCGCCTGCTTACAGGATAGACTCTGATTGACGTTTTTGGTTGTGTTTGGTTTGTTAGACTGACGGAGGCCCAGAAAATAGCCTGAAGTAGCATCCAGAGCTAAATGCCATAGAGATACAACATGATATAGAGCATGTGTGCCTGTGTGGAGGCGTGTGACTGACAGACATATAAGATTTTGGAGATGTTCCTGTTGTCGGCGGCCATTTAAAAATGTAAAGTTCGGCTTCTGTTTGCTCCTGGAAGCAATCGATAATTTCCCTCTCACTCTTCAACTCTTTCTGAAGAAAGTAGAACTAATACGACGTCTGATTTTCATGTTAGTTGTTCACAAAAACATTAAATTGATGACTGAAGTTTGGAGAAACCTCGAGCAGAATGAAACTCTGGCTTGTGACTAGGGATGTGCAGAAAGCCCAGTATTTGTATTTGTATTTGTATTTGTTGAGGCAGCAAAATTATTTGTATTTGTATTCGAATAAAAGTGGAAAGAGGCTTAAAAATCCGGGTCTCGAACTAGAGTCTCCCAGATCATAGACAACTGCGCTAAAACAAATATTCGTAAAAAACCCCATTATTTGTGCTTTGCCGAGTAATGTATTTGTATTCGGGACTGATAAAACTTACTCGTGACTGATTACTCGTGACTACTCGTGACTGATAAAACTTCTACAGATATGTTGATTTCTGCCGGGAGTCGTAGCGTCTAACAGCTAGAAATAAAAGAGACAGAAAACTAACTTTAATTAAACTAATCAATGATGTAGCGACATGTAAAGACTGTATTTGTCCCCTTGTTGAATTCGTCTGTCCACATATCTATAATAAAGGCTAATCAACCGTTCACTTTCTGGATGACTTCAGATCGTTTTTCTGCAGCAGCCTGTTGCTTTACCATCATCTGCTGCTCTCTATATAGACCTATGTCAGCATTGAAAGAGTGCGACCCAATCCAAGAGGTGGTAATTTGATTAACCAGCTCTTAAGAAGGGGGGCATTTTGGATTTATGAATTAAATACTATTGAACCTTATGGACTTTATGAAACACAGGATTTGAGTTTTTGTCTGAGATATGTAAATATTAACTTGTATTTCTCTCTACAGGCTGTTTGGACTCTTAGGGAGAGATGAGCCACTAGGTTCCCATTTGGTGATGTAGAGGGACGGCTGTAGGACCTGTAGTCCATTAGGGAATTTTACCCATCCTATCCAGTCAGTTGTTTACGGGATGTAATGAAGTTTAATTATATAAAATGGTGTAATTCTTGTAACTTCATTTTCGTGCCCTTTGTAAAATGTTCACTTTGAGAAAATGAAGACTGATAATTAGTCACGTGACTCAGATGTATTTATCACACCTGTGAGAACTCAGCAGTCATACTGAGCGAACCTGAAGAAGCTACAGGCGAAACGCGTTCTTCGCTCTTAACAAAGTCACAGTAAAGTCATTACAGTGTGCGGTGGTATATTCTGATTTTCACCATATATGTTCCTGCGACTGACCAGCACCTGTCTGAAAATACTGGCTGTACATGAGGAGTTCTGTCCTTTTATAGGCCTACGTATGTTTTGAACACAATGGTTCCCTTTAAAATAACACAATAAAAGTACTGTATTTTATTGAAATGTTATGGGTTTCATTTGACTACAATACAGCCAACCCATTCTTAAATTAATATTTACTGTTAAAAGCAACATACTTTTAATTGTTGTCAATTTAAAACACCTGATTACATTACATGATCTAACTGTAGTAGTATGAAAACAATACCCCCAAACATAATTTAAGGGGGGGCTTAAAGTTAATTGTTTATTTACTTTAAGTTAATTTAGATTTAAATGAATGCAATGGTTAACTTTTGTTGTGTCTGTAGTAAAATGAGTCATTACGAGAACAGCTAAGGAAGCTAAAGTATGCTGTGGGAACGGATCAGTTTGGTCTTTTAACTAAACAATTCGAATCTGAATCATATCATAAATCAACAGACAGTTTCGACCATTGTTGAAAAGTTACTACATAAGCAAAATTCTTATTCTTCCTTCTCTTTTGGAAAAACCCAAGATTTAGTTTGGCTTTTTTTTTTTGTTTTTTTTTTTTCCTGTAAACTCTCTCATTTCTCCTCTCCTCGTCTCTTGAGTCACTGACCAGCAACATGTGTCACGGTACTCAACGCTGACCATCAGACACTCCCACACACACACACACACACACACACACACACACACACACACAGTCAGTTAGTTTAGAGACCTGCACACTCACACACGTTTTTTTGTCGAGCTTCACATTAATATTACACTTAGATTAAAATTATATTCTGCGTTACACTCAAAACGTTCAGGACTAAACGACCTGACGACGCTGGTGCTTCTATGCACCATATAACTTATTAACTTTGTTCAACTAAATCCAAAACTTACTCTCACTTAGGACCATTTAATGATCCTTTGTTTCCTCAACAAAACTTCCCTTTTCAGAGCTTCCTGCTCACACAGGCCCCTGACTGCTGCTGACAAGAGACAGGAAGCAGGATAAGGAAAGCTTAAAATTCCAAAAGTATCTTTGCAGGAAGCAAAATAAGCACAAAAAGAAATTATGACTTCCTTAAAGGTATACTATGCAGGATTTCCTAAAAAAACTCCAAAAAAAACACAATATGTAGACTCTTACAAAAATAAACCCTCTCAATCATCAGTTATGACCCACTTGAACTGTGTGGCGATGTATTTATCTACAGAGACTCCGCCTGTGTTTTTTTTATTATTTTACTGTGTTTGGGACGTTTCTGGGCGTCGACCTTTTGGCAGTGGGTGTGTAGCTCCCAGCCAATAAGCTCGCTCTGGTCGATCCAAGGGAGGAGGGGCCGACTTTGAATGTTTACAAACACCAACAGACAAATCCTGCATACCACACCTTTAAGTGCATTAATCCGCAAGTCCCGGTGTGTGCAGCTTTTGATAAAATTTAAAACTTGGGACAAATTTACATAAATAAAAGTAAAGATGCAACACTTTGATGGGATACTTGTGATTGAAGGTTAAGAGACTTGTAAAAACTGTGGATTTAAACAAAATGTTACAGTAAACGCCTTGAAAATAAAATAAAATAAATCCCTTTTCTGACATTTTCATGATGAGACTTGGACAACAGAGACTTCTTGTTCCCTCATGAGTTGAGAAATGTCAGAGTAAACTTGGCCAGCATGAGAATAACTTGAACTGACAAAGTTTGTTGTAAAACTTTCACCATTTAATCCATAAACTAAACGATGAAGTCTGACACAAGCAGATAGATTAGAGGAGGATTACTGGGAGTTTGTTGTTGAGAGTTTAAGCTCAATACTAAGAACATACTAAGATCCAAATAATCCATTCATCCTCTGTGAAGTCTCTTGTTTCACACATAAATAAATAAATTCTTCCTCACATGTCAGTTTCTTTTTTTCTTGTCTCACTGAATTGACAAATTGTTGCTCCTCAACTGTTCTTTCCTTCTTGTTTTTTTAATCTGGATCGATCTGGATCAATAGCCAGGAGGATTTTACAGAGACTGAAACATAAAGAACATTTATATGTGTACAAGTATCCTGCTTATGATCAGGTTTATCCCGGTTTATGTGTTGCTCATGTAGCCTAAACATCACATCCTGCTGGTTTCAGAAACCTGGATTCACCCTCATCCCACGTAAACACTTTGTAATGGTTACCAGTGGTGGAGGAAGTAATATCTCAACAACTATCAGATGGATTACTATGAAATTTGGTGCAGACGTTCATGGTGCCCAGAGGATAAGCTCCAATTGCTCTTGTGATCTCCTGACTTTTTATTGGCGGTTTGGAGTGAAATAACTATTGGATGGATTACCATGAAATTTGCTACACATATTTAAGGTATCTAAAGATAAATTACAATAACTTTTGTGATCCTCTGACTTTTCCTTTAGCGCCACCAAACGGTCAATTTTTTTCATTTATTCTGTGAAATATCTCATCATCTACTAAATGGATTGGACATATAATTTTGTGTTGACATTCATGGTTCCCATAAGGTGAAAATGAACAACTTTAGTGATCCGTTAACGGTTCCTCTGTCTTTGTCCAATTCTTTGGTTTATGACTAAATGCCTGCAAAACTCATGAGAATAGTGTTTAGTGTGTTATGTTAGCATAACACATTAAACTAAGATGGTAAATATTTAACCTGCTAAACATTAGCATGTTAGCATGCTTCTGTTAGCATTTAGCTCAAAGCACCGTTGTGCCTAAATACAGCCTCACAGACCCTAGCATGACACTATAATTATTATTTATGTTGATGTACATCGAATTTAGACACTTTTATTGTTTCTTTGTGCTATACTATAATATTCATAATGTACATTAAATATAGTATTCTAGTTTTGTAAAGTTACTTTTCTGTACTACGCATTTGTTCTTGTACTTCTGCTGCTGTGAGATTTCAATTTCCTCGTGTGGGATCAATAAAGTTTATCTTGTTCTATCTTAAATTTAACACTCAGACAATCAAAGAATCTTTTTTCCTTCTTAATTAATGTTGTATTTAATGGAGATATTACTGTTTAAACAGTATATGTATATGCTCAGGGAGGTCAGAGTTGTAGATATTTACAGATGTCTTTCCAGATGACAGAAATGCTTGTAAAATTCATAAAAAATATATTATTTTCAGACTTTCAGCAATGGATGTTTAAAAACCTGTTTTAACTTCAAATTAATCAAATTTAACTTCAAATTAGAAAACTGTATATAAATTATATATAGTACTAAATCAGATGTGGTAAATTTACACATGAAATACATAAAAAATACAACACTAGATGTGGTTGAAAGCTCTGGTAAAAGCTAGTAAGTGTACCTTGCATTAAGATGATTTTGTCAAGCTAATAAATAACAAAGAACACGTAGACTTCATCCTCTCAAAAAACTAATTTAATCAAAACAAAATGTTGATTCATTAACAAGTTTATAAAACAGTGATTTAGTTACATAAATAAATCGATCAGTGTATCAAATCTTAGTTTCAACTTCATGAGCATGTTGACATGGTTGTACAATCATTTAACTAACGTAATAAATAAAAGGGTTTTCTAAACAACAGACCTCTAATGAGGGAACAGGAGACAACACTGGAGAAAACAGATGAAATGAAGCTTTTAAAGCACAGAATACAGAGCTGTCGAGCTACAAATTAAAAAGACACTAAAAACGTTGTAACCCAAGTTGGTTGGCTTATGAAAAAAGTTTGGTAGTTAGAACTCCCATTTGGTTATTTTAAAGCATTAAGACAAGGCAAGAAAGAAGGCTGTTCTTGTGTGAGGAATTCTAGAGAGAAATAAAAATAAAAAAAATCAATTGAAGAGGAGGAAAATTAAAAAAAAAAAAAAAAGAAACACAAAAAGCGTAAAAAAAGTGGAACAGTCAAGACCTACAGTATAGAGCAACTTTCTGTCCTGCACAAAGTCGGGATGTCAGCAGAGGAGGCGTGGGACGCTTGGCGCTTAAACGGAGCTAAACGTTTTTTTCCGTGACCGCAGAAGGACAAGATTTCACTCCTTCGCTGGAATATTGCAGCAGTTTGGCGAGAGAGTCGCACCGTACGTCGCCGTCGCTGCTCTGCTCTGCCTCCACAGTCACTTCTACAATCCTCAATACAACGTCTGTGTGTTCGGGGGGGGGGGGGGGAGAATACACACTTTGCATGTCCACTTCCTGGCCAGTTTCTGCAGTTCATTATATGTCCGCAGAGCCAAAACCAGCTTATACAACAGTTTGAACTGGGCCCCCCCACCAACCCACCCGATGCAATGCAAGGCGAACGCTTTGAAGTCCTTCTGATATGTTTTTTTCTTGTTTGTTTCCAAAAAACCAAAGTACTGCAGCTTCAAGTATTGTGCCTTACATAGAATATTCTGTCATAAATTAGTTAACATATACATTTTTTTTTTCAATATTCAGACATATACTTTCATATATACAGGACAATAAAATGCTTTTGTTCTCTTCTTTTTTTTTTTTTTCTTTTGTCTGCTTTTTTTTTTTTTTTAGAGAAATCCCTGAGAATGTATGCTGACAGTTGCCAAGTTTCCACAAGAGCAAGCACTATGACAGTTTGTTTTTGTGTTTCTGTGACAAATGTGTGTGTGTGTAAAATAAGCATACTGAATGTTTGAGAAGTCTGCGTGAACAACACTGCAAAGCCAGAACAATCAGCCTGAAGATGGCAGATACAAATATCAACCCAGTGAAGTTTTTTTTTTTTTTCTTCTTCTTTAAATTCTGACACAGTTTTCACTACAGTGAGTAGAGCTGGGCGAGGACTGTTGGCGGGGAGAGGCGGGGAGAGTAAAGCTGGATCCTTTTAAAAAGAGGTACTTGTCACTTCAGATGGAGTTGCTCCATTTGGTTTAAAGCCGTTTTGTCTTCTCTTTGAGGCTGTTGAATATTAGCTGAGGGAAGTAGGAGGAGTGCAAGGTGGACATTTTGCCACTGGACAATACAGTATATACTCAGTGTAAAACTCTTATTCTCTCACTTTCATACATATAAAGGGAAACACACTAACTTCCACGAATTGACAGTTTTCTCCTTCTGCAAACTTTTTTTTATACACATCAATATCAGGTGTTGCTTTTATGGTTTACAGTCTTTTTTTTTTTTCTTTCTTCAAACTTGTCATTTGTAGGAGAAAATGTACCCTAAATATTCCTATCAAATTTCTATCATCTTGGGGCTTTTCAATTAAAAAACGTGTGAGCGCTAAATCGTCCGCTCAGCCGAGACGAGTCTGTCTACGCGGAACAATAAAAAGTCCCATTCATCGTCAACGAACGGTCCCTTTTTCCACATCACAGTCTTATTTCTAATTATTTGCCTTCAGGAAAATGTGTTCAGTAACACATTAGACCCAGCAGTCCCAAATCATAGGAATAAGATTTGCATGAATGTTATTTTAGGATGATTTTCACTTCAAGTTAGAAAGGATAAAAAAGGAGACTCAAGTAAAAAAGGGCCATTTGGTCTTTTTTAGTTCCTCCTTCAACCGAATCTCTCTCGAACGAGCATCATGAGTTTCTTTTTGCCCTTGTATATCTGTTTCAGGTTGTCTATGAACTGCGTGAACTGGATGTGTCCGTCGTGCGCCATGAGAAACGTCTCTCTGGCTTTACTGAGGAACTCGATGAACTCGCTGTAGTGGCGCGGGCTGATGTGCGTCAGCCGAGAGTGCGTCGTGTTGATGTAGGCCCCGATCGTGGCGTCCAGTAGCTGCCTGAGTGGAGCCTTGTCCAGAGACATTAGCTTCCCAGAGTTCCTGCGACTGTGCAGCGCCACCATCCCCGGCGTCGTTAACGTGCACCGCCGCAAAATGTCCGACAAGACGGTGGCGCACTTCACGCTTTTCACCACCAGGGGGATGACGGCTGCAAGTTCGTTTTTCCCCAGTGAGTGGCTGAGAGCGCACGCCCAGAGGACATCGTTGATGGCCGGGTGTGTGTCTTGGTTGTAGCTGAGGTTCAGGTGAGTCATGGCTAACGTTGCTAGTTTGTACGCCCTCATAGGATAACCGCGGTGCTCCATGTAGCGCGCTATTGTAAACAGCTGTGTGTAATTCATTCCTGTGGCGGCTGCATCCAGTACAATCTGATAGGCTGTCTCGAAGGCAATGTGGTCCTTCTCGCAGAGCGTCAGAGCCGACAGGGCACAGTTCTGGGGGTCCTTCATGGCACACTGCAGGGCCAGAGTGCGGGCGGAGTTGGCCAGGTTCTCCTGCTGATGGCAGTCCAGATGCAGGCGGACGATGGTGCTGTTGGACATGACTGTGCTGGCCACGACGCTGGTGGCTTCAGTGGGAGAGAAGAGGGTGAACCAGCTCTGCATGATGCTGTCCAGTGCAAACACGCCTACACAGAGAGGAAAATACATGTTAGTTTAAGATCAGACGGAAAGTTCAGCTCATTTTGGTGTTCCCCAGGGCTCAACCTTAGGTCCTCTTCTTTTTTATTTTACATACTAATTTGTTACTATTATCCACAAATATGATGCTCTCTTTCATGCTACATATGACAGGCCTTTTATTATACACCCTGATGAAACAATGAAGTTGATCCTTAAGGGATGAGTCTGGTGATATTCTATATTTTTCTTAGTGTCAACAAATGAAAAGACCAAAACCAACAATGATAGAGTACTTTATTAATCCCAATGGGAAATTGCAGTGTCGCAACAGCGAATAAACACATCAACCACAAAACAACCAAAGAAGGTCAAAACAACAGGATCCTAATAATAAGTACTGTGTTTATCCAAAGTCTGATATATCTTATTCCTCTGTGCCGTAGAGTGCTGTTGTTGTCCAAAAACTATTAAAAACACGTCAGTGAGTCACAACACTGCACTGGGTGATGTGTTGCTTCATTACAATGAACACACACACTGTAGTTTACTTTGACTCAATCCCACATACGTAGAAATACTCACAACAGCACCAAATGTGTATTAATACGCTGCTAAAAATAGTCCCCAACAAATTCACAATTTACTCGAGTTTGCGTGACGTTTGCAAAGACTGCAGTGCCCAGCTGTTCTAGCATATTATTTAGCCTTTTTTCCCCACAAATTAAACTTTATATTTGTGTCTTCAGTAGGAATAAATGGACTTGGGGTTGAGAGCCATAGACATGGTAAGAAAGTATTGAGACAGACTAACACACTGTTGGTCTTTTCATGGGATTTGTTGACAATAACAAAAGTATAGAAGATCACCAGCCTTATCCTTTAAATCACGTAGTCTTTACAATAAAAGAACTTTTATTCTCAACATTAAACTCTAATTCATTAACTGAGGCAAAATCCAAAACAGCATATTTGTATTTTAACAGTCTTACAATGGCTTTTTACTTTCTAATTGGATATTCTGTTTCAAATTCTCCGACATTATATGACCTGGCCTCTCTCTACATCACCGACTGCCAAGTTCTCAATGAATCAATTCAAAGCTCTGCTCACAGAAACAGGGACTCCTTGTCATTCCCCTGCATTCACAAGAAATAATCTGGGAGGAGGGTTTTCCCCCCACAGAGCTCCGTCCCTCTGGACTCAGCTTCCTGTCCACTTCAGGAAAAAATCAGCCACTGGGCTCCAGTATTCCCGTCCAAACATAAGGCCCACTTAGTCAGCCCACAGGCCACAATCCTCCATAATAACTACTCTGCCAGTCATTCCTTTCCCCCTCCTTCCCTCCTCTGAAAGCTTTCCGAAATCCACTTTTAAGGTCTTGTGGAAACAAACAAGCAAACAGATGTTTTCAGCCTGGTTACGGAGTTAAGAGGATGTTAACTAGGTAAACCTACATCTGATAAAAATCTGTATTTGTCATTTCAGACAACAAAATCGATCGGTCATCAGCTAGAAAATGAGAAGCTGCTTTTTGTTTACTTCTGTATGAAATCAAAGACCCATTGTTTCAAAAATAACTAAGGTTTGTGTTTCAATGGGAAGAGAGTTCCCAGAAGTGAGGTGCGTCACCTCCTTTTCTGCCACAAAAGAATATAAGCAAATAGGTGTACTTTTATAGTTAATTTAAGTCCTTTCGCCCAGAACAAGAAGGTAATTACTGCGCATTAACTTCTGTGTGAAAAAATAGCTACAAATGAAATATAAAGAGTGAAATGTTCAAGTGTTACTGGACAAATATAACTTTATTATCAGTCTTTTATAAAGATGTTTGCAACTAACATTTTGACATCATCAAGGTGTGGAAAAAATAGCTGATGTGCTGTTAAAGATGTGATTTTGTGTTTGTCTTTGAAGTAATGACACTGTTACCTTTTTTATTTTGAGTGGCAAGGAGCTAAAAATTCATATTCATATAATTTATGTTTATGCTCTGAAAGGAAGAATGAGTTTAGACTCATGTAATTCACTAACATCAAACACTGACACTGACAACACAATAGTTTATGGTTTCAGTTTCATTCCAGAGGATTTATTAAGTTAGAATCTGTCTCACATGGTTTTACAGGTTGTATTTTTTTAGGTGATTTTAGGTGAAGTATTTCTTTCACCAAACACATACCAAGAAAGAATATTTCGCTAGTTCTTTACTTAAAACATTGCGATAACGCTCCTCCGGGTTTTAGCGTGAGTGTTTTCAAATCTGGTTAAATAAAGGAGTTAAAGGGCTAATTATGCTACAATACCTGCTACCTGCTTCAGCTGCTGTTGCTATGGAGACAAAACCAGTCGGAGGCAACAATAAGAGCGTAATGATTTCAAAACGCTTCGTTGTTGAAGTTGTAAACAAAACGGTGCCATAGCTGCTGAATTCATTCAGAAGTGACCCAGAAAATAAAAGTAAACTGATTCCCACCGTTAGAGTCAGTGATTGGCTGTTTCTTGCTGAAATGCACCTTGGGAGTTGTAGTTAACTTCTACCCCTAAATGTTTATGTCCACAGTCTTTTTTACTAAAGGAACCAGATATTTTCTAACACAGTTGTTCATCTTTTGTACTGATGATTTAACCGCGAGAGTTTCATAACGATCAAAGCTGCAGAAAAGCAGACATGCATAGCGACAGTAACCAAGGGGGGGGGGGGGGGGGGGGGGGGGGACAAACTCACCGACTTCTGTCGCACAAGTAACCAGCCATCGCACCATCTCTCTTCTCCGCCAGTTTAAGGTAGACAGAGTCATTCTCATCACCTGTAAGAAACGTATGATCAGTTTGAAGTTTGCAGGATGTGGAGTGTGTTTCTGTGTGTGTGTGTGTTTCTCTGTGTGTGTGTGTGTGTGTTTCTGTGTGTGTGTGTTTCTGTGTGTGTGTGTTTATTACCTGAAGGCCCAGCTCCAGGGAGACTTTGAGCAGTGTGATGTCCAGCAGGCTGTCCATCAGAGTGGCGATTTTGAAGGCATCCTGGGCCAGTTTGAAGATATGAGATGAGGAGTGGATGTTCTTCTGGATGGACTCTAACACTATTTCTAGCTTACGAGCATCACCTGGCAACAACAAACAAACACAGAGGCAAACTTATTCCCATCGTCCGGTATTTATTCTCTGTATAACTCACTCTGTCTGATGGTTATTTTCCTAGGCATCATTTTTCGTTTTCTGTCTCCACACACACAAACATGCTTGTAACATTTAATAATTTAAGAATTTACCTCATTATAATGTGAAACTTTTCTCCTTTTGACAAGATCCTTTCTCGTTATAACAGGATATTTTTTTATGTTATTACTACATACCAAACTACTATCACTGAAGCTCATTATATCATGAAACATTCTCATTATTTTTCTTTAGTACAGAATAAATTGGTATGTTGTTATGACAAGAAACTTCCATATGTTGTTAAAATGAGCAAAAGTTCCGGTTGATTTCTTTAGAGGAGACAGTTTGTCCTGCATCAGCGAGAAGAATGACAACAACTGCTTTAACTGGTTTGATTCGGTTTTTATTTCACGCTCGGGATGAGACGTGTTCCTCCGTTCATTCGTAGCCTGATCGTTGACAATCACTGACACCAAATCCAGACACGATAATTACATGTTAAACATGTTTTAACATCATGTGGAAGCTTCTAGTAATAACAAACACACTTATAAAGTTATAACAAGGGACGTTTCTTGTTTTAATGAGATAAGTCAGTATGTTACTATAATGAGAAGCTTTTTTTGTTTGATTTATATATATTCAAATATCTAAGTGTCTCTATTTTTAACTTTTCAATTTTCTTTAAAAGGTTTCTTTTTGTTTCATTTGCATTTAAGGTTTTTATGCTGTTTTTAATGCATGATGTAAAGCACTTTGTGTATGAAATGTGTTACACAAATAAACTTTCCTTCTGTCATAATAATTAAGGTTTAATGTTAAAACTGAATAACTTGACTGCGTCTAGCAATAACTTTAATAAATAATAATAAATAGTAATAAAAAATATTATTTCAGTACTTCTTTACAAAAACACTGTATGTATGTTGTCGTCTAATTGTCTAATAGTTGTTTTTATTTTTTTGTCGTCCTTGTGTGTCCCGGTACGTCGTTGTGTATCTTCCTGAACAACGTTGTGAGTTCATTGAGAACCACTAAAACCAGTCAAACTCCTGGGAATTATGTTATTATGTGAAAGGGATCTCGGTAGAATGAGAGAAGTGTCTTTTTTTTGTCATGGTGGTAGAACGACTCTGTTATACAAACAAACATTTCCACTGAACAACTGTTTGTGGGCTTGTAAAAGCTGTGTGTGTGTGTGTGTGTGTGTGTGTGTGTGTGTGTGTGTACCTTTAGCAGCAGTGAGCATGGTGGAGGCCAGTTCACACTGTTGGGACTCTATGTGGCTGAGAGTGAACCAGCGAGGGTAGCGATTGGGCACCACTGACACTATATGGTGAGGCCGAGACAAGTCGCCAGAACCGGCCGTGGACTCCAGGACCGGCAGCCTGAACGCAGAGAAAAACTTTATTATTAGACACGGACATAAATACAGAAACACAAGAAACACACAGGATCAGATCTGTCCACTTAGAGGAAGGTTTCATGGAGGTAAAGAAGTTATCAGAGTGTAATGTTCCTTTTATAGATTAAATCAATAGTTTTCCTTTGCTTGCCTGCACATCTAAACTCAGGTGGATCTTCGCCTGAGGCAAGGATGGGTTTAAAAATAACAACTCAATTCCTGCCCCCCCCCCCCCCCCCCACCACCCCCCAACTGCACTCCTGTTATATCCCGATATAGCTGCTGTGATATCACGCTTCAGTAGTTTAATATTCCTCCTTTGTAATTCAAGTTTCAAATTAAAAAAATATAAAGATTTACATATCAAAAAAATCAAAGGGGTTTAATTTGGGAGAGAGGAAATAAAGTTTCATAACACCCGTGGCGGTCAGAGAGAAAACCAACAGCATATATTTATTATTCACACATTTTATGAAACTCGTTTTCAGCAGTGTTTAATTATTTAGTGAATATTCCAGCAAAAGGAGGTTTTGTCATTAAACATTGCCCCAGATAGCTCCCAGACCTGCCTCTCCTCTTCCCTTTCTCTCTCTATCTGTGTATCCGTCACACACTGCTTACATTTTCAGGCTTCGTCCGACCGACCCTGCCCCTCTCTTTATTTCTGTTCCTCCTCTCATCTCTTAGTTCCTCATAGACACACTGAGAGGAAGGAAACGGGAGGCGAGAAAGCAGATTTAACTGGAGGTAACTCACCTCATGGCCCTCAGTGCAATTTTGTACGCCAGTTCGGCGTCGTGAGGTAGCAGGGAGGTGAAGAGATACTTGGCAAAAGTGTGCATGGGGACGCTTTCTCTGTAGAGTAATTCCCCCAGACCACTGTAAGGACCAGCTGGAGGAAACACAGAAAACACTGTTAGAAAATCACCTCAGGGATCAGTGCAGTCTGTACAAAGTCAACTCGAAGAAAACAAAGATTTCAACATGCCGTGCGGAGCAGCATGATAGTTCACATATGACTGGGCAGTGACCTCGTGTATGAGATTATTACCCAGCTTGATATTTCAACATGTTTGACACCGCTGATTAAACACAGTGATGAACAGTATGATTCAGCATGATGACCGCTTTGTTAGTCAACCACAGTTTTTCCGTCTTGGCTTCACAGATGAGACTTTTCTGCTTAGTATCGCAGTACTTCCTGAAACATGTTAGAAATTACAGGAATCGCATATCGACCAAAACAACCACACCAGCAGCTCTCTGAGGGCCAGTAATGCTTCGAGCTGAACGCTGAGGATGATGTTTACCATGTTTACCTTCTTAGTTTAGCATGTTAGCATGCTAATTAGCACTAAACACAAAGTACAGCTCAGGCTGAAGGGAATGTTGTTACTTTTGTAGATATTCTGACATAAATCAAAGCAGCTATAATCAATATTTTTTATGATAATATATGAAATGTCAGTGTGTATTGTGTTGGTTGTGGCTCGTAGTGATGAACCTACAGAGAATTATTAGCGACTCTGCAGCTCCTCTTGACTTTACGGAGCTTTATAGTGAGTTTCAGCTCATTGTTTAGCTGTCTGGCTGCAAATTTACTGTTTTGGTTCACTCTCAGCGCTCTCATAGTGTCGTTTTCAGTCGCAGCAGGCAGCTGTTTTCAGAGAAAAAGCTCTAAAAAGCTGCTGTACACTACCTGCTCACAGTTAGCTGTAGACTAGCTGGTGAACATAGTGGAGCATTTAGCAGCTAAAGAGCCAGATATTTCCCTCAGGAGTTGGTAGAGAGCAAAAACAGAGCTAAAAGAGAGTGAATATTGGACTTACATTCACCAGGTGGACAGAAACACGACTCTAAATGAATGATAATGTTGCTCCATAACTGCTGGATGTGGAAATAAGCAACCGTTCGCTAAAAAGTTCAATATATCAACTTAAAAGGTGACGATATGTCAATAAAAAATCAGTTAATGCAGGTTTATAGGTTTAAACTGATGATGGTGCTTGATGAAAAGTTAGCCAAAGTTAATTAAAATGATTACAAGTCATCCTGAGAAGGACATAAATGTATGTATGTAATTTAAAGGCAATCCATCTAACAGACACTGAGAGACATTTTAGTCTGGATCAAAGTGGTGGACTGACATCGCCATAAAAAAGAAATATACACAGACATGAGGTTGTGTTTTAAGAGGTTATTTAAGTACAGAGACAGCTTCTAGGAAAAGCTTATAAGACGGAGCCACCCTTTTTTTTTTGTCTGCGCAGCTCGTTCACCTTTGTTTGTGGAAATGATTTTACTGCCAAAGTGTAGTGTGTGGTAGCGCACACACAGGAACGGAAAAGCCCCGTGTTAAAGGGTTCTTACTCAAGATGCAAATATTTAAATTACACAGCTGACAAATGGATAGTTTCCTAAAGCAGCTGGGCACTGCAGTTCCTAGCAAACGTTACTCAAACAAGGGGAAATACTGCGTTTGTTAGGGACTATTTTCAGTGGCGGATGAATCCACATTTGGTGCTCTAGTGAGTATTTCTGGCAGCAGGACAGTGTGTGTGTGTGTGGGATCGAGTCAAAATAAACTACAGTGTGTGTGTGTGTTCATGATGATGAAGGAACATGTCACCCAGTGTGGCTCATTGATGTGTTTTTAATAGTTCTTGGACAACGACGGAGGAACAGAGGAAGAGGATATATTACACACAATGCTTGTTAGTCAGAGCGAATCATTGCTGGTTTTATGGGATACATTAAGTTCCTTTAAGATATTCTATATGTACAAAAAGATAAGATATGGCGTCTTATAATCAGAAAGTGAGGTAGAAGAAGTCGTGTGTGGGAGGCAGAGCAGCTCTATCATTAGTAGGTTTTAAGTGAAAAGGGCCTTGAACCATGAAGAGCCACATCTTATATACACAAACACACACACACACACACACTGGCTTATTATACCCCTCAGTACACACACACACACACACACACATGCATTCACACAACGTCAGCAAACAGACCTACAATACAAACAATCGACTCACACAATTATGACTACAGACGTACAAACATTCAAAAGTGTAAAACGAACACGTACGGAACGAAACACACACACACACACACACTTAAGTACACACGGTTAACGCAACACCGCACACACTTAACATAACAGACAATTACAAGCACAAAGAGCTGGTTGTGTTTTCAGGGTGTGAAATGGGAATCTTCCTGTGTGCGGATAATGTGTCGGTTATATGGGAGTTGAGGGATGGAAACATTTAAAGGAGCGGTTAGTTGGGAAATATGTTTATTTGCTTTTTTTTTTTTTGTGCCGACTGTTAGATGAGAGGATTGATAAAGCTTTCTGAACACACACAGAGTGGTATTGATCTTCTCGTCTAACTCTCAGCGAGAGAGTTAATAAGCATCTTTCCCAAAATGTCAAACTGTTCCTTTAAAATATAACAGGCACACATCTGTAAGCATGCTGGGATATTTTTAACCCCCCCCCCCCCCCCCCCCCCCCCCCCCCGCTTTGCTCCAGACTGGAATATCTCAACAAATAATGGATGTATTGTCATGAATTTTGGTACAGATACAAATGGTGCTGAGAGGATGAATCCTTACTGACTTTGGTGACCTTCTGAATTTTCCTCTAGAGCGACCATGAGGTTCACATTTCTGGTTTTGATTGAAATGTCTCAACTATTGGATGGATTGCCACGAACCTTTGGTTCACACATTTATGTTCCCCTCAGGATGAATTATAATAACTTTAGTGAACATATGACCTTTCATTTCCAGTTTTAATTTGTCCGATACTTTAGTTTATGACTAATTACCTGCAAAAATAATGACGTTCCTATTAGCATCAGCTGTACTTTATATTTAGTGCTAATAAGCTAATGTTAGCATGCAAACACCCTAAACTAAGATGGTGAACGTGGTAAACATTACAGCCTGTAAACATGAACATGTTAGCATTTAGCACAAAGCACCTTTGTATGTAAGTACAGCCTCAGAAAGCTGCTAGCACGGCTGTAGCCTCTTGTAGTCTTTTGGTACTTATAAAAGGACCAAATGCTCTTTACAGTAACAGTCACAAGTTTCAACGCACCTGCTCATTTAAGGTTGTTTTTTAAAAATTTTTACTATTTTCTACATCGTAGAACAAAACCGAAGACATAAAAACTATGAAATAACACATATGGAATCATGTAGTGCTCAAAAAAGTGTTAAACAAACCAAAAATGTCTTTCAGAGCTTAGATTCTTCAGAGTAGCCACGTCTTGCTTTGCTGACAGCTTTGCACTCTATGTTTTAGTTAAGTGCTGCAACTAATATTCATTGTTTAGTCTATAAATCATCCAAAATAGTGAAAAACACTCATTCACAGCTTCCCAGAGCCCGAGGTGACGTCTTCAAATGTCTCATTTTGTGCAAAAACCCAAAGATAATCAATTTAATATCATGTAAGACAAAGAAAAGCAGTAAATCCTCACATTTAACCAGTAAATATTTCACACACTGTTCCTGTAAATACAATGACGTGTGAGTCTTACTCACCCTCTAGCAGGAAAACAGCTTGCTTGCGGAAGATCTTCACCAACGTGTCGTTTAACTCCACTTCCTGCAGCTTGGCCAATAGCTGCTCTTCATTGCGACACACCTTCTCCTGGGCGTAGAGGCCGTCTGGCATCACCCTCTGCTGCCCTAAGCCGATCAGAGCCGTCTCTATGGCCAGAGACATGAACGATTCACCTTCTTCCAGGAAACGCTGCGCCGGGCAAACGGCGTGCTCCGTCCTCCTGCCTGAACCCAGCGAGCCTGGGGGGCGAAGCAGAGAGAGAGAGAAAAAAAGGCGACAGGGTGAGAGATGACTTAAGAGGAGAATTGTCCCTTTGGGCTGTGGATTGAGTAGAGTATTGATAAATGTATTGATCTATTTGTTCATCCTGGTGTTCTTTTTTTCCCAGAGTGTGTAGTCTCCTGAGGATGGTAATCATGTGTTTTAATGGTTTAATGATGTCTTGGCAGACCTCACAGTTCATCCCAGGAGGGTTAACAGTCCCTGGTGAATACAACCACACACACACACACACACACACACACACAGAGTTATAAATAGCAGAGTCTTAATTGAAAACTTTCACAACTTCCTCCTTGCTGTCGCTTCAACATGTTTCCTGTCAGTTTACCTACTTTACAAGAGAAACAAAGCGTATCCGAGAGCCGAGACGACGCGGCGATGTGACCGTCCTCTCTGGCTACACTATGTGAAATTCGTCTAGCAAGAGCTCCCCTGCATAATTAATGCATTTTAATTGGAGTGTTTTTCCTGCCGCATTTCTTATTCATGAGCTGTTATTGGAGGATGACTGGAGGCCAATCAGCACGTCTGTGTCATTACTGCTGATTGGAACCTGAGGGCCTAAAAAGCTCCGACAGGAAGGATCGCTGCAGTGAAAACGTTGGAAGCTCAAACAGGAAAAAGGTGTTTTAGTCCTGTACTTACATATAATACTGAGATACTTGCACTCATATATTTCCATTTTATGCTATTTTATACTTCTACTCTGCTGCATTTCAGAGGGAAACGTTGTATTTTTTACTCATTTATCAGTTTTCTGACAGCTGTAGTTACTGATTACTTTATAGATAAAGATTCTACATTGCAAATTGTTTTAAAACACAACACATTGTTAAAGATTAAATATGTTTGGCTTACAAAG
Source organism: Thunnus albacares (assembly GCF_914725855.1). Classification (NCBI taxonomy): domain Eukaryota; kingdom Metazoa; phylum Chordata; class Actinopteri; order Scombriformes; family Scombridae; genus Thunnus; species Thunnus albacares. Next base: position 5,568,353 of record NC_058123.1, read on the forward strand.
AAGCAGTGTCTCGTCAGGACTTGTTAGGAAAGAACTCTGAACTTCTCAGTTGATTTCATTTAAGCAAAGATTAAAGAAAAGTCCAAACAATAAATATGAATTTGTGTATCAGAACTTTTTGTTTTTTCTTCTTTCCTCTCCCTTTAATCATCTCACAACCCCTCAGATTTATCTGCTGACCCTTTGGGGAAGAGGGGGGGGGGGTTACCGACTGGAATAAAAAGTGGTCATTACCATATAAACTCTATAAACTCAATACAGCCAGATAATACATTTAAAATCCTATAACATGTAACCCATAAGTGTTTTTGTTTCGAGCTTACTGAACTTTTTGTAGAAAAGAAAATGAATCACTCATTCATCACTTTTTCAACTGTAACCTTACTGTCATTTCCAACATAAACATAATTATATTATATTTATATTAAATAAGTTATATTTTTAATGCAAAGACCCTAAGATTGATTTAATTGTTTATGTAATCGTTATGTAATCGGAAAAATGTATTCACAAATGCCAGTTTTCTACAAGATTCCCAATTTTTTCTATTTTCCTTCATGATCTGACATATTAGTGGAGTATTAGGAGTATATTCTTCTACTACTACATTATGACTACACATTTGAAAACATTTACAACTTAATCTGCTTTTATTCCATTTATTTCAATGTATTATTTTATTCAATGTTGATCTTTTCTTCTTTTTATTGTCCTTTCTAGTTTGTCTTTCACAAGACTTGACTGTAATTTACAATTTACAACATCTAACTTAAACAAATCCGATGCTTCCTGGTTTGTAAACTACAGCAGATGGGCAGGACCGACCACCGTAGCCCTTTAAGTTCAGCAGGTTCAGGGTTTGCGAAGGTCCAGGTTAACAACCTTTAAGTCCTCCTCGTGGAAAAGCAGCTTTAACGAGGTGAAGTAAAGGATCTGAGAACTTCCACCTTTACGTATCTGTAGCGTGTGTTTACCTGAGAAGTCGAGCAGGACTGCGGCTCCGTCCTCGACGCTCCGCCCCGTCTCCATGAGGGTGCTGAACAGAGTGCCGATGGGGTCCAGAGGGTGTCCCACCCAGCCTTCCAGGTTGGTGACTGATGTCATGCCTTTATGGAGCAGCTCTGCAGTAACACATTCATACTGTTAACATGCTATTTATACACCCGGGTGTTACTACAACGCAAGACTGAGATAAGACAGAAAGCGCCATAGAAACTGAGAATGTGTGCACACTTATGATACAGAAACAGTCAATGAAGGTGCACAAAATGTGTATAATTACATTTGTAGCATTTTAATCAAGTCTGGGTCAAAGGTTTGGGAGCTATTTTCCTTCATTACAGCTTTATTTTCTGTTGCTGGTAAAAGTGTCTTCGATGGTTTGACTGGATTATGATTGACAGAAGGAATCTTGGCTCCAATATTGTTCCCAAAATGCACATATCGGATATAAAATTGTGAATATATGACAGTTTTATGGCCCCATATTACGTTTTCTGAAGCATCTCTGCAGAATGTGATTGCCTTCTTCATTCTCAGGTTTATTTCTGTGCAGTTTTGAATGGAATGAGAGAGTTAAAGAGGTGTGAAATAAAAACAATATTCATCAAAAACCTCAAATTCTACTAGATTTTCTTTCTTTAAAGCTTGGTGTTCTTTTCAAGGGGCACGAAACCTCTGTATACAAAAACCAGATTCATGCTTTATATTTCTTAATAAGCCTTAAATGTGTTGGGAGAAGAACAAAAGCAACTTGAATATGAAAACTAACTGAAGCCTGAAGGAAGATAAACTGACCTTTTTTGTGTGCACGGTAGAACTCCAGCTGTTTCTGCTGTTGCCTCCGCAGCGTGTTCACTATGGCGATGGCCAGCCTGAGCGCCTCCTTGGGGTAACCGTGTGATCTGAGGGCGTCCACTCGTGCGCACGCGGTCGGGACGTGCTCTGCACAGGCCAGAGACAAGACGAGACGAGACGAGACGGGAGGATGAAAAGACGTTTCGATTTCTCCCTTTTATATTTTTCCTCTTATTAATCTAATTTGTCTCCCGCTCTAAAACCCCCTCGCGTCGCTGCTCACTCACCGTGCCACAGCGGCCACCCTCGGGCGTCGAAGAGGGAGCTGTCGAGGTTGTCATGGTAACAGTAGTTGGTGTAGTGGTCCTCGGTGATGATGTGCTGCAGGTGGGGGTCCAGCCAGTGCAGGTCGCAGGCCTCGATCGCTCGCGTGAACACCGTCCGGTGAGGCCGAGTCAGTGAATCTGCGAGAGACGAGCACGAGTTTTATTGTTTATTTGATTGAAAAATGTCAATAAAACAACAATGTAGGATCATTACAGACAAAACAGCAGCAATAATAACAGAGCCTGTCTCCTCATTCCAAACATTTTTATTACTATCCAACAGAAATGTTCGAGTTTCTGTGTTTTTTTCTGATTTAGTGGAAGCACACGCAAGAAATAGAAGCCAGAAAAAAAAAAAAGCTGCAGGACCTCAACTGTGTTATTAGGCTCATTCTATTAGCCACACTAAAAAGGTAATAAGGCTCGAAGGCACAGAGATTGAAGGAAGGAGACTTGATTAAAAGAGAGGGGGGAGGGTGGAGAAAGAAGACTTAACGGCGTTAAGACGGCAGCAGAACAGAGGAGGAGGAGACGCTGCAGGAGAGATCAGAACCAAACGCTCATCAGATGAGAAAAGATGTAGGAGACGATTTCGAAATTGTTTAAAAAAAAAAAAAAGGAGGCGATGTCTCTGCTTTGGCCGGGTGTCATCTCACCTGGGTTGCCAGGAGGACCCTGGGGCAGAGCGTTGGTCAGATTGGTCAGCTCGCTGCCATGGTTACCGTCCTCCAAGGGGCAGACGTCCACGCTGTTCCACCTGCGAAGCTGTCGAAGCCAGAAACCCTTCTGCTCGGGTTTACAGTGGGGGTTCAGCACGATGCACATCCACAGGGCTCCTGCACACACACACACACATACACACACACACACACAAGCAAAAATAAATATTTGCAAGTTGCAGCTTCTCAAATTTGAAGATTCGATTGCTTTTCTGTGTCGTGTTTGATAGTTTACTGAATATCTTTGGATTCCGGACAAAACAGGACATTTAAAGACGTCACCGTGAGCTCTACAAAATTATAACGGGCCTTTTTCAGAACAATTAAGCGAGAAAATAATTGGTAGATTAATCAATAATGAGCATAATAAGTTCAGTTAGTTGCAGCCTTAATCATCAACCCCTTAATATAGATAAAGAGCTGAATTATGGAAAGTTAAATTATCGATTCAACTGATATTATTTCACTTGAGGTGGAAAAACTACATTCAGCATCGATGCTCTGTAGTTTTCTGATCATTCACAGGACAGAAAACAGCAGAAAAAAGCAACAATTTTGTTAGTTTATTAAAAAAAACAATTAGAAATAGAGTAATGTTTTCATTGCAGGTGCAGAATTTGAATAAAAATATTACTTTTGAGACGAGAAACCAGTCGCTAGTAAGATTAAAAGTCTCAGTTATGCATCACAGCTTTGGAAAGGTCATAAATATTGATTTAAACCTCTGTAAAAATATTTTAAATAGATGTAATTGTTTCTTATATTATACTGGGAACAGTATAACAGGTCTGCTCACACATAAAGAACAACACCTTGTCATGTAGTTTTAGCGTGAGGATATAAGTGAGGTGAGATTACCTGCATTGTTGACTAAAACTAGAAGACACTGGATACAGATTGCGAGAGGACTACGGATAAAGAGAGGATGGAGGGGGGTGGGGGGGGGGGGGCGACGGACAATGAATAGGGATAAATAAAGGATGACAGATGACAAAATGAAACGGGAGAGGAGAAGAAAAGGGAGGTGAAGTGAGAAAAAAAAAAAAAAAAGACGTGAGGAGAGAGGTGAGGGAGTGCTGGCGGTGTGTGGGGGGAGGGGACAGGAGAGGAGAGACAGAGAGAGAGAGAGGCTTTATCCTCCCGTCTCTTTGTTAAGGCTGCACCAAGGACAACAGCGAGGAGACGAGGAGGAACGGAGGGGGAACCGAGCGAGCAGAGTGATGTCAGACGCGAGTGACGAAATGCACAGCAAGAATTTTCAACAAGGATGGGGGGAGAAAACAGAAAAACAAAAGCAGAGAGAGAGAGGAGAGAACAGTAACAACATAAAACAGTAAACAGCTTTTCCTGTTGATAAGATATTAAATATATATAATATTGTTTCTTCTGTTCTGACGTGCAAACTGCAGCACGAGGGACTATGTTCACATCGCAGCTTAGATCCAAGTGACACCTTGTTTATTTTTAAGTGATTTCAATCACTTTCCATCACAAGCAAATGAACAAAAGTAGATTCTTCAGCTGCCGACTGAAGCGGCTCTGAGTGAGATACGGAGAAAACACTACAGAGGAGCAAAGCTACTTCATCACTGTGTATTTCTGTATATTTATTTTGTTCTGTTGGTGCCTTTTTTAAGAGTTTATTGAAGATTTTAGGGCTGCAACTAACAATTATTGTCATTATTGATTCATCTGTTGATTATTTTCCTGAATTAAATGTTTGTCCTATAAAATGTGAGTGTCAGTTTAATGTCAAATGTCAGTTTACAATCAAATAAGACAAAGAAAAGAAGCTGGAAACAATGAATGTTTGGAAATCTTGCTAAATAAATGACAATTATTGATTATCAAAATAGTTGCTGATGAATTTTCTGTCGATCAACTAAGCGATTAATTGTTTGAACTCTAGAAGATTTTGTACAACTCAAATATCTTGGATTTCCATTTCTTAGTAAAACAGCTAAATATAATTTAAATATCATTTACATCACATCCTAAATGATATAATTATTATCTTATTTCTTTTCCTGCTTGATTACATTTACCTTTACAGCCACACAGTGGCTTTGAGCTAAATGCTAACAACAGCATGCTAACATGCTCACAACGACAATGCTAACATGCTAACATGCTCACAACGACAATGCTAACATGCTAATATGCTTACAATGAAAAGAAGAGATAAGAAGATATTCAGTTTACAATCACATAAGACAAAGAAAAGAAGCTGGAGACCACTGATGTTTGAAAATCTTGCTAGAAAAATGACAATTATTGATTATCAGACTGGTTTCTGATGTTTCTATCGACTAAATGAAAAAGATTTTGTATTACGACTCAAATATGTTGGATTTCCGTTTCGTTAGTAGAACAGCCAAATATCATTTAAATCAAATTCTAAATGATATAATCTTCTTTCTTTTCATTTAACTTTTCTCACACATATTTTTTGCTAAGCTAATTTGCTAATTTGCTGCTGCCGACTCTAAAAACAAGACAAAGAGTCCACATCCTCACAGCAGCTTTGAGCTAAATGCTAACATCAGCATGCTAACATGCTCACAATGACAATGCTAACATGCTAATGTTTAACATGTTCACCGTCTCAGTTTAGTGACGTAGCATGCTAATATTTGCTAATTAGCACTAAACACAAACAATTAATTTGTCCAATATTTAAATAAATCAAAGTACATAAACCAAAATATTGGACAAATTATAGCGTTTGACCTGTTGGTGGTGCGAGATGGAAAGTTACAGGAACAATAAAGTTCAACCTCTGAAGATCAGGAATGTTTATATCAACTTGCAGGAAAATCCATCCAATAGCTGTTGAGATATTTCAGTCTGGACATAAATGAACCAACAGACCTAAAGTGAACCATCTCTGTTTGGAAAGTGCTTTTAATATGAAGCTTAATATTATCAAAACAAAGCCAATAAAAAGGCCTCAATTAAAGCCACATGCTACATAATCAGCAGTGGATGAAGAAGGGGGATTTTTCTTCAGCACTTATTGTCTTTGTTGAAGGAGATAAAACAGCAGACTGCGGATTAATCCTGTATTTCACCCCTGAAATAAAGATTGTGTTTCTTTCTTCTTTTTCTCTTAAGGAAAACAGACTAATTAAACCATTATTCCTTTTAATAGATGTATTCTCCTCTTTATTACACACACACAGACAATAATGTGCTTATATTTTGCTGCATGTTTCCTTTCTATGTCTCCTAAAGCAGATTAATTACATTTATGATCTACTTTTGTTATTTTAAACCTAAACCTTCCTGAATTAATAAACAGGTCATGTTTACAACCTTGGAAATTAAATAAATGGGCACAATTTCAGTTCTTTTAAAATATTTTACAATTCAAGTATTTTAATTATCATATAGTGTAGTGACACACTACAAACACACATGTGAAATTTCCAAGGGTACTCATGTTTGTGCACTTGTGCTCTTTTCCCTTAAACATAAAGCAAAATGTTTACTTTAATGAATATTTGCTGATATAAAATGTTTTTTTCTCCAATTTTTAAGACATATTTTAAGTCTGGGACTAAACTAAAACATTTAAAATTGATCTATGATAGAGTTTCACATTAACCTTTGCAAGAAAATATAATGTATATAAACCTGCAGGTCAATCATCACCAACTCTACTGCTGCAGCTCGTCGACTATACATACAGCTTGAAGTTGAAGGTTGCCAGATCATCGTAACATTATGTGTAATTTCTGTGTGTGTGTGTGTGTGTGTGTGTGTGTGTGTGTGTGTGTGTGTGTGTGTGTGTGTGTTTGCTCTCACAGTACCTAGCTCATCCCACAGCTGCCTGTACTTGTCAGTCATGGTGGTCCCTTGTTGCCTCCACAGCGCCAGTCTGGGGTCGCCCATGAACTGGTCCGTGATCAGCGTTAACATGCGAGCTCCGTTGGAGTCCCTCATCTTCAGCATCTCTCTCACCTGCAGAGACAGGGGCATTGTGGGTAAAACGTACGGCTGCACGTGACGTTTTGCGAATGCGAGCGTAGACGTGGTGGGCGATCGCTCTGAAGAAGATCGTTACCTTGCTGAACAGTAAGTTGAGCTGCTTCCCCGAGCCATGGTACCCGCCCTGGGAGAGAAAGAGCTTGACCTGTTCCTGAACTTGCTCCTCGTCCAGATGCCAGCAGTTCTCATCGTCCACGCTCGCCCCCGCCGTCGGATCAGGAGCTCCTGCACCGAACGATGACAATCTGCGATTAACTTAACAAGATTTACTGCGATAAAAGTAATAAACAGCTTCTTCGTATGGGGGGGAAGACCTGGCGTGAATATTCCTGCATCAGCATATAGTTCACCTCCTGCTGCATTTGCATTAATGCATTAGTGCATTAATGCAGTGCTGGTTAAGCTTAAACACCGATCAATACCATAAACTCTGCAAAATCTGCAACAATAACCGGCCAATATAAGAGAAGAAAACACTCAACATGCACTCCTGGGAGGATTAAATCCATAAAACAAAAGCAAAATAGGTTAAATCAAAATCTATAAATTGCATGAAAGCAGAGAAAACTGTCATATTGTCAACAGTCATTATGTTCACATGTATACATACCACAAAATACTGCTGTGTACTATATATTCAACTAGTATCCAAGAGTAAATATGTGCAATAAAATAATGTGAAAGTACACAAAATACAGAACAATATGCTATGATATGTACCCAAATGACCACAAACTGTATTTAAAAAGTACTTCAGGTTATGTCAAAGTATCTGAACTAACACAAAGATACACAAAGATGTCCGTAAGAACACCTTAATATACCAACAACTACTATAAATTACCTGAAAGAAATACCACAACATCCCTCAAGCACAACAAAGTACCACCAAAGCCCTACAATAATTCATTTAAAATGTGTTCCAGCACCCAAAATAGAACATATCTTATAAAAAACTACCTCTAATACCACAAAACGCACCGTAAATATTCACCAACTGTTCTATAATAAAGTACTACATGTCCGTTGGGGCTCTAACATGCTCCAAACATCGCTTGCAGATTAACCTTACAGTGTATATTTATATGTAAACAGAGTTTCTTCCGTATTTTACAATTCATGAGTGATTTTTTTTGTGTAACACAGGATAAAAACACAAAGCACATATAAACATATAAATATAACGACATCACATAAGTACAAAAGAAAGCAGAGTACACAAACAATTTAAAACCAATGAATTCAATATAAATATATAAAAAAAGTAACATTTCAAGGTGTCTAGGATTTGGGTCCTGGGTATATTAGTAGGTTTGTGTACTCAGTCTTTTAGGAAACATTATGTTACACACTTTGTACAACTCATTCATGTACTTTGTGGTACTTTCTGTTCTATTGTGATGCCCAAACGAGCGATGGTTCAAAGACAAAGACAAACACAAGTCGCCTCCCAAACTTTTCCCCACTTCATCCATTCTTGTAATGTGTTCTAGTCAGACTTGACCTGATTTAAGTGTGTGTGTGTGTGTGTGTGTGTGTGTGTGTGTGTGTGTTTCCATCCTGTTCTCCTAAACAGCTTGTTTTTCCTGAGTCCTCTCCCAGGATGGCAGCCACCAGCTGGACTTCCACTGGTGCGAGACGAAGGAAATTTAACACAGGTACCCGCATTTGCATGTGTGTTTGTGTTTGTTTAAGCCTGTGCGGCATGCGTGTTAAAGAGGGGAAGTCCTGCCTGTTTTTCCCCTGAAAACACAGATAATGACCATTATTCCCGCTCCTCCACTCACCGTGAACCTGGTTGATCTCCGAGTTTTGCGATAGTATTTCATCCGCCAGTTTCTGCGCCGTCGGTAGCACCTCGGTGTGATGGACTGTGATCAGGTACTGAACAAACTTCTGCAGCTGATCTCTGTTCATCTGGAATAGAGTCTCTGAGATGGGCAGGCGCAGTTTGACCTGCTCGGGTTTCCGTACCCGGTAAAGTGAGAGCGCCACCACATGGGCGCAGTAGAAGATGTCCTTGTTGCCGCAGCTGCACGTCACTGCTGTGATTTTGCAGCGGTCGAAGCTGACGCTCACGTTGCAGACCAACTCGGGCTCTGAAGACGTGGCAGGTTCCCTTACTGTGCCGCTGAGATGAAACCCTGAAACAGAGAAAATCACAACTGTCAATCAGCTGCTTTTAAATAAAAAAACGCTTAATTTTAACCTGCAATAACAGATTTTCTGACCACTGTGAACAACCTTTAAGTTGATATGGCTAACATGCTAGCAAACAGTTGCTTATTTACACTTCCAACAGTTATGGAGCAACATTATCATTCTTTGTTGTGTTTCTGTCCAACAGGCGAATGTGAATCCAATATTCACTCTCTTTTAGCTCTATTTTTGGTCTCCACCAGCTCCTGAGGGAAATATCTGGCTCTTTAGCTGCTAAATGCTCCACTATGTTCACCAGCTAGTCGCTAACTGTGTCTGACTGCTGTTTGGTGCTGAGCAGGTGGGTTTTTGGACCTTTTTTTTTTCTAAAAACAGGTCTAAAATTACACTATGAGAGCAACAAAAAAACAGGAAAGATGCGGGTTGTGAAACCAAAACAACGAGCTGAAAGAAGCTAAAATGCTACGTCGAGCTGAGAGCTGCAGAGTCGGGTGAAAATTATTTGAAGATGCGACAGTCATGTGATCAACTGTTGGTATAAAATACTGATCATAGATGCATTAAATGCCATAAAATAAACAGGCTAGAGCTGCAACAATTAGTCGATTGACCGAAAATTCATTGCCAACTATTTTGATAATTGATTAATCATTTTGAGTCATTTTTTAATTTAAAAAAAAATACTAAAATTCTCTGATTCCAGCTTTTTAAATGTGAATATTTTCAGGTTTCTTTAGTCCTCTACAACAGTAAACTGAATACCTTTGACATTTTAGGTTTCATCGTGAGCTTTAGAAACAGTTATCAACACTTTTCACAATTTTATTTTATCGACCAAACAACAAATTGATTAATTGAAAAAATCGACAGCCTCATCAATAATGAAAATAATTGTCAGTTGCGGTCCTAAAATAAGCTTGAGGAAGTTTGAAACTTGCACACAAACTACTTTTCGATTCTGCTAAAATCCCAAATTTCCATTCTTGAAGAAACATCAAACCAGATATTCCCTTAAAATGTGGTTTAACTTAACTTTCCTCCAGTCAAGAAAGAGCTGGCAGGGTGACATAAAAAGTAAAAGACAGAGAGAGATAGAGGAAAAGAAAGAGAGAAAGAAAGAAAGAAAGAAAGACGAGTGAAAGGGCAGTGAGGCAGCGAGGCACAAAGAGCCAAATATTCTCATTTTCTTTTCATTTCCCTTCCACAACAACTCCAGTGCTTACATTACCCTGAACACCTCCTCGCTCTCTCAGGACTGACGGGATCATTTCACCACAGGCAGAGAGACCTGCTATTGTACACTGAACCTATGTTCACCTCTCAGTCAAAAAAAAACCTATAGGCCTCTAGGTGTGTTTTGGGGAAAGCAAAGAGAGATGGAGGAACATATTTTGGATGTGGATGTGATCTTAAAGTTACTCACATTTCTTGAAGCGTAAGGTATTTGACAGGAAAATAAACCCTGATGCAAACGCTGTCGGATTTGAAGAGCTCTCATTTTCCATTTTAACAAAAAAAAAAAAAAAGAAAACCATGGTACATATAGATTTGAAACAACTTTAGCTGCATGTGAGATTTAGGTTTAAATATTGCGTAAGTCCAGAGAGACTACCAGACACGTGTTGGTAAACGATGATAAGACAGCAAATTCTTTATGACTAAAACTCTGATTACAAGATGCAGACAGTCAGAGTGAGTAGAAGTACGTATCTGACTGGGTTAGTGGGTTACCAGTGATAACAGATGGTGTCAGAATGAAAACGGATGTAAACACTTATCATCTGAGTTGATTAGCAGTCTGTACTGTTACGCTGTGGGAGCACACAGCACTAAACACAATAAGATCAATTCATTAAAAGAACTTATTATAAAATATGACAAAAGCATTTGTACTCATGCACAGATACTTGCAGTGCAATCACACATGCACATTTAGTCCTAAATCAAAAGGAGCGTGATGTACTTTGTGAGTCATGTTGTCATGCAAACTGAGAAATATGTGACTTGGCCGACTGCGAGGCTGATAAAAGCCGTGATGCCAAACAGTAACAGATGACAGACGACATCAGCAAATAAAAAAAAATGCCAAAAGACCAAGAAAATGCTCCGTCACAGATCCTTCCTTCAGCCCCCGTCTCTGAGGCGGCCTTAATAAACATCTGAGGTTCTGTTTAGAAACCAATCAAGAGGCTCAACTTCTACTCAAATCAATGTAATGTATCATTAAAAGGTGTCTCAGTTGACAGCCACAACAATAATGAGACAAGTATGGAGTCATTTTTGAAAAGCAAGTGACCTCCAGCTGCTGCTACTGCTTGTAGTTTTTGCAAGGCTTGCTGTAGCTGGCAGGAAGAGGCCGAGCTAGTTGGTCCGACTGTTTAGTTTACACTGTGTTCTGAGTGCGTTTACACTTTGCATAAACGTGCATTTTTCCTCATCCAGATAACGTATCCAGATTCATTTTAAAGGTGTAATTTTAGGTGTAAAAAAGGTAATAAAGTCATCAAGTAGCGACACTTTTACAGCTACATTTACAAAAAAGCTTGCTAACATTAGCTAACATTAGCTAACATTGGCTAACATTAGCTAACATTAGCTCCTGCTCATACCAGTCCGAGTAAAGCTGTAGCATGAATTCCCCTGAGATTATTGGATTGATCCAGAGTTTGTTTTATTGCCAATTTTCTGATTTATAATTAGGAACAAGTTACACAGCCTTGCTTTAATGTTACAGTTCCAGTTAGTCAAGTGGGGAGTATCTATGGAGGACTGGAATGCCTAAATTAAAACCAGTCAAAGAAATAAAGTGAAATACAATAGACATTGTTGTATGTATTTCCTTTTTATGTACGCATTTATTGTCATAATGGGTTGAAAAACGTGTAAATTATTTCGCTCTTTGTGTTCAACAAATCAAAAAACAAAGATGTACTGCATGTCAGCGTTGTCCAGCAGAAGGCAACACAGACCTGAAAAACACTGTCATTAGTTTTCACGCGGCGTTGCAGGGCAGCTTTTTTCCTTTTTGGGGATGGAAACACTACTGTCCACACCAAAATAGAGGCCACAGAAATAAGACGAAGTCCTTTGCATGTCAGACGATGCTTCCTGTATTTCCTTATACCTTAAACCTAAACTGTTGACGATGAAATAAATGCATTAATAAATACATTTTAAAAAGCTCACATTGTAGCACATAACATTTTCTACAACTAATGACACAGCAATATAATTAAATTAAAAAGTGGTTCGGGTGACACTGTTCCAACAAAAACTGTGACCCGTCAGATTCAACTATGTAAAAATAAAAAAAAGACTAAACAGATGAAAACAAACAAGGGAAATAGTGCCGTACAGAAAGACTGTGGTAAAACTTTTCCAGTGAAATTATTCTGAATCACATCACAGAATCTAACACTGGAATTTACTAATTTTTCCTGTTATGCAAGTCTGACAAACACATACATGCTCACAAAAATACTTGCATCGCTGTTCACCCTGGAACATTAGCTGGGAGATCAGCTCAAATGTTCTCATAAATGTGACACATATCACCCCTGTTGGGTGGAAGAATATCGTTAACAGAGTGGGTGTTTGCCTGCAGATGTGGCGGAGCTGTGAGATACAGAACTGAGCCAAAACAAAACAGGCGGAAGGACTACGAGACAAGTATGCGAGAGCGAAACTTGCATAGAAATAGAGAAAACCTCGTTTCAGTTCTTGCTATTGCTTTTCCTGCTGAGCAGACACATGACACACAAACACACATATACACACACACACACACACACGCTGGATCACACTTCACCACAAGTCCACATCCTGTCTTTTATACACACACACACACACACACACACACAGAGAGAAATGCATGGTGCTCTCAGTTACGCAGCCTTGCCCCAGTCATGCCTGGCCCACAGCTGAACTACTGACGTAACAGAAAGAGAGAGAGAGAGAGAGAGAGAGAGAGTGACTCGCTAGGAGGAGACCGCTGTGCTGCTGGAAAAATCGGTATGCCCTCAGCTGAGTGTGTGTGCACACGCAGGAGTGTATGCTTGGCGGCGAGCCAAAGCCCTGAGCTCAGCATTCTGTAATGCACTTCCTCTCTGTGTGTATGTGCTTCGCAGCTTGCATAATACAGCTCTGTGGACCGCATAGCAACCAAACTTAACTCCTGCACTCCCGACGCAGCGTAATACACCAGCCTGGAAAACCGAGGTTTTAACACTTCATTCCCAATTAAGCCCGAGGTCGTCGAGTTAAGCTGTCTCTGAAGGGGTTTCAGAGAGGAGGAAGTCTCGGTGAGGGGTGGGGGAAATGGCGTTTTTTTAAAGACACAGTGAACTAAAAAATAAATTTCCCCAGTTTTAATCCTGTGTTCCTGTTTTAATTGTTCGGTTATCTCTTGTTATGTGCCAAAAAAAAATATCATTTTGGAAATCTGTCTTCCTGCTCTTCCTGTAAACATTTTCAAATGTTTGATGAATCATCTTGAGATCAGGGGCGTTTATAAAAATTCATAGAATCAAATGTGACTTCTGGCGACTAGCTAACCGCACCCAACATTGTAAAACAGTCTTGTGGGTCATAGTAGCTGCATCATAGAGGAAGAGTAGGTGTTATAGCAGTGAGAAAAAAAACTTTACTTTAATTTCCAAAACAATGTTCTCTCTGCAGCTCCGTATGTTCGCTACGTTACGCCCACATTAGCGGTCCAATCATATGTGATGGATTTGATTTAAATTCCTCTTGTTATTGTAGACCGCTCCTCCATTTCACTGGAAAACACGTCACAGCTAAAGATGCTCCAACTTATGTTTCACTGTGACTTTAAAGGACGGGTTCACAATTTTTCAAATCTGTCTTTAAACAACAGGTAGACAGGAGGTTTTTCTTGCCGTTTACATTGAAAGTTCATCTGAAGGGGATCTTTTAATAGCCAGTGTGAACAGGAGGAATGATTACAACGAGGAAAGCCTCTTTCAAAAAACTGTGAACTCGTCCTTTAAGAGGTTGAAAAACAAGGCCAGGACGTTAGCCTGTGAAAGAGCAGCAGCTCAGCTCCCTACAGAGTTGAGTCTAAAGGGGACCTTCATGCCAGAGGCTGAAACTGTGGCTGCGGGGGGTCATTATCAGCTATGTGGCCAAAGCCTCCACTTAACAGGTCTCTTTCAGAGCACAAAAGCCAGCGAGATCCACGACACACCAGTAAGCCACTCAGTCAGCTCAGCCTCCGATCCAAGGCCGGCCAGTCAGGCGTTAGTAAGAGCTTCTCAGCCGAAGGTGTGCTTTTGTGTATGCCAGTGTGTTCTTCTGATGACAATTGGGAACCTAATCTCTCACCCGTGGAGATGCAGAGGCACCTCTGGGGCTGCAGGAAGGAGAAGTAAACAACCAATCAATAGTCACGGTGCACTGATTACCATCTGTCCTCAAAAACTGGTTTCAGATCAGCTTCCCATTATGCCTACAGAGGGTCTGTGGTGTAGCTGTTAATAGTTTTGATAAGTGAATAACCGTTTTAGTTGTTTTTTTTAAAGGAAAAACGTCAAACATCTGGTGGTTGCAGTTTCTCAAATGTAATGATTTGAAACTTTTTTTTTGTCATAAATGACAGTAAATTGAATCTCTTTGGATTTTGGACTGTTGATCAGACAAAACAAGACATTTAAAGACATCGCCTTTGGCTCTAAGAAATTAAAACTGGCATTTTTCACCATTTTATGTCATTTTATAGACAAAACGGTTCATCTAGAAACTAATGTTAGCTTAATTAGCTAGCTAGAGGTTAGCTAGCTGCTGGTCCTTTAGTTTTATACTGACTTCCTGGAAATGTTCTGAGTAATTTGCGGGTATTTAATGGTTAATTTGATACAAATAATAATAAAAAAACAGAAAAAAAGTGTTAAGCTGGTTTGATTGGTAAATACAAACTCGGTTAATCTAGAAACTAATGTTAGCTTAATAAACTAGCTAGAGGTTAGCTAGCTGCTGGTCCTTTAGTTTTATACTGACTTCCTGGAAATGTTCTGAGTAATTTGCAGGTATTTAATGGTTAATTTGGTGCAAATAATAATATAAAACGGAAAAAAAGTGTTAAGCTGGTTTGATTGGTAAATACATTACATTTGGGTTTATAGTTGTTAATTTGCAAACATACTTAATAAATCAGACTTAGTGTGTCAAACAACATATTACCTTATATTACCGTTTGTTTCCACAATTTCCTAAACTAGCTGCTGTAACTGTTAATTCTTACGACATTTCTTTGAAAGGGTTATGTAAGTTGGTAGTGTACGGGAAATGTGCTCATTATGCAGTTTCTAAGAAACAACCTAATATAGTAATCTGTTGGACACACAAAACTACAGACTGAAAGCTAAATATTTTCTGTCAGTTAAAGAACTGTTAAAATTTATAAAGATTTTTTTACAAATTAACTACCATTAAATTAAACAGGCTTAACACTTTCTTCTATTTGTTATTATTATTTGTACCAAATTGCAACTGTAAAATGAATTGTTAAATACCTGAAAATTAAAGGAAATTTGTCAGGTGAGTTTTCTGCTTTTGTTTAGTTCTGTCTGAATTCTTTTCAAAAATTACTATACATTTTTGGGAGGTAAATCTGCCTGTTACCACTGTAAAGTGTAAAGTGTAAAGTGGTGGCAGTGGTGGCAGTGGGGGGGCTTAGCTTAGCCTGGCTTTGCTAATAAGTTAATGTCCGCTAATAAGTTAATGTGTTAAGAGAAAAGGGGGCGGTTGTTGTAAAGAGCTGAAGGATGCACCTCAAAATCAGGTCAATGAGGATTTGAGATAACTGGGTCAATCTGTGTTCTTCTTAAGTAATCGCCAACAGCTTCTTACACTATGAACATGCTAATCAATGCTGTGGACTACTTCTAATGCCAGTTTTACTTCAATTTCAGTTAAGTTTAGCTTGTTATCTGCTTTTCTTCCAATCCAGCCCCCCCCCCCACACACACCTCCCCGCTTTTGAAACACAGCTCTAGAAATAGCAAACTGCACTGAAATACTGCAAGGAGGAAGGAGCCCTCTTCGACCAAGTGGACAGAAATTCCTCAGCTCTTTCAGAAAAACAAGAGGCCGCCTTTACAACACACGAGAAATTGCAAACAGTCTCGTCACCCAGACAAGAAAACGACTCTTCTTCAAGCGAATGCCACTGAAGCCACTGTTTTATGGTGTCCATTTCACTGTCCAATAAAACAAAAAAAAAAAAAAGGGGGGGGGGACCTCGGCTGAAATTTGTGTCTAATTGCTGCCATTCAGGCTCCAATGAGGCCTGTCTGGTCTGTGGTGAACACTGGGAGGAAACTGGCTTCTCCGTGAGAAGAGCCACTGCACTAAAAAAGACTCAGTCTGCCTCTGAGAAGAGGGGAGAGAGAGAGAGAGAGGGAGAGAGACGAGCCTTTTAATAGTGAAAACACACAAGTAGAAACCTCTCAGTGGTTTATATCAGAGCAGAGCATCAATTACAACTATCTACTTGTGTTTGTAATCTAATCTGTGGATTACAAAGGAAGGTGTCACGTGAGGTAGTCGTGAGGTACAGCCGTGAAAACCTGTTTTCATTCAGATTAAAGCTCAATAAGTCAATTAATCAATTAGCAGATTGACAGAAAATTACACTAGGACTATTCTGTTACAATCCATTGATGGTTTCAGTCATTTTTTATAGCAAAAAAAGCCAAATATTGCTGGTTTCAGCTTCTAAATTGTGAGGATTTGCTGTTGTGGTTGTTTTTTTTTTCATTGTAAATTTAAAGTTTGGGTTTAAGAACAATGTTTGAACAAAGTAAACTCTTGCTAGGTTTCCAAATGTAGCATAATATTCAAATTTAAGTCACATGCTTCATGTATGTCATCACTTATTCACTAAGTCTGTTCCCATTGCACTTTTTTCAATTTGTTTTTTATTGATACACTAACATTTCCATCTCAGCCGAGCGTAAAAACCTTTTTTTGGGAGATATTTCAGTTACAAGTTTTTCTGAATAATCTGCATTTTAATCTGTTTTCTTATGCTCAAATTGAAAATGTGAATAAACACAGATGGATGGAAACTCAACTAATATGAATGTGATGCAATTTACTTACATTTTACAGCCAAAAACATTTAATGAATTAATGGAGAAAACTAAACTGCAGCCCTAGTTTAGAATATTTCACTCAGCGTAAGTGTCAAACAGCTTTAATCCTGCAGGATTAACATGCAAAAGGGTCCTGAAGTTTGCTTTTCCATGCTGAAATACTACCTGGCCCCAGATTGTGCTAACACATTATTTTTAGAAATGTGCAACACACAGGGACAAAACTGAAAATAACGAAGGTCTTGTCACACCGAAAAAGGGCCTCATCATGTGTGATGGTGACTGACTGTGGAGCAGACACCCTGGGGCAGTCGCCAGCTTTGGCCCCTTGGTAATTCAGCTTTGGCTTTAATGGATTGCTGAAACAAACAGACATACTGTACATGCGACAGCACGGTGCTGCAGGAACACGGATTAACAGGCAGAGCACACACAGTAGCTTCAACACAAGGCACCCATCTCCGTTGATGGTTCACACAGCAGGTACAAACATACATGTACGTGTGCACAAACACGCAGAACACAGTGTATAATCAGGCTGCCATTAACCGTCATATTCTGACGATTATTTCTTCCATTAATTGTTTAGTTTATGTCACAAAATAAATCTCCAGAGTTGAAGATGGTGTTTTCTGTGATATAAAACCCAAATATATTCACTTAACAATCATTTATGACAAAGAAAAGCAGAAAATGTTTCACAATTTTAGCTTGAAAAGTAACAAAAAATCAATTATTTTTCTGTCTATCAACTTATCAATTAGCCTGAGCCATAATCAAAAAATCTGCTAATGAAACATCAGGCAATAGTAATTTTTTAAAATGTAAACAAACAATCTTGACACTGATCTCATAGATGTGTATTTGTTTATTTGTGACATACTGATACATGCTAAGCAGAACATTTTGCAAATCTTGTTATATTTTTGTGTGTTTTAATTATTTATTTCTATTTTTTAAATGTTTGTTTAATCCTTTTTACTTTGTTATATTTGTGTAAGGTTGCTACTGCTTGGATTATTTCTTGTATGTTTTATACAGATGTAATATTTTGTCTGTATGGTGGTGTTGAAATGTTTGTGGTTAATTTTCAAAATAAAATAAAATAAAAAAATTGCAGTTCTTGTTGGTGCTCTTTGGTGGAGAAACTACCTGATGGTGACACTGTTTCAAAATTACCTAATTTGGCATTTCTGATATTTAACTTTACATCTGACATATACCAATATATCTGCAGAAAGCTAACATCGGTCAGACTCATGTGTAGTATAACGTTAAAACAGAGTAAATTTGGTTTACATTTGGGCTCCGTCTCCATTCAGCTCCCTGATAAAAGCGTCTCCTCAGTGGACAATCAGGGACTGACAAACACTCTTGACTAAGACGAATGACGACCATCAGAAGGGACAGAGGAGGATTTTCCCCTCCCCTGTCTTCCCCTATTTAAAAGCATTTGTTTGAGTGCTGTCTGTTCCCGATGTGCTCAGTGAAAGTCATTTGTTTATCCTCGGAGGACCATCAGCAGGCCAGCCAGCGCTTCTCCTCTCCAAATGCATTTGTTCCCACTCCTGAGATACGGCTCGGTCTCTACAGAGACCCTCACAGGCTGCGCTGGTGCCACTAATGAGCTCAGGAATTCCACAAAGACACAAATAAAATCAAATAAAACCTTTTAGGCTTTGCTTACACGTTCATCTGATTGTTGTTTTATTAAATCTTGTTTTCAAAGACATGATGAACAGTGTTTGAGACGTGAATATTCTCTGAATAATGTACAAATTTGCAAATCGATAGCACTCTTATGTCCATCTGTTAAATATGAAGCTGGAGCCAATTAGCTTAGCTTAGCATAAAGACTAGAAATAGGGGGAAACAGCTAGCCTGGCTCTGTCATAAAGCAAAAAAAAGCCTCTAAAGCTCAGTAATTAACACCTTATATCTCATTTGTTTAATATGTACAAAAACCAAAGTATAAAAACAAGTTGAGTAGGTTTTATTTATTGGCTTGGCGCAACTGCTTCCTCCTGCTTCCAGTTTTTATGCTAAGCTAAGCTAAGCTAAGCTAACCATCTCCTGACTCCAGCTTCATATTCAGTGTACAGTTATGAGATTGGTAACAATCTTCTCTAGAGCTGATTAACGATTAGTCTATCAACGGAAAATTAATCACCGACAATTTTAATAATCGAATAAATGTTAAATGTGAATATTTTATGGTTTCTATGACAATAAACTGAACATCTGTTGGTTGGGACAAAACAAGACATTTGTGGAGGTCACCTTGGACTTTGGGACACAGAGATTGACACTTTTCACCATTTTATACACCAAACAATTAATCGATTAATCAAGAAAATAATCAACAGATGAATCGATATTGAAAATAATTGTTAGTTGCGGCGCTAATCCATTCATCTAATTGTAAGTCGACAAGTAATCTTGTGGTTGATCTAATGGTGCTGAAGTGTCTTTGATGTTGCTGAATAAAAAAAAGGGGCAACAAAGAGGAAAGGTAGATGCTCGAACCTCTGAATTATTTACATTACGTCTTTGATCACACCAGCTAAAACACTGACCAAAATAACCAGGAAGTAATGGAAAAAAAAAAAAACTAAAGCAAAAGAAGGAAAATAAAAACCCGATGTGGGAATATCCAGCACTTCGGTGAAGCAGGTCAGCAAAAAGGCCGAGGGGAGAAGCTCACTCAGAGAACTGGAACGCTGTGGGAACGAATGCGTCGGGAGACCGTCGGGTCTCTGAGTGGATAAAGTTAACTCTGAGTAACCTGAATGTTGCTTCTGCTCCTGTGGGATTGTGGTGGTGCAACTCCAGCTGTTTCTGCATTTTGCTTCCCCCTTTAATGTCACCATTTCCCTCCGCTGCATCAGCACTCACTATCTCCTGAGATTATAGTCCAGTCATGTTTTTCCACGAAGCACGAAGTCTCTACTCTGTAACGGGTCTCGCTGCCAAAATGGAAGACGCCAAACAAACAGTCAACTCATATTCGCACCGATGAAAATGTGTCAACCCCGGCCGAAGTATCAGCGTCAAAATATACTTAAAGAATCTAAAGTTACAGTCGTCATTAAGCAGAAGGAACTTCAGAATAATATCATGGATTATAATAATTATTGATGCATTGATGTGTAATCATCACTTTAATGTTGCAGCTAGTAAAGTTGGGGTTAATTTTAGCTACTTAAACTGCTCGGTAGCTTCATCTATTAATAATTAGTGCCGCAACTAACGATTATTTTCTCAGTTAATCATTTGTCTATAAAATGCCAGAAAATGGTGAAAAATGCGTCCTATAATTTTCCAGTGTTGAAGGAGACGTCTTCAAATGTCATGTACGACAAAAAAAAAGATCAAATCCTCAAATTTAAGGACAAATATTAGGCGTCTTTACTTAAAAAAATTACTAAAACAACTAAAAGAGTTGCAGATTAAGTTTCTGTCAATCAATTTATCAATTAATTGACAAATCGTTGCAGAAGGAAGAAAGAAAACTGACAAATATTTACATTTGAAATTCTGGAACCAGTGAATTTTGGGCATTTTTGCCTAAAAATGGCCTTAAAGATTGATAAAATATCAAAATAGTTGCGGATTAAGTTTTTTGTCGATTGACTAATCAGTTTATCTACTAATCATTTTCGCTCTACGTTCCATTAACAAGTTATTTTGCAAGGCTGCGACTGTGTGTTGATTATTTTTTCAATTAATCGTTAATAGTTGTTTGGTCCATAAAATGTCAGAAATGTCGATCACAGTTTTCCAAACTGACGTCTTTAAATGTCTTGTTTTGTCACAGAAGACTAAAGAAACCAGAAAATATTCATATTTTAAGAAGCTGGAATCAGAGAATTTGGACATTTTCTTCTTAAAAAAATGTACTCAAAATGATTAACTGATAATTAAAATACTTGTCTACTTACTAATCGATTAATCAGCTAATTGTTTCAGCTCTATTATGTTGACAGAATGAAAATGATCTGACATTGGTGGTTTACTTTGGTGGAAATAAAAAGGTCACTACTCAGCAGGTGACTCACAAATCTCCGATGTCAGAGTGTCCATAATTGCACAATCAATCCGTCTCTGCTTATAATACGGAAACTGACAAAAAAAATAATGTGATTGAAATGTTTTACTGTGATGGATGACCTCTTTTAAGCAAATTTCAAGTCTCTGCCATGAAATTAATGGAAACGAATGGCTGGAATGTAGAAAATAAACCAAAAACACTTGTAATCTTTAGTGCGCACTATCTAGAGTATACTTAATAAAATGTTAAACATTTAAAACCAGCACTGTGGACTATTGTCTGCCTCTATCTTGTAAGGCCATAAAGTGAGTAGGAGGTGCGGAGCTATAAACTGTAAAAAAAAAAAAACAAAAACTGACACATCACACAAAATGACCGAGAGGAAAA
Organism: Thunnus albacares; assembly: GCF_914725855.1. Classification (NCBI taxonomy): domain Eukaryota; kingdom Metazoa; phylum Chordata; class Actinopteri; order Scombriformes; family Scombridae; genus Thunnus; species Thunnus albacares. Next base: position 5,589,897 of record NC_058123.1, read on the forward strand.
CGCTGCAGGACACACGGACCGTCCTGTCCTCTACTCTGCATCTGTTCAAACAAACACACACCTGCTGCGGACGGCAGCACGAGCCAATGACGGTTTTCTCTCCATGAGGCGCACCAGTGTGACCTTTGACCTCTGAACTACCAACAGTTGCTTCCTCGAGGTCACAAACAGCCCAACAACACCAGTGCGTGTGATGAGTGTGAACTACACTGAGGACTGTCAAACGTAGCACACGTGTTGTTGGGTTTTTTTTTTTAAAGCTAGCGTCTGTATGTTAATTTTTAGGATCATTTGTAACCTCACAACTGAAACAACGTCACTGAAGCAAAGCATTTATAACTTTACAGCAGATACGCTAATAAAAATACACACAGAGCCATCCGTTTCCTGTAAACGTTTATTGTCATATCTCAACTTTCACACCATACGTCAGATGGACATGTGATGAAGTGAGAACCAAGAGGGTTCGCTTCCTTAATGCTGCTGCTGAGTCAATGATGAGTCAGAGCGACTGGTTCTTGAAACAATGGCTTCACTAATCCAAGCTAACATGTTGTTATCAGGCTAAAGTTATCTCATTAACTGTCAGACAAAAAGGTAGAAGATTGATCTGTTTATCTAGAAGCTCCTGTTTTAAAATATTGGGCCACATGAGAGTTGAAACCCTGATCAGCACTGACATGATTGGCTGAGTATTGATCAGATGATGTGTAGATGTGTAGGGAAGCTTCCCAGCATACACTTGTTCAACAGACTCATGGACATACAGTAGAAATGTCTTCTATCATTGCTATACAATTAGTTATTATGAGTAAAAACAGTCAGATGGAAATTAAGTTGGTGAAGTTCTACCCAATGTGAGTGCATACAGTTGTTAATTATAATCCTGGAGCTCCTATTATACCTCATTTTGTTCTCCTGGCCTGGGTTCTTTATTATTCTTGATATAGAACGCCAAAATCCTACCTTTCAATTAGAGATTGGGGTCCGATAGCATTTTATCGGATAAGAATCGGCTTATCGAATCTTTTAGGTAGTTTGTTTGGTGTGGAATTAACTTGTACATTACAAAATACATTTAATTGTGTGACTAATATTCAGTACATTTCATAAATTGTAGTGTGTAAATGACGAATCCCCAACAAGTCCTCCTAAACAACCACGTGACTCCAGAATGACACAAAGGAGCATTTTCTACTCTGGCGCCAATCAATCACCATGACGACATCATTCGTCTGTGCTTTCCGAAACCGTTACTGTTAAAAATGATGATGTTTTATGATGTGATGACGTTGTTAAAGGTCTGGTTAAAGTTAATGAAGCGTGGTGTGGGTTAAAGTTACTACTTCCTTAAAATTAGACCGCCTTCGTCTTCATGGCTACAATAATAACCACAGAGTTAAGGTTACAGAATGATCATAGTTGCGGTTTTTAAAAAAAACTGTCCCTACTCGTGGTTGGAAACAGGAAACCAACAGCGGTCACCTGTGGTAAAGTCCACTGTTGGGTTGAGTCCTCCATCCACCCTCCTCCTCCTCCTCTAAATGAAGAAATCTGTCCACATGTATTCAGACGGCAGCTGTCACTCAAACTAAGCATATGTCATTTCTGGGCGTCTGACATTATGACCTGTTGCGTTGTTTTTCTTGGAAGAAAGCCTCCAAAACCCCCGTGATGTCATAGTTAAAGATCATGTTTTGTGGTTTGACACCAGAAACTGTTAGCTGAGTTAAGTTATGTGTCTCAGTAACGAGGTTGGGTGCTGATTGAACTTTTTTAAGGGTACCGACTGAATTACGTTGGTTATACCGAGCACCTCTTCATGTTAGATCAATTGGGGCCAAATTCCGGTACCTTGAAAGCGGGTCGTGTTGTGAATTCAAATAAAGGCTGATAAAGGTTTATCTCCTAGTTTAAGGACATACGTGCACTTGAAATTATCTTATGTTCCTGTTTGTACTTTCAGATATCAGCCTTTTTTTTTTTTTTTTTTTAGTTTCCTATCTATCTATCGGAGTCGTGTTAAGTTACTGCTGATGAAAACACTTCCTGTTGCTGCAGCTGCTTCATATTAAAAGCTTTCCACTGACAAACTAACAGAAAGTTGTTATTGTAAAGAACTTAATGAAGAAATTAAATGTTTTTAATCACTGACTTAGCGGAGCTTTGTTAGCTGTGCTATTTGGAACTATTTGTTCAGCGGATCAGTTAGAAATAATGGAAGGAGGAAGAGTACAAGCAGCCACGATGATGATGATGTTTGATGAAGAGCTGCAGACGACCAACACACCTCCAACAGGTAAACAACTTATTTTACCTTGTTTATTAGTAATTTATTCTTTATTCTTATTTATTTTACCTTACCCAACAAAATGTTCTAAATAAATAATGTTGAAATTTTGAAGTTTTGACTTATTTTTTTACAACTGAAATTACATTTTTGTTATCAAAGAGAAAGTTTTACAGTTATTACAGGTACTGGTATCAAAATGTGAACGGTGCCCAACCCAACTCAGTAACATTTAACATCATTATCAATGAACATTTTTCATCACATCACTAAGAAAGGGAGTTGTTTGTATCTGACAAGCTAACAGTGAATAAACCTGCACTTTTGCATGTTTGAACAGATTCAGGCTTTTGTCTAATCATTAACAATCAAATTAAGCTGTGTATATGGGCTTGTATGTACTGTATGTTCGTGTGTGTTGAATAAACTAACCCAACAACATACTCTGGCTTTGTCTCTGTGTCTGGCTGACTGAGAGCAGCCGTTTAACTGTCAGCGTAACGTCATAACGGCGTGCCTCTAGGAGGAAAATACTTTCCTACAGCGTCACTGAGAAGGAGGGGCCCCATGCTGTCAAAACAGGATGCAGGTCACACGTTATCAAGGCAGAGCATCAAGCCAGAATCACACACCCTCAACCTCCTTTCTATTTGGGCTAAACAGACAACACAGCTTGCTCAACATTTCTGGAGGGGGGGAGAAAAAAAAAAAAATCGTTCAGCTTAACCAGCAGGTGTTACTGCTGGAGGTTAAATAACAGTACAATCAAGTTGTTCAACCCTCATCATCAGTCTGCTCGTTCTTTGTTTGTGTGCGCGGTTATTTTGGTTTCTGTCGAACCACATTATCTGTCCGTTCCTGCCTGAGAGGCTACAGCAGAGCAACCATCTCTTTTCCGTTCTGCATCTCATTTGCCAGCTGGAGCTACCTTCCTGCTCAGCTGCGATGTGATTCGTCATGTCACTGCCATGACTGAGTGCTTCTCACACACACACACACACGCACACACACACAAAAAAAAACAGAAATATGATCATGATTATACTCGCTGGCAGCTCAGACTTTACAGATATTAATTCTCTTTTCTCTCTCTCTCTCTCTCTGGTGGTGAATAAAAATGATATCTGTCAAACACACACATAGGGGGGGGGGGGGGGGGGGGGCGGCGTTCACATCTCACCTCGGCGGACACCGTGATGAAACCTCATCCCAGCATCTGATCGCCATCCCATTCCTCTCAGCTACCACTCCCTGCTTTAAACTGCATTACAGCCCAGACGATATGGTTTTAAAAACGTGTTCGGTTTCCATCATACTCACTGACATTACTCATCGTTAACAGATGAAAACAATGACTCAACTTGTAGGCGCATGCCAGGCATACCCCCCCCTTTTGTGCAGAAACATACCGGAGAAGTTTGCAGGGCTTGTGAGAGCTTGTGTCATCCCGGAGGTGTGAGTGTGACCTTGTGAAGGCTTTTAAAAGGAACCTAATCGTACACAACTATTATTGAAGAGTCTGCCCATTATATTCTTACTTCTTGACACACATAAAAGTCAGTTAATTCATCACAGGGGGTACTACTCAGCCGTTTTAAAGGGATATATCATGCTTTTTTGTTGTGATTTTCTGTTGTCTATATACTGTTATGATGTTGTATGTCTATGATAAAAAAAAGTCAACAGAGATAGATAGAAAGTCAAAAAGCTTCAGCCTGCTCTGAACGTTTTGTTTGCCAAGTTACATCTACTTCCTCCTTGTGATGACATCATATTGTTTGCACATGCCCACAAACGCCCCCCTCTGCTCTGTAGCCTTTGTTTCTCAGGGTTGTTTGCGTTGCTGACTCTCATATTTCGGATCGTATTCAAGCTCCAACACGTACAGATGTATTTGAGAAGTTTCCAGTAAAGATGTGAAATCTTTATACTACTATCCGCTTACTGTCAGAAACCGACCAATCAGGGCTCATCAAGAGGGAGGCCTTAAAGAGACAGGAGCTAAAACGGCCTGTTTCAGACGGAGGCTGAACTGAGGAGCTGTAAGATAAATAAGGAGTTTTTTTCAACTGTAAATGCTGCAAATATATTCAAGTAGAGCCCCAGAATATAAATATAGACCTCAATTAATTCACTTTTGGAGTCTGGGTTACTTTTGAATACTTTTAGCAAATAGGGCGTTGTGTTTTATTCATTCCTGCAACAACTACAAATCAATTTTGATGCCTTTTGACTCGTGGGTATTACAGTATTTCAAGCCATCGGCCAAACAGACAAACAAAGTTAAAATAATTAAAACTATTTCATTCAGGAGACTCCTGTGTTTCTATCGTAAGGAACACTGAGGTTAATATTTCAAGAAAAAAAAAAAAATTGAAATGGGAACACAGAATGGAGAAAAACACTTCACTCCTCTGACCCTATTAAGTTGCATTATGGGAATTGCAGGATCCAGAGTCACTGAAGCTTGACTCACACTAAAGGCATTTTGACTCATACTAACGGGTATTTTGGCCCCTGCTGCTTTGATTTTTTGGTCATTGTTTTTTAATCAGTCTCTTATAAGTCCCCCTGACTTTATGAGCATCGCCTGAGTTTCTCTTTAATAGATTAATTTGGTCTATGAAGCGTCAGTAAATAGCGTAAAATCCATCACACTTTTCCTTCATATTGCTTGTTTCGTCTGTCCAGAAGCCAAAGATATTCAGTTTACTAACAGATAAGACGACTGAAAGCTGTAACGTCATTGAAAAGTGACATAAACTGTTAATTGATTATCAAAATAGCCGCCGATTGATTTTATGTCAATCGATTAGCTCGGATGAAATCATGGAGTCAAGAGGACATGGAAGGATTTCTCATACGTGGCACTAAAGTTGTGCAACAGCTTCCCTGGAAGTCTTTAAACAATGGATAAATAATCAAATAGTTTCAGGGTGAGCCTTAAAAACCTGGTTTTACTTGTCTAAACCTCAACATGTGTACCTGTTGAAGCAATGAGGCGCTCACCCAAAAGCAGTGTCCCATGTATGAGTCAGAGAGCTATGCCGAAGGGTTTGGGAAGGGGGGTGAGGGGGTGAGGGGGTGTGGGGAGGGTGGGGGGGGGTGTGGGGAGGGTGGGGGGGGCACTGCAGCTACAGTTGGACAAGGAGAACGAGATCATTTGCATGTTATTACAGATACAGACGTAGGTGGAAAGGTGGAGCATGCAAAGAGGCAGAATAATAAACTGAAACCAGACAGGAGATCCCCGAGTAAAGAGGTGAACAGGAAGCGGATGGTTATAGGTCCCGTGACAACGCTGAGGGAGGAGGAGGAGGGGGGGGGGGGGGGGGGGGGGGGGGAGGAAGATGTGCATGAGCCTGTTCGCAGTTGATGGGTTTTTTAGTTTATGTGACACACAGTCTTTGAATTTGGCTAAACAAACACGAGCGATTTAAGTGTTCAGAGAGGACGAGGAGGAGAGGTAAAGAGAGGGACCATCAGTCTTCATTAAGCACGCTCTGGCTGCGAGCTAAGGTAACGGCCCTCTGATGGATGACACCTTTAAGTTCCCATTAAAAAAAAAAGGTAAGCATTGCTCATAAGCAGCTTCTGATTAACAGTCGAGGCCGGGAGAGGTGAGCCGGTTGCTGCTCCGCTCAGACAGTCTCTCACCACAGGCCCTCACAGCTCATCTCATTTCCTCTACACTTTCTCATGAGCAGATCAAGAACAGACCACAAAAAAAAAAAAAAAAAAATTGTGAGCCGTACTAATATGTTTGAAATGCTCGAAGCCGTTCACCTGTTATTAACTACGGCGCTCTTGTTTGCAGAGCTGCGGAGAGGTCCGAAGGGCGTTCGTCTACGGAGACCGACCCCATGGGGGCCCGGGAGTCCCATGCGGCGAGGACAGCGGCAGGCTTTGACTTGCTGAGACAGTGTGGGGTTGAATAAAACTCCCCAGACTCCCCCCCCCACCCACCACCACAAAGAAAAGAGACAACTCGACTGGTTTCTACAGCTCTAGGAGGCAAAGGTGTATCTAGCTGTTCATATTAGCAGTAGCATTATGTGTCGTCCAAGAACAAAACGGGATTTATCGAGCCCGGTCGAGGGCAGACGGAGGTAAACTAGTTACTCCCCTCCTCCATCCGCCTCTCTGCTCCGTCGCCTCTCCTCTCCCTTGAGTTGAAGGTTAATGATGAAGGGATACGGCAGAGGAATACAGATCAGGGAGATGTGGATGGATGTGGAAAGGGTGTTAAAAACCAGTCTGGAGCAGCTGTGGCGAAAGATTATGAGCAAATGTTACCTGCTAACCGGCTCAGGCCTTAAAAGGTTGGTGATATTTTTCTTTATCGTTGATAAATCCCATGAAAAGACCAAAACCAACAATGGGATTTATCCACCAACAAGAAGCCTGATATATATATATATATTCTTCCTCTGTGCCACAGAGCTCCACTGTTGTCCAAAAAACTATTAAAAACACATCAGTTCGATTCAATCCCACACACACACTGTCCTGCTGCCAGAAATACTCGCTAAAGCTCCAAATGTGTATTAATCCGCTGCTGAAAATAGTCCCCAAAAAATTCGCTCTTCCTGTTTGAGTATCAAAAAAACTACATTTGTGACCTGTTTTTAAAGGGGACGCATCTTAATTGTTGTAATTTTCTGTTATTTTTATGCTGTTATAATAACGGATGTTTACGTTAAACATGGTTAAAGTCCCAAAACTTGAGGTGAACATCTGTAAAAATGCTCCTTTCACATTAAAAGCCATATTTACCTCTACTTCCTCATTGAACTGACATCAGATTGTTCACACGAGCCAACAAACGTCGTCGCTAAGGTTGTTCGCGTTGTCCACTCGAATATTTCGGATCGGATTCGGGCTCGAACATGTACAGATGTATTTGAGAAGTTTCTATTTCAAGTAAAGGACAAGAAAAAAGAAGTGAGGAGGAAGCTTCCTGAGGCTGACCAATCAGAAGAGAGTGAGCCTTAAAGAGACAGGAGCTAAAACGGCCTGTTTGAGACAGAGGCTGAACTGAGGGGCTGCATTAAGGGCCAGTAGAAGATAAATAAGGTGTTTTTTGAACTGTAAATCATGCAAAGATATCCCAATAGAGCCCCAGAAGATAAATACAGACCTGGAAATGTGCAAGATACGTCCCCTTTAAAAAATTAAGTCCTCATCTTACAGTGTGCCACAGACTCGGTAGGCATGTCAGAGAGCACTTTTTGGTTTTAGTCCTCTCGTAGGCATTTCTTTTTAAAAGTCTTAACTCTCTCGTGAAACATAAAATATGTTATACGTAGCCAAAAAGTCCATTCAAAATGTGAATGTGAATGTGTCCGTGCGGCTTTTCAGTGTCCATGTGGAAGCAGAAATGAAAAACTTAGTTACATTCCTCGTGGTGTCTGACACTGACCTGGAAAATACCTGGGCAGAACTCCAAGGCTTCAACCAGCAACAACAGGAAAACTCAGATTAACTCAGTTGTGGGACTTTTACATCAAACTGCCTCACTGTCCACTCCGCTCAGATGTGCCTCTGTTAACATTCAGTCAGACTCTTTTCCCCCCTTAAAATTTATACAAGCACGCTCACTGAAGTGTAAAATCATTTTTCAAAATGGCAGGTTTTTTTTTTTTTGCCAATGGCTGGTCTGAAAATCCAGCCCAGCGTTCGTTTCAAAACATGTAGCTCCAATAAAAATTGATCTTCCAGAGCAGAAGCATATTGAGCTATGCATACACTATTAATGCTGATCAACAACCTAAAGGGCCGAGTGCAGCGCGCGTGTGTGTGTGTGTGTGGGTGTGTGTGTGCGAGCTCCTTCGGCTTGCTTGTAAAGCTTTGCATCATTCAGTAGGTGAGCGCTGATTCATCGATTCTTCATAAAATTGCAGATGAGGAAGCTAGCCGGCAATAATCAGTGTATACAAGAGGCCTGAAGCTTCATGAGTGTGTGTGTGTGTGTGTGTTGCAACAAATTAGTGCTGTGAGGTGCTTAGCTCAAGTTTAATTCAATATAGTATGCTGAGTTTAGCAGCTGAGAGTGTAACTATGTGCTGAATCACAATATCAGAGATTAATATGAGCAACAGTTGTGCACAAACAGACTAAAATTCATGTTTGTTTCTCTCAGAATTATGAAGCTAAAGTGGGTTTGTTCATCTTATAACCAATTAATCAGCTGATTATTCTAATATTTGTCTTTAAAATGTCAGAAAATAGCGAAAAATTGTCTTCAAATTGTTTTTGTCTGACAAACAGTCCAAAATCCATAGATATTTAATTTACAGATGATATAAACCAGAAAAAAAGCAGCCGTTTCTCACAGTTGAGAAGCTGGAACCAGAAAATGTTTTTGCTAAAAACACTGATGTAAAAGTAAAGCTACAAGGATTAATCGATTAGTCAACCTGCAGCAATTATTTTGATAATCGACTAATCGTTTGAGTCATTTTTTAAGCAAAAACGCTAAAAATTTGCTGGTTTGCAGGTTGTAAAATGTGTTGATTTGAAGCTTTTCTGTGTCATACATGATAGTAAACTAAATATATTAAATTTTTGGACTGTTAATCAGATAAAACAAGACATTTGAAGATGGAACTAATAGACAAAGCGATAAAACAATGAATTGCAAATAATCTGCATATTAATCGATAATGAAAATAATTGTTAGTTGCAGCCCAACTTAAAAGATTTATCAATTATTTCAAAAGTTGCTGATTCATTTTATGTCCAAAGACTAAAAGATTAATCGATCAGGTCTCCTAGATTGATTGATTGTAATACAACCTGGTATTTTATTCTAAGCAGTAGTTTAAATTGCAGATTTAAATATAAATATACAGAGCTGTAAAAGAAGATATAATCAGCTCCACCGTCTGGTACAAAAAGCATCCGAGTCTGAGCTGAAGCTTCCTTGACTCTGATGTCAAGAGCTCTCTGAGTGAAGCGTCTAATCACGAAGCAGGAGTACGTAATGACGAGTGAAGAAGGAGTAACACTTGTCTCAGGACGCCGCACCTCGCCGGCTGATCATCGAGCCAAAACGCGAGTGAAGTTTTGGCTGAACTCAGAAATGCATCACACCCAGTTAGATTTCACTGCGGAGTGACGCTATGCCAAACCTGACCTCTGACCTTACAGAACAGAGCGCTTCTTCTTTATCAATATCACAGGATGAAACATGTGAAGTGCGTGAGCGTAGCGGACTCCAGCAGACCATCGGTCCCTCTATCAGCCCTCCAGTCGATGAAGCAACAGGCCTGTGACAGACTTGAGGGCCGAGTCTCAAATTCTGCACGTCAGTGTACAAAATGACGGTAATGTTGACGTAAACTCAGTCGTAACCGTTTCAGCAGCGCTTGAGTTTTAATTGGTACGGACGTGCAAATAAACACGCAAACGCTCACAAATCACTGTCTGACAGAAAAGGAAAGAATGTCTGAAACAAGATTTAAGCATTTTTCTGTTCCCAAAGGAGAAAAACTATGTTTTTAGGGCTGCAACTACTGATTATTTTTGTTATGACACAATCTGCTGGATGTTCTTTGATTAATCGGTTAAACTATTTGCTCCAAAAAGTTCCCAATATAGACCGACAAACACTCAGAAACTGAAATATTGTCAGTTTATTGCTACAAATGACATGAAAAAAGCAGCAAATCAAGAAGCTGGATCCAGAAAATGTTCAGCATAAAGGCTGCAACTAACGATTGTTTACATCATCAACTAACGTGCCGGTTATACTCTTGATTAATCGATCTGTTTCGAATTTTGTTTTGTCAATAAAATGTCAGAAAATAGTGAAAAAACACCAGTTATAATCCCTGAGAGCCAGAAATAATCAGTTTATCATCATGTATGACACAGAAAATCTTCATATTCTCACATCTGAGAAGCTGCAACCAGCAAATATTTGTCTTTTTTCTTTAAAAAAAATGACAAATATTAACATAGCTGCACTAAATCAATTAATCAACAGCTCTAAATTGAATGTCATTAGGTTTTTGGACTGTTGGTTAGACAAAACAAGCACATTTAACTTTATCAACTTGGACTCTGGGACACTTTGTTCACTATTTTCAAACATTTAATCAAGAAAATAATTGACATCTCTTGACTTCCTTTAAGGGCTGTGAGCAGGTAAATAAGAAGAGGAAAGAGGACGGAGGCGTTCACTTTTTTTTTTTTTTTTCCGTCAGCAACAAACACCGCATACTAACAGCATCGATGTTTCAATGCCCTTTGACCTACTACAGCAGAGGCAGATGGAAACTCATCAACAGGGGATCAGACGGGGAGAGAAAGTGGGTAAAAAAAAAAAAAAAGAGGTGTGAACTTGACCTGCTGTAAAGTGCAATAATAACCGGTAACAAACACATTACAGCACATGTTTTCCCCTCCATATATAGAAACCACGTATTTCCCTGCTCGGTGTTTGTTAGTATACATTTTTTCCCTCTCCATTTTCAAGTTGTTTTGACAGAGTGAGTGCAGATTCTCCATCTGAAATAAACATCACTCAGTGCACATAAACACCGCAGCCTATACTTCAACATGTCACTGAAGCCTATACTTCAGCTCAAACCTATACTTCATCTCTCACACACACCCCCCCCCCCCCCCCCCCAACCGACACGCGCACGAGCTCAAGCCGCTCTGCGTCTCCACGTCGTGTTTACCATGAAAACCCCTCAGCCTGGAGATCAAGCTGCTCCCGGCGTCCTTGACACAGCGTTGAACCTAAACTCGTTGGGACTCCAAAAAAGCGGTTAGGCCTCGAAAACAAAACCGCAACACTGGAAACATCCAGGAAATCTTATCATGAAATGCAGTTTCACGGATGAAAGCGTCGGTGGATCTGTTAATCCGCCGCTGTGGTTCGGACTGGAATATTTAGAGCTGCAACTGGTGATTATTTTCATTATCTGTTAGTCATTTGGTCCATAAAATGTCAGAAAAAAACCCAAGATGCAATCTAAAATGTCTTGTTTTTTTTCCTGACCAACAGTTTACTGTCATAGAGGATGAAAGAAATAAGAAATATTCACATTTAAGAAGCTGAAACCAGAGAATTTTAGCATTTTTTGGTCAAAAAAAACGACTCAAAGCAATTATTTGATTATGAAAATAGCTTCAGATTCATTTTCTGCCGATTAATCAACTAATCGTTGCATTTCTAGCAACTACATCATACGTTGCTGTTAAATTTTGTACAAACGTTCGTGGTTAGCTGCTGTTTCTGTTGATCCTCTGACTTTTCCTAATTAATGCAACCATGAGGTTCATATTTGTGTTTTTTTTTAGTGAAACATCTCAACAGCTGTTGGACAGATTTCATTTAGCAGCATTAGCATCTTCGTTATGAGCACGTTAGCATGTTGTCATTAGCATCTATTCTGTAAGTGCAGCTTCACAGAGCTGCTAGCATGACTGTTGACTCTTAGTTGTGAGTGATGACGGTTGTAAATGATAGAAACACTTCTGTTCATCATCACTTTCTGATAAAAGACACAAGTTAAAGAGACGATTAAGCTTTTAAAACAACATCGTTCTTCAGCACGACTGAAACAAACATCACTAAAAGTGATCTTACACTTATTAGCACCATAGACTGTTTATAAATATGGACGACACGTCTCAACTTCCTGCCGCCGTGCAAAAGAGAAGCCAAAATATCTCCTTTACGGGGGGCGGCCATCTTGTTTGTGTGAGGTCATTCGGAGCCAGAGTCTGCGCGGTAGAGACGGACCTGACGGAGGTTCGAGAGCGGCTGTCGCAGCTGTCAATCATGACGTCAAATAACTAATTGAAAACAAACTCATCAGCAAAATGAGCACTTGGACAAACATCAGCGTGATAAGAACGACTTCAAATGATAGAAACAATCTTTAGGAACAATGTATTTGACGAACACTTTAATTGATTTTTTTTAGTTTGGCTCATGTCCCATCCGCTAACATTGAGGGGGCGGGACTTATGATATACTGCAGCCACTTCCCTTCACTTTTGGGAAGCTGTCATGACGTCAATATATATATATATGACTGTATATATATATACAGTCAAAACACACTGAGACACTTCCAGTCAGCTGATTATAAAGAAAATTTACCAAAAATAGGGGAATTCGTGTTAATGTTTGTAGCTAACGTTTTTTCTCGCACCTTGGACACTGCCTCATTATATTTACCTCACTATCAGACTATTATTATTGTATTAAACTAATATAATACGCTCAATTAATAAAGGTGTAGTCTTTTTTTCACTTCATCACATCTGGGTTTTCCTCTGTTATATATGTCTGGAAATTTTAGCAGAAGTTAGTGTTTGTGTGTTTCTGCTTTCTGCCCCCCCCCCCCCCCCCCCTCCTGCCCCCCCCCCCCCCCCCCCCGTCCCTGAGTACAAACTGAATGAGACAAAAGGCTTTCATGTTCTCAGCTGCTTCTCTGCATGAAACTCACTGCAGAGTGACTCCACGCCGGAGGAGCTCGCAGGATGTTGAATCAGACTCAATAAAAAAAAAATAAAAGAGGCTTCGTCTGCTTTGTTTAAAGAAGATCTTGTTTTGGTTTTGACCCCATAACATACTGACTTTATAGTGGATTTTTCACTTTGAACTTATGCAGATTTCACCAGTTTTTTTTCTTCATATTTTTATTTGCACATGCTTTGACAATTTATTACATATACCTTTTAAAAAACAGCAGGATTTAATCTCATTTATAAGCTTTAATCAGTTCCATCTTATGTTCAGAGCCATGACTTTCCAAACTTAACGAAATGTTTAAGCCAATTAGATCACTGATGGCAACAATTATTGACCAGTTATGAATAGTTATAAACCAGCGTTTTCATTTTTTTCTGTTTTTAAAGGACTGTCTGTCTTAAAACAACAGTCAGGAGACTAAATCAACAGTGAAACATGTTTTTTTCTTGCTGTAATCATTCCTCCTGTTCATACTAACCAGTAGAAGATCCCTTCATAATGTTCTTATAATGTACAGTCATGTATTTAAAAGTTTAAAAAGCACATTTGAAAGGGATCTTTTAACAGCCAGTAAGAACAGGAGTTCATATGGACACCTGAGGCACACTTTAAAAACTGTGAATTTATCCTTTAATATTTGATTTTTGTGTCGTCGCATGTTACCGTGAGTCTGCTGCAGGTTACAGCTGAAAAAAGGCACAAATATTTTTTTTTATTGTTGTTTGGTATTAAAGTGCCGACGGGCTTCCTGTGTGTTCACACTTTTAGTTATTTCTTTTGGTGCAAAAAGCTTCATCCAGCTCAATAACATCACCACAAGGATGCGGAGGAGGGGGGGGGGGGGGGGGGGGGAGGAGGTAAAAAAAATAAAAAATGACAGTAACCCTCAAGTCTGAAGCTGCTGTATTTGCTCGTGTAAAGAAAAATGGCTCCCTTTATCTTTGCGCTGATTAACAGTGAGGGTTTGTTGTGGGGTAAGAGGGTCCACAGCAAATGTGTGCCAATTCATTTCCTCAAGGTCTGCTGCGACAAACCTCCCTCCTCTGGTACGGCCCACACGTGGGGAGATTACATCTTTTATTTATCACTTCTTGGCTCTATTTTTCCGGCAAATTCCAAGCCGGGGTGCAATCAGCCAAGAAACCCTCCCTATATATGATGTGTGTGTGTGTGTGTGCTACTGTTATTCCTCTTTGTAAGCATGCAGATCAAACCCCCCTCCCCCCCCCCTCCCCCCCCCCCCCCCCTCCCCTCCCACCCCCCTCCCACACCTTCTCTCTCTGGAATAACAACCCCCGATTCAGTTTCCCTGAAAAAAACATTTCCCAATATCTGGGAATATATAGGCCTCTGGTTTTGGCAGGACAGAGGCTGGTGTGTGTGTGTGTTGAGAGTGTGTATTTCCTGTGGCCCTTCAGTGAGTACACAAAGCCCACATGAACCTCCTGCATTTTAAAAGTTGAGGGGGGGGGGAGTAGTGGGAAGGAATGAGGGGGTGTGTGTGTGGGGGGGGGGGGGGGGGCGACTGGGTCATGCAGAAACTGAAGTGTTCAGATTGCATTACAATTCAAATTAACCGTGCCGAGTAATGGGATTACAGTCCTTCAGCGCTGTGTGAAGAAGGTGTCCCGAGTCTGGTTGAACTCACAGGTGACAAGCTGCAGCACAATCAAAAGACTCCCGGCTGACCCGGGGCCAGCGATTAACGGCTGTAAACCGGAAGACTGTCTTCATTTAAAGTGAGCTATCTCTTCGATTCGCCACCACCGCTGAGCGATCTCTCTCTCTCTCTGTCTGTCTCTCTTATGTCTTCTGTGATTACAGACACCAACAAACACACACAAAAAGACACAAACCTGAGCCGATTGGCTGCAGACCGGTGTGAATCATGGCCCATTTAAAAAGGGAATCGTTGTGCTCAATACGCTTCTTCTTCTTCTTCTTCTTCCCTTCAAAATCTCTTCTACTTAACAAGGGAGTGAAAAGATGCTTTTGTTTGCCTTTCCTTTCCTTTTGCTTTTTTCTTAGAGGCAACAGGAAGCTTTGAAAGACACATAAATGAACATAAAAATAGGAACAAACTCACAATAGGAATGCTGGGTATTTGATATGTGTGCTGGGTAAAAAAAAAAAAAAAAAAAAAGCAACAAAATGACGCAAAAGGCAGTGTTGCAGAGTCACTGATTCATGTCGTCGCGTGGAGGAAAGTTGTCATGAACAGGAGGCTGTCAGTTCAGCACACAGGTGTCTGTTCCTGTTTCACTCACTGGGTTATAAACAAGCCGACATACGGTAACTGTGATGGTCTCTTCTTCTTCTTCTTCTCTTTTTTTTTTTTTTTTTTTCTTCTTCTTGCCACAAGAGAGCAAACTTCTGTAGTGGTTATTCTGCACTAAAAACACTCCAGTAATAACACACTTTAGCTACAGTAGATCTGAATATGCATCAAGAAAATGCGTGCGACCGCATATCTGACTTCATCCCAAACTCATATTTTTTGTATTTTACTGGAAGTGAAGTACAACATGTCGACTCATTATGCTAAAAAAAAAAAAAAAAGAAGTACACACAACAATTATCATTCGGCAACGTTTCAACTGTGCCAAACAGAACAAGTCATTCAAATGTAATGTGTGTCAGTTGAGACCCAACCCAGCACTCACTCAGCACTTCCTTTATTACTCAATACTTCCATGTAATCATTTAACACTGATTTTAAAAGACCTTGGCTGTGTTTTTAGCATAACCTTTAACTTCTGTGTGATTTTTTAGTTAAAAGTTATTAAATCAGTGTGATATTATGATTAATGTCATGTTTTCCGTATTTAGGTGGCTTTTTTTTAGATGTCTGCCAGTGTCATGACTTCACCTCAAACTACCCCAAAATATCACATTCGCCTTATTTATTGACACCTCTGAAGCAGCAGCAGCAGCAGCAGCAAGAAAAGCAGATGTGGGTATTTCCCTTTTTTCTTTTTTTCTTCTTTAATTATTATTATTATTTTAAGTTCTCTCTTCACATATATTCTGGTGGCTTTTGAGATGTGAAGATATGGAAATGCCTCTTTGTGGAGTTTTTTTTTTTTTTTTTTTTTTTTTAAAACACAATTAGTGGATTTTGAGGCTTTACATGCCCTACATTTCAAATGCAAACCGCCCTGAGCAAAAACAGGATTTAAATGCCCCAGTCACACATTCCCATTCATGCACACAGCAGATTTAAAGCCCCCATTGTAGCCTCCCCCTGTGTCTGTCTGTCTGACCGCTTCACCCTTTGTTGTCACTTTATCTATTATTCCAGCTATATAACCGTAAATGTTGTTGGGGTTTTTTTTTAAAAGGGTGATTTTGGGTTGATATGTGTGTATTTGTAGCATATAAAGCGGCTACTTCACTCACCGACTTGCAGTACGTTGTCCACGCAGCCGCTCTCCAGCAGAGCGATGCCCCGTCGGAACGGCAGCCGCGTCTCGTCGCTGCTCTCCCCGCTACCTCCGACCTCCTCCCCGCCGCCGCCACCTCCACCACCACCGCCGCCGCCAACGCCTCCGCCGGTGTTGAACGACGAGTACATGCAGATCTCCCTCTCGCTCCTCGGGAAAGACCAGTACACGATCCGCCTCTGCACGGGCTCCGGGATCCGCTCGAAGCGCTCCTCCACCCGCTGAAACGGCCACTTCTCCGCGACTTTCCGCGCCGCGATGTCCAGGAGAGTCTCCGGGTTCTGGGTTTTGCTCGATTCGCCCTGGGCGGCAGCCGAACCGCCGCACGGCGCCCCCGCGGCCCGCTGGCCTTGCCGACATGTCGCACTGTAGCCCGGTCTACAGCAGAGCCGCTTGGCCGGGGGCTGCTGTACGCGCTCCGCCATGATAGCTCCGCTTTAACGTCAACGCACCATATGAACGGGATCGGGAAGGGAAGAGGTTACCCGCGGCTTGTTGGCCGTGTATGGCCAAATCATCCCTTTATGGAAACATGGGGGCAGGGCTTCTCCGGGCTTGTCAAACCCCTTTGTTGACAAATTGAGAGCAGGCGTGGTCTGTCCGGTCGGCTCGGTGCTAAATAAGGACTGGAGGGCGGAATTCCCGCACGGCTGCTAATCCTTTGTGAGTTTGAGCTTTAAAAAAAAAAAAAAGGGAGGCGGGGGTCGCGGTAATAACGCCCGTCTCTGCTCTCCAGGCTGTGGCTCTCCCGGTGGGCGTCGACAGAAATTACAGACAGAGGCACCAGGAAGGCTGCATTGTCCTGCTGGTGAACCAGTAAAGCCGGGGCTGAACGCTGGGAGCCTTTATGGGCGGTGATCGGCCTGTCAACAGAGGAGCCTCGTGGTTCTGGGGGAGGGGGCTGTGAACGCAACACCGCCCCCCCTCCAACCCACCACTCCCCCCCCCCCCCCCCCCCCCCCCCCCCCCCCCCTCCTGTGACGTTCAAAGGTCCACCGGAATGTGGATCTGCTTTAAAGCAAACACAGCTCATTTTCATGGTCATCTTTTATGGTTGAGATATTTAAAAGATCCCCCCTAGACGTGTTTTAAGATACTTTTTCCACACAAAAAAGTTAAATTATCTTGTTAAAACTCTTAAAATGACATCAACTCCTTCTCACTCATTAAAAAAACAATCCAGAATCTATAAATGTGCAAATATATTTCATTTCTTAGGTTTAACTGTTGGACACAAGATGTGTTTGTGCAGTGAAAGGCTTCAAGTTTCCACATCACGCTTCTGTAAGTTGAATGTTGGACTACAATTGGTTTCCAAACTATTTGTTTTGACTATTTGTCACAAATCTTTCTCATGAACCGCTTAAAATCTGATTTACAATAAGCTCAGGGAAACTTTCCACTTTCAGCAGATGAAAGTGAAAACTGAACATACATCATTCTGCACAGTGAAGCTCAAACATTCAACTGTAGGAACAAGAAGAAAAACAGATTTTTAAGTGGAGGAGGACTTTAATTTATGTTGAAAATTACTAAATGCACAAGAATGTTTACTTTTTAATGAAATGGACCAATAGAAAAACAAACTTATAACTGATATTGAGCTCTATTACAATTCTCTAGTCAAGTTGCAAAACAAAAAAAACAACAAACAACTTTTAAAACATATTAAACTATTGACCAATGTTACTTGATTATTCATCTGTACCCCATTATTTGCTAATGTGTTCCTTATTCTGTGTGTTATTATGTTTTTATTGGATATAAAAAAGCTTCTTGCACAATTCCCTATTTATTTTATTATGTCACGACTGAATTCCCTTTGTTTCCTCTTTTTGTTCTTCACACTTGTTTAAATGTTACATGTGTCATAAAGTTGTGAAATATAACAGTGGATGGAAACAGAACCACATGTATTGTCTTGTCCTCAATATTTTATAGTTATTTCTAAAGATTATTATCATTATTGTGTAAAATTGTGTTTTTGCAAGCAGGGGAGGTTTTACATTACAATAAAAAACACTATTTTACTGTAGATATACAATGAAAACTTTCAAATAGTGTCTTTTATAAGCTGATTTCAATATTTTTATACCATAAATTATACATTTGAGAAATTTTAGCAAGACAGTTTTGAGCTGTAATGGTTCATATTTTATAAACTGATCATAACTTTAAATGTATTTGGAGTAAAAAAAAGACAATATCTGCCTCTGAAATTCAGTGGACTATAAGTATAAAGTAATAGAAAATGAATATACTTAAGTATACTTCACTATCAGTGCTTTTACTGTCCATCATAATTTAATACACAATATGTGAAAAGTGCATGTAGTTAACAATAAGTAATAGTTTCTTTACCCCTCATTACTTCTTCATGAAGGGTCTCAGTCCACCTCAGTCTGGACACAGTTCAGTACAGATAATGGTCATGTTGTTTTTGCCCAGTTGCCCTTGGGGCTCAACTGCTGGATTTCTGTTTTATCAGCTGGGTCATTGCCTTCACCTGCAGTCCCAGGTGCAAACTGGTCTCTGGATAGACGGCTACAATTGAAACAAAAGATTTATTATGACTTCAGTGAACATTTGCAGTTTTTTCTGACTGAACCTGTTGCTGTGTCCCAATTCATTAATATGTATTTATAGGCTGTACTAATGTTTAAATGCAATATTTTGACAGTTTGTGACATAAGGAGGTAGTTTTTTTTGTTCTCTGACTGTCAATGCACACATTTATCATGTTGGGCATTGTGAGTATTATGAAAATATAGTTCTAAAAGTAACATATGAGGGTATCTGATGGTCTAGACATTGAGATGCATAGATGACTTTATATCTGCAACGAACCTGGTCACCTCTCTCTCTCTATATCGACACTGTAAACTGTCCAATAAAGGCAAAACGCCAAAAAGTAATCTAAAAAAACCTGCAAAATGCCTTCATGTTTTAATCAATTTAATGTTTCTTTTATTATCTATGCAGCAAAACCAGCAATTTAACAGCAAAGCAAACACAAATCAGTCTCACAGAGGCTCAATAGATGATTTAATGACTAACTGTTGGCAATAATCGTTGATTTATCTGAGTCGTTCTTGTTATTGTTGTTATTTTGCATCCACATGTTTCTGCTGCAGTGGCGTCAAAAAGCAGATTCTGTGTGTAATGTAAAAAGACAGCAGAGTGAAAAGAAGTCCAAATTTGAAGTTAAATGAAAACATTCAGTTTGCAAGAAAACAAGTAATTAATTTACAAATTAATGAAAATATTTTAATACATTTAAAGATGTTTTGAGCAGTCCCAGGCCAACAGAGGACACATGCAGCAGACATAGAGCAACATTTGCATTCATTTGGGGTCATTTCTATGGCCACCAGATAAATGTAAGTCCAATATTTGCTCTTCTTTTAGCTCAGTTAAGGTTCAAGTAGTTTCTAACTTTATCTGTCTGCTGGTTGGTGGTGGGCAGGTAGCGTATAAAAGCTTTATTAGAGCTTTCTCACTGAAAAACAGCTGCCAAAAGAGATTGATGACTGTACAAATACAATAAATAAGTCAGAGATATACTGTATATATATTAATGGAGCTTTAAGAAAAGACCTGATCAGACGTCACTGGTTTTTCACAGCCTGAGGGAACAGCTAGATTGAAAAAATGTGTGACTGAAAAAGTGACTGAAAACCGAAATGCACTGTGGTCAGTTAATGTGGTGATTTGCTTCAACAGATGCACTTTGTTACTGAAGTGTTTTGAGAAATTTACAGTGTAGTACAAAGTCAAGAGGTTGTGATATGTAGCACAACAAGCTAGCAAAGCTCTGAAAGCAGAACAGCAATCCTGCACATGCTCAGTGACGTCTACCTTACACAGAACTACTCTCTGGAGACTGAAAACACGATCGGTGTTATTAGACTTTGGAGCCGTTTCTAAACAAACTAAAGTGACCAAACTCTTCATAATGAAGGAACATGTCACCCAGTGCAGTGGTGTGGCTCAGTGATGTGTTTTTAATAGTTTTTAGACAACAGCGGAGGTCTACGGCAGAGAGGAATAAGATATATCAGACTTTGGATACACATACAATACTTGTTGGTTTGGCTCTGCACATGAGATTTGTTGACAATAAAAACAATTATAGTAAATCGCAGCCTTACCCTTTAATTTCCTCATCCTGTCCACACAATAATACCTTCATTACTTCAATCACTACACAATTAAAGTAGGCGATATTCTGTTATTCGACAACAACAACAACAACAACAAAAAACTCAGAATCCCAGCAGCCTCAGTCAAAGATATCTCTTTTTGATGGGCAGCAGGGGAGCATTTGAAACACTTTTATTCATGCATAAACATTCTGTTTGTCACTGTAACGAGTTTATCTGTCTTTTTTCTTTCTTCTTCTTCTTCTTCTTCCTCTTCCCATTTCCAGTTACAGTACCACCTGCTGCTCCTGCAGGACAGTTATCAGCAGCCTCATTTCAGCACACTTGCTCCATGCTGTGTAAATGATTTAGGCCCCCTGGTTGAAAATCTTTACTATTGTCGCATTTTACCCTGCAGACAGTGCAGTAGAAGCAGCAGTAATGACTGAGCCTATCCACTCAGCATGGTGGTAACAGTAGGAGGGCTGAAGGAAAGACAGCAGCACACACACACACACACACACACACACACACACAAAACACTGTCTTGAATAAGGTGGTGCAACCTTTAACAGCTGAGTTTATGCTCATTTTTTGAGGCATTCAGCTGCATTTCTCTTTCACTGTATTAAATTTAAATTTCAGATGCTCATTATGTTAATAAGGTTCTTATCTGCTTTTTCACTCAGAGTACATACATTTCATCAAGGCGCCTCATTTAATATTCAGTGCTGCTGTCTATTCAGTTTTAGCTACGCTAGCAGCTCTATGAATGCCAAAGTCAGTTTGTTGCTTCACTGATTCGGTTCAGACTGAAATATGTCAACACGGATTGACATTAAATTTGGTGCAGATATTCACGGTGTAGAGAAGATAAATCCTACATTGACATTTGTGGGTTATGTATCAAATGTCTCAACAACTGTTCGATGGATTGTCATGAAATTTGGTTTCCAGTAAAGATAAATTATAATAATTAAAATTGAAATTAAATTTTCAATTTTGATATAATTTCTCCTTTTTTTTTCTTAACTTTTCTATTTAATTTTGTTTTCTATTTATTTATTTTTTCTGAACTCTTATTTGACTATTCAGAATGCTTCTACTTTAGCATTTTACGTTTTTTGTTTTAATGTCATGTGCACAAGGACAAAAAAGGAAATTTGTCTGAAAGTTTGGTTCAGAGGATTCACGTCATATTGGGTTTATTGTAATTACAAGATTCTGACTTGTAAATATTGTTCACCTCAACTTCCGAGTTGTAATTACAAAAAAATTGGGAAACTCTGACTTTTCTGAAGAGGCCGACGTATCTGACTTGATGTTTCATAACACGGAAATACTTGAAAATAGCAAGTAAGGACTCCTCACATCAACCAGAATCCGTCGTTCGGAAAATCGCTTTGCAGTCTAAGACAATGAACATTATATCTGCTTAGCATCAGCATGTTAGAACTGTCATTATAAGCATGTAGCATGTAGCTAGTAGAGTCTTGTTTCATATTAAGTAGTGAATGCACCAGGAAACATTTGCTAATTTTCTGATATACTGACAAATCGTTATCAATGCACTAAACTCAAACAGATATAAATAACTGAATGTAGCTGCTTTTTAAAGCTCATTAACATTGTCTTTCTGTTTTTCATTCCAAGCGGCATCTACCAACGTCTTGAGGCTGAAGCTAAAGTACCTTAAACTAAGGTGACAGTCACTTGCCGCTCCAAGACTCCCATTCAAAAAGCCTCAACTTCTATCTAGAAATACTGAGTCAATCAGTGTTTTCAACGAGTCATTATGGTCTCAATCTCTAAATTCAGGCCCTCTAATCAGTCAACTGGTGGTCATTTTGGAAATTATAGCTCCGTTAATAAGATTTGAAGACTTATATTAACTTTGATGTCTGCTGTGGTGGCGTTGATTGACAGCTGTGATTGACACTTGGCTCACCTGCTGCTCTCCCCGACTCCGGGACTCACACTGAGTCAGACTATTGTCGCAATATTTAA
Organism: Thunnus albacares; assembly: GCF_914725855.1. NCBI lineage: Eukaryota > Metazoa > Chordata > Actinopteri > Scombriformes > Scombridae > Thunnus > Thunnus albacares. The sequence goes on from NC_058123.1 coordinate 5,612,277, forward strand.
GCTGAATGTTATTTGATTACGATACCTTCCCTGTTAGCACAACTTAGCTTAAGTAGCTAACATTAGCCCAAGTGTGCACTGCTTGTTGTGGAAGAACCTTAAAGCCTCAACTTCTCTCTAGAAATACTAAGTTAATCATTGTTTTCAACGAGTCATTATGGTCTCAATCTCTAAATTCAGGCCCTCTAATCAGTGTGCTGGTGGTCATTTTGGAAATTATTGCTCCATTAATAAGATTTGAAGATTTATAGTAGCTTTGATGGCAGCCGCGGGGGCGTTGATTGACAGCTGTGATTGACAGTTGGCTCACCTGCTGCTCTCCCCGACCCCGGGACTCACACTGAGTCAGACTATTGTCGCAATATTTAAGTAAAATTCAAGTTTAATGTCATTTGATTATGATATCTGCCATGTTAGCACAGTTTAGCTTAAGTAGCTAACGTTAGCCCAAGTATGCAGTGCTTGGTGTTCCCAGTAAGCTTGCGTTAGCTTGGGTCTGAGGTAGCGGGCTGTGTTTCCGGAGCATGAAAGGCAACAAACTCCTTATTTGTAAGCTCCTGACTCCAAACGGAAAAGATGGCGTTGACCATAAACTGCAACTCCGGGCTTCAAAGAGACTCCAATACAAACCTGTGTTTTATTCACATCACATATCCACAAATCTCATAACCGCATAAAACATCCAATTTGAACTTTTACGGTTTTTTGTATTTGTATGTACACGACTGAACTTTATTGTTACTCGTTGAACAAAGACCACGCATCATTTCTTGCAACATATTTGCATCATATGTTTTACACTATTCAGGTATTCAGGCATAAAAAATTCTTTAAGACTCCCATTAACATGATTTCTATGGATGGACTCTCTCTGTTCAGCTGAGATGGCTAGTGCGGGTGATAATGACACTCTTGCTCACTCCTGGGGGTAATCAAACACACACACACACACACATGCACACACACGCATATGCACAACACAAACCATAGTATCCTTTCACGCTGGGCTCATTTGCATCCTCATCAGTATGCATGAAATTTCTCGCTGTACTTTAATACCCTAACTGCTGCATAATACACTTTAATGAGCATAAAAGTGAGCATGACAATTAAAACTCGCATTAATCACTAAACGCTGAGGGGTGGGGATGTGGGATGAGATGAGAGAGGGAGAAGAGAGGGAGGGTGTGGGAGGATACTGAGGACTGGAGGATAAAGAGCACTCCAGAGAGGATGGCAGTGGGGGGGGTGGGAGGAATAGAGAAAAGACACTGAAGTGAAAAATGAAGAAAAGGATGGAGCCAATGGATGGTGAAGAGCATAGAAAAAGAGGAGGGGAAAAAGAGAAAGAGGATGGCGGTGAGAGCTCTTCAACATTAATGTTGGAGGTTGATGAGCTGGCAGAGTTGTCACCACGGGAACAGCGGATGAATGATGTGTTTTCATCTACAGAAGTGTGTGTGGACAAGCGAAGCCCTTCTCCTGCTTCCTGTTAGTGCCCCTTTATCCCTCCATCATTTCCTGTTTTCTCACTTTCTCCCTTTGTTCCTCCTCCTCCTCCTCTTCTTTAAAAGACTGATGGGGAGTAGAAGAATCATTCACAAAGAGGATTATGTTCCCTGAGAATGAAAACCAAGCAGTTTTTGCACCTTTACCTTCCCCCCGCTGGGCTCTTTTCCTGTCTGTGACACTGAGGGGAAGGAGCATATGAATATTCAGAAACAAACGCATGTTATGGTCTCATTTGGATTTCTCACACCTCTGATCTTCCTCCCCCCCTGTAGAAAAACACTCCCAAGCTCTGATGTAAATTTAATTTTCCTTTGTGGCTATGCTCAGTGCAAATCTAGGTTTTAGCGGCCAATATAAGCTGCAGCATTGAGCATGAAATCTTTCTGTCACACAAAGTCATGCAGATGTCTGGTTATATGCAAAAAGAAGGATTAAACACATGCATGTGAACAAACAAATTGCACTTTTTACTCCCCTGCATTTATTTGACACTTTAGGAACTGTTCAGATTAAGATTTTACATTAAAATGCATTTGATAACATTTGGAAATACAATGAATTGTTCTAGATTAAACCAGATTTGGTTTGTGACTCTTTAAAACAGAAAAGCAGATTGTCCAATTGGGATTCCTTGTCACGTTGCAGATGTCTGTGAGTAGTTAGCAGTTTCATCCAAGAGAAAGTTTTGTTTGAGGCACAAAAAAGTGATTTTGGAAACAGTCTAAGAGTTTTTTTTGCAGTTCGAACAAAAAGAAAATTCCCCTCGTAACTGTTTGAGACCCAAAGATGTAAAATTATCCAATATTCTCCACAAAAAACAAAGATTAGAGAAAAGTCTTTCAAAATTTAATAGAAATTTGTGTATCAGAACTTTGTTTTTTCTTCTTTCCTCTCCCATTAATCATCTCACAACCCCTCAGATTTATCTGATGACCCTTTGGAGGGGCCCGACCCCTAGGTTGGGAACCACTGGACTAAACTAGCTAACTGTATATAAAGTAGTTGAAACTAGCTCCACCTCCAGCAGCTACAACAGTAACATGCTGTTCTAACACTGATGCTTCACTATTAATAATCTAATGATGTCATATATATAATAATATATCAGTCAGAGGGACCAAACCACTACTTTTACTGCAATACTTTAACTACATTTTACTGGTGTACTTTTACTTAAAGTGACTATAATCTACATTTCTACAATAATGTCTGAACTGTTAGTGTGTAATGTGTTGGTCGTGGCTCGTAGTGATGAACCTGCAGAGAATTATCAGAGACTCTGCAGCTCCCCTCAGCTTTACGGAGCTTTATAGTGACTTTCAGCTCATTGTTTATCTGTCTGGCTGCAACTTTACAGTTTTGATTCACTCTCAGCACTCTCATAGCATCGTTTTGGCCCGCAGCAGGCAGCTGTTTTCAGAGAAAAAGCTCTTAAAAGCCACTGTACACTACCTGCTCAGCACCAAACGGCAAACAGACACAGTTAGCTGTAGACTAGCTGGTGAACATAGTGGAGCATTTAGCAGCTAAAGAGCCAGATATTTCCCTCAGGAGTTGGTAGAGACCAAAAACAGAGCTAAAAGAGAGTGAATATTGGACTTACATTCACCAGGTGGACAGAAACACGACTCCAAATGAATGATAATGTTGCTCCGTAACAGCTGGATGTGGAAATAAGCAACTGTTAGCTAACAAGTTCAACATATCAACCTTAAAAGATGACGATATGTCAGTTTTCTGTTTACAGTTTGTTTCCACTGCCCCCAAGTGGCCAAAAACATCAGTTAATGCTCGTTTAAATTAATGCTACTCATTGATATAATTAATTTGTTGGTTGTTATGGGATGATTCAGGAGTCAAATGTCAGTTTATTTGCCTCTTGCAATAGAGATACTAAACTAGAGTAGCAACTATTTGTTAACAAGTTCAACACATCAACTTAAAAGGTGACGATATGTCAGTGTTGTGTTCAACTCGTTTCTGCTGAATACTTGTGGACAAAAAATGCAGGTTTAAGTATGAATACTTCTTCTGTCACTGCAGAAAAAAACATAAATACAAATACTCACATGCAGACGACACACTGACCTGAACATGAATTATTTGCTGCCTAAAATACTGTATAATTTATGGTATTCTTTAAATGTTAATTACAGCAATTAAATATCAAGATGTCGTAGTATTATGCACGGAGCTAACACACACACACACATATGTTGGATTCACACACACACACACACACACACACACACACACACATAGAGCTCATGATCTAATCTAATCAGTTGACACATTTCTTACAGTGTTTGACCCTCCTTTGTCCTTCCTTTAGCTGAACCTATAAGGGTGTGTGTGTGTTGTGTGTGCGTGTGTGTGTGTGTGTTGTGTGTGTGTGTGTGTGTCAAGAGGAGGCACAATAAAAACTCAATCTGCATTTCCATAAATCAGAGAGGCAGGTTTGTTGTCACCCGGTTGAGGGGCCTGAGAGAAAGGCCTCAGGGCCTGTAGGGATTATAAGCCATGCAGTGTGTGTGTGTGTGTGTGTGTGTGTGTGTGTGTGTGTGTGTGTGTGTCTGTATTCACTTACAGGATAACCCATGCTCTGTAACGGTACCCACAACTCATTGTCTGTGCTGCACACTTAATGTTTAAAACATATTTTCTTGTATTTTTTCCTTCTGTCTGTCTCTCTTCCTGTCTCTGTCCTCCACAGATCTCTGCCCACTTCTTTATACACCAGTCCTCCCACTACTGATGTACTGGTGCAATATTTCTTTTTGTGGACATTATTTATCATGTTTAGATCAAAGAAACCCCAGTCAGACAAAGAATGTTGGGAAAAAAGGGACAATACATGAAATAAAATTTAGAAAGGCAGGCAAAATAAATAAATAACATATAATAACAGAAGCAACAACAATGATAAATATGATTAATAAGTATTAATAAGTAAAAGATGGAGCCCAAATGAACATTGAAACAGGTTTTTCTTGGTGTAATCATTCCTCCTGTTCCTTCATAATGCATTTACAGTGTAAGTGATGGGGGACAAAATCTACTGGTATGTTATTAACACTCATTTAGTGTCATTTTTGAGGACACCAGACTAATAAAAGTCCAATAGTCGCTCTTCTTTTAGCTCTGTTAACGTCTCCACCAATTCAAGGGAAACATTTTGGTGTCTTTAGCAGCTACATGTTCGACTTTCTTCTCCAGGTATTTACTGACTTCTGCTGGTTGGTACGAGGCAGGTGACGGTCAGGTGATGTCGGCTTATCAGCACTGGCTTAAAAGAGGCTGATGAGAGACTGACACAATACACTAAATGAGGCCAAGGTGATGATTCTCTGAGGGCTGGCTGGTTGAATCAGTGTTAATATAAAAAAAATTATTCATTAATGGAGCTTCAAGAAAAGAAGACCTAATCTGGTGTCACTGGTGTTTCGTCACCCGAGGGAAAACTAAACTGACAAATGAGATGTAGTCTATCTTCACCTACCTAATAGAATACACCAAAGATTTAATATACTGTATATATGTATCTACATAAACGCAAAGTATTTACTTTAGAATTAAGTTCTAGTTAGGAATAAGCGACCACATCAATTTAAAGACTAAATTAAATAAGATTTCTCTTCAAATTTGACATATTCTTGAGGCTGTAAAAAAGGCTAATGTGCAATAAAGAATGACATATAGAATAACAGTAAAAATAAGAATGAGAAATATATATGTAAAGGATAAAAACTCAAAGATAAAACATTATAAATTCATGTAATATCAGTATTAAAATGCTAAAATGTATATTGGCCCAGTGTGTAGCTGGTCTGTGCAGTTTTCCCAGTAAATTAGATATAAAATGTAACCAAAGTCTACAATAAATTACTGCAAATATACAAATCTGCAAAGGATTCACATTTAAATAAACATCCTGCTCCATTAATACTCAATATTTTGGCTTTAAATGTGGTCCATGTCTCTACTTTATCGAGTGAATCACGTCGTTAACATTAATAAGCATCAACACCAGCGCGCTCAATCGATGCCTTTTGAAAATCTGATTACTGACTTTGTGTGATTTTGCTTGCAGCCAATCAACACGAGCTCTTTTTTCTATATCTAATGTGACGTGTGACCACAGCAGGCGTTCACAGACACTGAATATAACCATAATTGTTAATAATTCATGCTATAATGACAATATAATAATGTTAATATAACGATAATGTAAGCTATGTAGCAGACATGATTTTTAAAATGAGCTGTCCGGATAAATAATTCATCTCATGAAGCTGATTAATAAATATTTTAATAATCTGTACGCTTTCAAAATCTATTAGTGTAACACAGGTTTGGATGTGTGGAGGTGCGTTCATATATTTCATTCACATCACAGACTGGCGCTACCTGAATTTACTTTTACTGATATTTGTGCTAAAACAATCACCCAGCTCGTTCACAATTTTCTCAAATGTCATTGAGTCTGTTTTCTTGTTTTGCTCATTTACTGGAAGATTTAATAAACTACATTTGATGTGGATGTTTCTTTCAGTTTATCATACAGTTAACAGTTTGCTAACACAGTAATAATACATCACTGCTGTGTTTACAGCTTGTTTTGCTGCCCCCAAGTGGCCAAAAAATGGATTTAATGCCACTACGGTAGGTTTAAAGACCAAATGAAATGAAATTGCCTTTTTTTTCTCAATCAGTTGTCCTGTGTTGTCTTTTGAGAAAAAAATAAGACACCAATAGCGAGAAATTTAAAAAAATAACATTGGTTTCATGATTGCGCCCCCTAGTTTTGCATTAAACCGTTAGGATACCGTTAGTTCTTCACTTACGTAGCTGAAATCCTTTTTTCAATACAGCAAATCAAATCTTGAATAAAGCGTTAACGTGTCGTTCTATCATCGGCAGAGCAGACGGTCGCACTGAGCCTGATTGCATCCGGCTACACAACACAAGAGCCACAGACTCTGAACAACAGCCCATGTTAGCTTTCCTGCTAAAGTCTCCTTCTTACCTAACTTACACTTCTTATTCTGCTAAAGTCTCCTACTTATCTAACTTACAAACATGAACACACGTCTTGTCCTGCAGCTTAGCTTGTTGGATGAACCACCAAACAAACTTTCACTGGGGAAAAGTGCACCGCTGTTAGCAGGCTAGGTAGCTAATTAGCTGCTTTAGCTGCAGCGTATTAAACAACATGTAAACATACCTGAATATGTCACTCCAATTTCCTTGTTTATGTTGTCTCCGTTCATACAGAGTAACACTAGTGGCCTGCCAGCTGCTTTCAATCAAACACAGACACCAACAGCCCCTCCAGCTGTTTGAGACAAAACAGAGCAGTTCTGACATTTTTCCAAAGACCTTGTTTCTTCATTATAATAATACAAAACTGTAACTTTTTAAAAAACATGTTGACATTATTTGTGACTACAAAGAGTGATGATTGAATGTTAGACTCTAAAAAGGGGAAGTGGTTCTTCCAAAATAGGACTGTATGACTAATAATGCAAGAAGCAGTACAGATTATACTCAACCAACATGATGATAAGTGGCGTCATCACAGTGTGCAGATGTCATCTTTAGGTCACTGGTGGCTTTTTGCACCTAATCTGAAGATCAAGTAAGAGATATGCATACAATTCTGCGAAAGTATGTCTGGAAAAGTTTCTTCTTTGTTATGGCAACAGCTTCATTATCAAATATGATCAGAACATCAACATTTTAGAGCTGCAATTACAATTATTCTCATCATTTGATCAATCTACCCACTCTTTTCTCAATTAATCGATTAATCGTTTGGTCTATAAAATGTTTATTAAAGCTCAAACTGATGTCTGACCAACCGAAACCCTAAAATATTAAGTTTACAAAGACATAAAACACAGAAAAGCAGAAAATCTTCACATTTCAAACACTGGAGCCATTAAGCATCTGGCAGTTTTTATTGAAAAAATGACTTAAACAATGAATTGATTATCAAAATAGTATCAAAATAGTAGTTTTTATCGTAAATTCAATTAAATAAAACCCTTTTTCCCTTGACCTTTTTACATGCAATTGTGTGACATGCTTCTTAAAGATTCATCTCAAAGTTTTATCATCAAATTTTATATATTTTGTCTCCATTATTTATTTAAATAGCAGGTACAACAGGGACAGAGAGGAGACGGAGGGAGAAAAAAAAAAAAAAAAAGGAAACTGACCCAGAACCTCTGGGCATGTCACGCAGCCATTTAAATTAATTTGAGACTCAAATACGTCTCCAAGCCCATCATTTAACTCTCATCATCATTTATGTTCTTTTCAATTACATGAAGGAGTTTTAAACTGTTATTAAACCACAACCTCTTCTCCCCAAAAGTTAATCAGAAAGTTTCAAAAAAAGAGTTTTCAGAATCAACTCTTCTTCTTCTCAGCGTGAAGAAGATCGTCCTCCAAAGATTTCAGTCCTCCAAGGGGCCGGAGGTAGTGATATATATGCTGTATATGTGTGTCCCATCTGATCTGATCCAGCGGGTTTGCAGTGGTGAAATTGATCCCTGTGGTAGAAACACTGACAGGCCCGAGGAGCCAAACGAATTAGGAAGAGGAGAGGAAGAAGAAGACGGTGAGGGCTTTCTGTTTGTTCTGCCTCTAAATAATACAGCACGATGACAGCTAGCAAACAAAAGCATTTGTGTAGCCAAGGAGTGATACCGGGGATAGGATATAACACAGAGGAATGCTTAAATTACAGATGAGAATAGAAACATCTTTTTTTTTTTTTTTTTGCTGTTTTGTTTTCTGTGAAACATTGATGGCAGCCAAACCAGTGGGGACGGAGAGATAACCGTAGCGAGGAAGCTCAGTGTTTGACCATCCAAAAAAAAAAAAAACACTGCTCTGCTCCCAAATGGACTCCCTTTTTTAAAAATATTTGCAGCATAAAACGTCTTTCAACTTTTTTTTTTTTTTCCTCACAACTTAATTGCATTGCTTGGGGGTGCAAAAAAAAAAAAAAAAAAGAAAAGCCAGCCAAGTGATTGTATCCAAACTCCCTGAATGTGATTAAACATAAATGTGTAAAGTGTCGGTGGGGAGATTTATCCCTGAATAATTAAACAACGCTGTATTATATTGGTGTGAGAATTATTCTGCCTTAAAATGCTCATTTTCACTGTGCATGTGTTTTTTAACATTCATGCATCTGAAAAATAATTGAAGGGCCCTGCATGCTGAATATTTCATCTCCCCTCCACCTCTTTTTCCAAAATTTCACAGGCTGAACGATGGCTTTTGCACCCAAAAAAAGAAGGATATGAATTTTTCAGGCATTTTAAATAATTAAGCCCAAAGTGTTTGGGGCGGCAAAGCCCTGATAAACTAATCTGAGGCAGAGGAGAGAAAAAGGTCTGAGAGGGACATTAGAAATTTATTATTTTATCAGCAGCTATTTATTATTAACATAGAGAGATCCCATTAACATTCATAGACAAAGGGACTCCTGGGAGGATGCCCTGTGGATTTCAAGGTGATACATTAAAACGGAGAAGTTAAAGGAGGGGAAAGTATCGGCTGCTGCCCGACTCATCTGCATACCAGCCAACATCTTTCAGTCAGTGGGGTTTCTTGAGGGGGGTTTTTTGTGTGAGTGGATGGCAGATTTAGGACATGAAAATGAATCGCTCTGGCTTCACAAAGTCACATAGTGAATACTTGATGTAAGAATTGCACAAGAAACACAGTATCAATGCTGCAGCTCCAACTGAGGACACTGAGGTCAGTACTTTTTTTTTTCTCAGGATTTGGGTTTCAGCAGCTTGGGAGAAGTTTATACTCTGATATTGACAAATTAGACCATGTGACTCCAGAACGACACATAGGGGCGTTTTCTGATCTGGCGCCTCTATTGGCAGTGAACAGCAGGACTTGTCTGTGCTTTCCAAAACCATTACTGTTCAACAATAATGATGTTTTATGATGTGACAATGTTGTGGTTAAGGTCTGGTTTGGTTTAGGCACAAAAAACACTTGGTTAGGTTTAGGGAAAGATCATGGTTTGGGTTAAAATGATTTGTTAAGGTCAGAAAAACATGTGGTTGAGGTTAGAGTTATTTCGTCGCTACAATAATAACCGCGGGGTTAATGTCAGGGGACGATCATAGTTACGGTTTTTAAAAAACTGTCCCGACTCGCGGTTGGAAACGAACAGCGGTCTCCTGTGGTAAAGTCCACTCCCCCCTCCTCCTCTGAATGAGGAAATCTGTCCACATATTTACTATATAATTACTTCTAGATGGCATCTGTCACTCAAACGTAACTATATCTCTTTTTTGGGGCGACTGACATTATGACCTATTGTGACGTTTTTCTTGGGAACAGTCTCCTTTCAAGCTCACTATTTTTGGTTTTTTACGAGCCGTAAAACCAAAACAGTAAAGAAAAAAAGGGTCGTAAAAGGGAAGTTTTTCCTTGCTGCTGTCGACACGTGCTCACTCACAGGGGGGGGGGGGGGGGGGATGTTGGGTCTCTGTAAATTAAAGAGTGCGGTTTCGACCTGCTCTATATGAAAAGTCCCCTGAGATGTTGTGATTTGATGCTATATATATATATATATATATAATTGACTTGACTTGATTTGATGAACTAGTACTCAGAATTAAACATGAAAATACATCATTGGCTCATGCACTCTGATCCACCGGTGGGATGATTTAATTTCTCTATGTCTTCCAAAACTGTTGGCGTCGTTCATAGAGATGAACCTACAGAGAATAACAGTGACTCTGCAACTCCTCTCAGCTTTCAGCTCATTGTTTAGTTTCCCGGCTGCAACTTTACTGTTTTGGTTCACTCTCACAGCGTCGTTTTGGGTCCACAGCAGGCAGCTTTAAAGGACAGACACAGTTAGCTGTAGATTAGCTGGTGAACATAGTGGAGCATTTAGCAGCTAAAGAGCCAGATATTTCCCTCAGGAGTTGGTAGAGAGCAGAAACAGAAGCTAAAAGAGAGTGAATATTGGACTTACATTCACCAGGTGGACAGAAACACGACTTCAAATGAATGATAATGTTGCTCCGTAAATGCAAGATGTGGAAATAAGCAACTGTTTGCTAACAAGTTCAACATATCAACTTTATAAGGTGATAATATTTGAATGTTGTGTTCACTACTTGTTCTGCTGCCCCTCAGTTTGCTTTTATTGGACAGTTGGCAGTGAAGAGGCAGACAGGAAACAAGGGGAAAGAGAGAGAGAGAGATGACATGGCTGGAATCGAACGAGGGATGTTTCAGCAGCTAGCGTGGTGCTCCAACTTGACTGCTTTTTAAGCCATAATACAAAATACAAGGAGGGAAAAGTCAAGCGAGACCAGACAGAGAGATGTTTAACCATCAGTGAGAGATAAAAAAAAAAAAAAAAAAAGATATCTGTTTATCTGGATTTAAAGGCACCTGCACCTTTAAATCCTACAAGAGAGGAGGAGAAAAGCTCAGTAAAACGTCCAATCCAAACCCCATCTCAGACTGCACACACACACACACACACACACACACACACACACACACACACACATACACACACACACACAGCTGACGGCCCTTTATGAAAATATCCTAAATTCAATCAGGATCTGCAAATTTCATGAGCCGGCCGTCCTCCATCTGAATTTCTTAACGGGGTGTCAGAACAATCTTGGAGGTGACGTCTGACGCTCTGCGCACTGAATCAGAAAATCAGCTTTTCCAGACCGAAATCGTCTCTTCTCTGTTATTAAAGGGGGGGGGAGCGATCGGCTCTTATCTCACACCCTCACCGCCGCTCTCCTCCTACTGTAACCTCTCCCTCTCTGTTCAGGCCCCCAGAATCTCATTATACTTGATATTTGAAGGGAAAATGTAACACCATAGGATTGCCTATTATCATTTGGTGCTTGGAGGGAAAATTGAAAAGGTAAGGTGGGGGGGGGGGGGGGGGTGTTGATGTGTGTCTGCTGGTCTGTATGTGAATTAAAGCTTTGCATGTTCAATGTAGTTTCAAAAAGTTCGATCCAGTTTCTTTACTTTCAGTTGGTTCCTGAGACATGGAAACATTCAACAATCACCCAGAGTTCAAGATTAAAACACATAAAGAACTGAACAATTATCAAATGCTTCAAGTTCTCCGACATCAACTTCAACTTCACCCAGAGAGTCTCTGTACACTTTACAAGTCAATAAAAATGACAACAGAGAAGGCGGCCATTTTGGATCAAAGTTGCGCCAATTTTGCCATTTTCAGCCTGCGTACTTTAACGAACTCCTCCTACAGATTTGACCCCAGCGACTTCAAATTCAGTCAGTATCATCTACAGACCTTGGAGATGAAAAGTTATCAAAACGGTGAGTGTATGACATTCCCGGGGGGGGGGGGGGGGGGGGGGGGGGGTGTGGCTGGGTGGCGAATTTCAATCCTTCGCCATGAAAATTGAAACGGCCATAATTCCGGCATACATGATCCTAAGAGACCCAAACCTTTTGTGCTTGAAAAGAGTCCCGTCCTGAACACATCCATGTGTCAATACTGGATCTGAGTCATAGCGTCACCTACTGTAACCTCTCCCATAACACCATAGGATTGCCTATTATCATTTGGTACTTGGAGGGAAAATCGAAAAAGGTAAACTGGGGGAAGGTGCTGATGTGTGTCTGCTGGTCTGTATGTGAATTAAAGCTTTGCATGTTCAATGTAGTTTCAATAAGTTCAATACAGTTTCTTTACTTTCAGTTGGTTCATAAGACATGGAAACATTCAACAATCATCCAGAGTCTCTGTACAAGTCAGTAAAAATGACAACAGAAAGAAGAAAAAAGAGGCACACAATAATACAAGTAAAAGTACACACACATGCACTCACACATATATACCGGTAGTATTGATGTGCAGAGATCCCGGTATTTGTATTTGTATTTGTTGAGGCAGCAAAATTATTTGTATTTGTATTTGTGTTCGAATAATCCTGTTTTTTGTTTTTATGACACTTTTAATTTTAGAATAGTGTTACAATAAGTGTTCATGAATAAACTACCTTATGAAGGAGGTCCCCACATCGGGTCTTGAACTGGAGTCTCCCAGATCATAGACGACTGCGCTGATTACTGAGCTAAAACTTTACTCATTGCCTCATTGCAGACAGACCTCAACCTATTTATACACCCATAACACAGAGACAGCACACCGTGTAATGTGTAGGGAGGAACTTCAAAGGCGATTATTGCTTTGCATTTTTCATTTATTGCCTATTTTTTACAATCTAACTTTGTGGAAAGTGGAACAACAGGTTATGGAGAGTCCCTTGGAAGCACTTTGCATGTGTCAGTAGTTCAGCTTTATCTCTGGGGAACACCCCCAACAAATCATTTTTAAAATATTTGTATGAAACAAATATCCGTATAAAACCCACTATTTGTGCTTTATTGAATAATGTATTTGTATTCGAGCACACCCCTAACCGGTAGTAATGTTAATATTACAACACAAGGTTTAGGTTATTGATTTTAAAACAGAGATAATAAAGCTTTCACAGGGTTGGAGTAGCTCCATGTTAAAGAGAAAAGCAATTAGTGATTTGGGTTCCCAGTCGGTGTAATTAGGAATAGTCACAGTAAACAGAAAAAACATATAAAAGTATCAACAGAGCTTCCCTCACAAATGTCCAGTGCTAGATTATTGCTACATGCTTGTAAGGGAGGAGCAGGAACAATAAAACTCTGATTTATTGTACTTAACGGCCTTGTTGAACACACCTAAAATAAACACGCTGTTAAAGAGGCTGAGTTCATCCAGGGATACTTCTATCTTTATCTTCATGACAGTCTCTGAGCTCCACTGATGTTTCTGTTTTAGTTTTCATGTGTGACATTTTGACATTGGTGTAACAAAATATACAGAAAATAACACAATAAACACAACTATTTCTATTTTTCACTGTTGTCTTCAGTGGTGGAAGGAGAATTCAGATACTTTACTTCAGTAAAAGTATCAATACAACAATGTAAAAATACTCCATTACAAGTAAAAGTAATAAAGTATTAGCAGCTAAATGTACTCAAAGTATTAAAGTAAAAGTACAATAACTGATATATTATTATATATGACATCATTAGATTATTAATAGTGAAGCATCAGTGTTAGAGCAGCATGTTACTGTTTTAGCTGCTGGAGGTGGAGCTAGTTTACACTACTTTATATACAGTTAGTTAGTTTAGTCCACTGGTTCCCAACCTAGGGGTCGGGCCCCTCCAAAGGGTCATCAGATAAATCTGAGGGGTCGTGAGATGATTAATGGGAGAGGAAAGAAGAAAATACAAAGTAATGATACACAAATTTCTATTTAATTTGGAAAGACTTTTCTCTAATCTTTGATTTTTGCTGAAATATTGGATCATTTGAACATTTATTGAAATGAAAGCATGTGAGAAGTTTAGAGGGAAAAATCACTATTTGGTGGAGCTGTTAACAACTCATAGACATGTGAAATGTGACCCCGACTACACACTGCTTTTTGTAAGACGTCAAAAGCCAAAAAAGGTTGGAAACCACTGGTTTCATCTTTAACAATGTGTTGTATTTTAAAAGCTTGTTATATTATCCATTGTGTCAAATCTTCATCTGAAAAGTAACTAAAACTGTCAAATAAATGTAGTGGAGTAGAAAGTACAATATTTCCCTCTGAAATGTAGTGGAGTGGAAGTATAAAGTAGCATCACATGGAAATACTCAAGTAAAGTACAAGTACCTCAAAACTGTACTCAAGTGCAGTACTATCGTCTTTATGACCAATGTCACCACAACAAGAAACACTGATTGATTGATTGATTGATTGATTGATTGATTGATTACATATGTTTGAACAGTTTGCTCTCTCAGCCAACGGGTACATAAACAGTGTGAGAAATAATAAATATAAAACTGGAAAGTTTGACAACAAAAAGGGGAAGAACCTGAGTTTGAAAGGTAAATGTCATCGTTACCATGACAACGTATATACGTTTGACGGAGGAAACACAGATTAAACGATCACCGGATGATCATTTGCAAAATCATCATTTGCAATTATAACTTTGAGGAAACACTTTCAAAGAAGCAGGGAAGGATTTATTTTTCTATTAAGCTCTTCTCTGCTTCTGCAAAATCATCCCGAGAGCAGAGAAAATCTACAGACTCTTGTCTTCGATCTATCCGCAGACGTTGCAGGGGATGCTGGGTAATGTCGGTGGATGATGTGCCTGGAGTGGTGGAGCTCCTCTGTGACCAAAATACTCATCTCCTCTCTTTCACCCAAAAGAACCCATTAATATTTCAAATTAATGCAAATAACCTTAAATGATGAATAATTGCCCCCGAATCAAAATTCAATTACTGTTAAACACTGACGAATTGCTGATTGAAAATTATGAATAATTTCTTTGACAGAGAAAGAAAGTCTCACCCAAAAAAAAAAGTATCTCTCTTAATAAGAAGGAGTGAGAGGTGAGACGTGAGGACAAAAGCACGATGTCTGTGTGACGGATGTTTCATTCACTACCTGTAACTTTACCTTTGATGATAGGAAATGTATTTTATAAGAGAAGACCATGAAATAGTTTATAGACACTTCAAATTTAACCTCTTCTCATCTTTTTTTGACCAAAAACTAATCTGAAATGTGCACAAAAAAAAAAAAAAAAATACCAAAAAGACCATGTGGAGTCAATTAAAGCAGGTTTGTACATAAAGTTAGCAAAACTATGACTTTAAAGATGGAAAAAAAATCTTGTTCTCAATTCTTCTTTTAGGAGAAATTAGAAAATTAAGAGCAAAACAGCTGTTTCCAGGTATTTTTTTTGTTTTTTCATACTGACCCTTAGAAAATCACCTCCAAACATGCTCACAAATCCTCATTTTGTGTAAAAATGCATTTAACCCATAAGAACCCATGTTGGCACAGGTGTCACCAACCCTTTCAATGTTCTTGATTTTAACTCATGAAGTCCCTAAAGTGACATCTACTGAACATCCTGGTGCGGTCATGTGACAATGTGTGAATCTGTGTACCAATGACATCACTTCCAAAATGACGTGTGGTGTGCCTGGTCAGCAAATGTGACAGAACTAGCTAATGTTAAAAAGCTTGTTTCTTGTTACTAAAGGTAAATTTCAACCCATTTAACAATTCTGATGCTTTAATAAGACGTCCTGTATTACATTTAACCTGTTCTGACCACATTTCTTGAACAAATTGATATGAAACAAGTTATGACATATATGTTGCATTACAGATCTTTGACACTGAAGGTAGAATTTCAAAATAAATTCAGAAATGTGTTCCTTGTGGTCCATTTGGTCTGTTTTATATTCCCTATAATTTTCCTTTAAGGAGAAATGGGTTCTTATGGGTTAAAGTTTATTTGACACTATTAAGATTTCAGCTGTAGTCAGTCTGAGTCAAATCATGTTACAGTCTTTTTAGCATCACGTTCCCTCTTTGTGTTTCCTCAGACAGTGTTTCCCTGTTGAGACGTGGTGGACGAAAAAAAAAGAAGGAATTAGGCACTAAAAGGACAGTAACTTTGAAAGATTTCCACTTGATTTGACTCATTTCGACGATTGAAGCTTCATATTAGCTTCACACAAACGAAGGTTGTGGATTTTGTCGCCCATCACTTATATTGTGAGGATTTTTCAGTCAGTATGAGGAAGAGGAGGAGGAGGCGGAATGATCACGGACAGAAAAACCTGTTTCATTGTTCGAAAAACTATGAATCCATCCTTTAAAGCTTCACAGTTAGTTAGTATTTGTCTATATTGCACCAGTATGATTCTGTGTCCACATGCTGTAAAAAAAAAAAACATGCAAACACGAACATCTTAACACGTTTGACGTCTTTGTGATATTTGGCTGCTTTAGAAATATATTTATTTTTCATTTTTCAGAAAACATGGTTTTATCTTTATTTTATTCTGTTAATACTGATAACAGAATGACTGATGATATAAAACTTCTACATCTGCTTTCTTAAAATCAACCACCAATGTGTCAGTTTCATACAAACTCTGTAATTGAAAAGCACAAAAAAAATCTGCTACAAACATTGTGAAGCACATTTGATGTTTTGTTTTATATTATAATTTATCATAACTTACAATTTGAATAAGGAGCTGTTATGTGCAGAGTGTCTGTTATTCTCCTTCTCTGTTTGTAAATAAAGTTGTTTAAAAAAAAAAAAACAGAAAGAAAGAAGAAGGCCCACAGGGAGGAGCTGCAGTGTGTTGCACATCTGCTTTTCCATCGCTCCTGTTTCTCCCAGGAGTCGCACAATTTTCACCTCCTCTCCCAGGGTCCTCCTGGGTCGTTACACTTCCTGTGTGCGACGCCTCCTTCGAGTTTCCACCAGAGTCAAGCGTTTGTTCTCGCCGCTCCTCTCTCTCTGTGTGGTGACTCTGAGGAGAGATAAATAAAGACACCAAAGAGGTTCGCTCTGTTATATATGCTGGTGTAGGCTGGAAAATTCAAGACAGAGACTTTAAACTTTGTCTTCAGTCAGGGGATCAATCAGATATTTGTCATTGGAGGGCCGGATTTGGTCCACAGGCCGCTGGTTGGCTGCCTGCAAAGAAAACAATAAAATTTGAAGCATTTGGAGGCTTCAACACTGAAGAAGAGGAAGTTCATGCCCCAAAAATGAGAGAAACAAGTAAACGGATCCATCTGCAAATCAAGAATTCTTCTTCTGGATGCATATTTTTAATATTAAAGCAACTACTTCTATTAAATCCTGTATTTCTACCATCATCCTGACGTCTGCTCTGTTACAAAAAAGTATCACTAGTCAGCCACTCATTCATCATTCACTCAGTGTAACATTTAAATGAATAAATGAATATCCTCTCAGTTAAAGACCTCCTCCCTCTTCTCTCAGTTCTGGTATCTGTTCAGTCCCCCCTGACGATTCTGTCAAAGATCTCGCTTCCACCTTTGATCCAGATCTTTCCTTTGAAAACTGCATCCAGGAAATAACTATGAGAGCCATTTGAAGTCCTTCACTGACCTAGAAAACTAATCTAAGCTTTTTGTTTCACTTCAGATCTAACTTATGCAGGAATTACTCTCCCGGTACACAAACTGTAGCTGCCTGTAAATGTGTCCATGTATTATTAACTGACTGAAGTGTTAAATCTACCTGCTGACTCCTAACAGGAGTTATTTTATTTCCTGCAGCCGAAATAAAAAGAGCTGAGACACATTTACATCCTCTGAACCCAGTGATGCTACTTTAAACTTCCACTCCACTACATTTATTTAACAGCTTTAGTTACTTTTCAGATGCAGATTTGACACAATGGATAATATAACAAGCTTTTAAAATACAACACATTGTTAAAGATGAAACCAGTGGTTTCCAACCTTTTTGGCTTTTGACGTCTTACATAAAGCAGTGCGTAGTCGGGGTCACATTTCACATGTCTATGAGTTGTTAACAGCTCCACCAAATAGTGATTTTTCCCTCTAAACTTCTCACATGCTTTCATTTCAATAAATGTTCAAATGATCCAATATTTCAGCAAAAATCAAAGATTAGAGAAAAAGTCTAAAAAACTGAAAACAGATTTGTGTATCAGAACTTTGTTTTTTCTTCTTTCCTCTCCCATTAATCATCTCACGACCCCTCAGATTTATCTGATGACCCTTTGGGGGGGCCTGACCCCTAGGTTGGGAACCAGTGGACTAAACTAGCTAACTGTATATAAAGTAGTGTAAACTAGCTCCACCTCCAGCAGCTACAACAGTAACATGCTGCTCTAACACTGATGCTTCACTGTTAATAATCTAATGATGTCATATATAATAATATATCAGTCAGAGGGACCAAACCACTACTTTTACTGCAATACTTTAACTACATCAAGCTCATAATACTTATGTACTTTTACTGCAATACTTTAACTACATCAAGCTCAAAATACTTATGTACTTTTACTGCAATACTTTAACTACATCAAGCTCATAATACTTATGTACTTTTACTGCAATACTTTAACTACATCAAGCTCAAAATACTTATGTACTTTTACTGCAATACTTTAACTACATCAAGCTCAAAATACTTATGTACTTTTACTGTAGTAGGATCTTTCATGCAGGACTTTTACTTGTAATGTAGTATTTATACGTTGCTGTATTGATACTTTTACTCAAGTAAAGGATCTGAATACTTCTTCCACAGCTGTCTCTACCTGATTTAGAGCCAATTTTGTCTCAAAATGTACTTTTTCTAAATGCAATGAGACATTGTGAAGCAGAAATAGTGCAAATACATTTCTTCTCTTTTACTTTACTTTTCAGTTTAGCATATTGAATTTGAACAATGTCAATATAGTTTTTGGATTCTGCGCAGTTCAGTTTTTCTATCTGAATTTGTGAACCTTAAATACATGTTCATACACTCCCTGATTGAAAAGAGAAGAGTGTTTCTCTCATTCCCACATTTTCAACAGACTCCACCTCTGAATTGGATCAACATGCTGACATTACTCATCACTCTGCAGTTTCTTGCTAACAGCTGATGCAACTCCTCAGTCAGTAAGCATGTGTCATGTTTTTGCACTGGCAGTGAGAAAGACTTTCCTCTTGGGGGACATTACTCAGTAAGTAAAGGGCCAAAGACTGAAGACTGTCCGACACATGATGCAACAGCTCCATCTTCAGGCAGATAAGAGCAGAACAAGTTCACACAAACCAGTTTAAAGCAGGTTGTTTAATGACAGAATAAATATAAACCAGTTTATTCTGTAGGATGATCCATAGATTTGTAGCTGACATTCTTTTCTACACCGTTTATTGACATTAGAAGACCAGAAGATTATAGACGGGCTTATTTCATCATGTCAGAGGACGAGATTTGCTGTGTAGGTCTTCAATGGAGCCATGTGATCGACTGGTGATCTCCCAGTGTATGCTGGGATAGTCACCAGTCTCAGTGAACCTGATCTTGTTCAGGCTCACAGGTGGGGTTGGGGGGGGGGGGGGGCACCACCACCATGATCCCAGTCCTGAAGAACTCTGTGGTTTCCTGTTTTTGGTCATGAGCTGAAATCTGGATTTAATTTATTATATTTATTTATCAGTTTACTGTGTTTCACTGCGTCTTTTGATCCTGTTTTTCATTTGTTTTTTGTTTCCCTGCAAACTGAGTTCTGTGTACAAAATATTTGATTTATTTATGGAATTTTTCAATAAAGGTTTTCACACACATTTATAAGCCTATAAACATGTGACTGAATTAAAAAAAAACACATTCTGTAAGATGAGTTTAACATTATCAGAGGTACTAATGATACTAAGACACAAGGGTGATATCAACAGCAAAAATAAACAATAATTAATTAACTAATTAATTAAAAAAAAAAACACAAATAACAAAAACAAAACAAAGAGAAAACATCCAATCCACAAGAGTTCTGTATATATTAGAGTGACCTTTTACCTTTCATGGGTCATAGTTGAGGAAAACTTCTAAGTGCCTCTTTATTTCTTTATTACTTATGCAACAATCAACATGTATGATGTATGTTTTTATGTCTTTGTATGTTTTTTTGCTTTTATCTGTTTATCTGCATATTGAGCTAAGAGTAAATGCACTTTGTTTATGGTCTTCAATGATAATAAAGTCTAATTTGAATTCTGAATTTATTAACTGTAGTTCTGTTTTCTGCCACATGATGGAGTTAAAGAGACATTCTGGTGTTAAAGTGTAAATAGGTTTAACTGTTTTCTGTTGCAGTATCAGAACAGATACTATATGCCAAACATATTAATGGAAAATGTACCCCAGACCCTTTATTTTTGTAAAAGTATCAATAAAACTACATAAAAATACTCAAATACAAGTGAAAAATCCTACATTTCAGCAGCAAATCTTACTTAAGTAAAGTATTATCAGCTATGTTTACGTAAAGATCCAAAAGTAAAAGTATTCGTTCTGCAGAAAAATGTCCCCTGTGATGGATAATCAGTATGACTTGATTAGATCAGGTAGTTCTGATGCATTAATGAATACTTTTAGTCGCATTTTACAGTTGCAGCTGGTTGATAAATCGATATTAAAAGATGATTAATTGGAGAGAAAAGAAGAAAAATGCTGTTACGTAAATTTGATTTATTTCATGGATTCTTCTCTAATCTTTGCATTTTTTGTAAAACATTGTAAAATTTTACCTCGTTGGGTCTCAGACAGTTATGTAAATGAAACCATGTGAGAAGTTTAGAGGGGAAATCTCTCTTTGGGAAACTGCTAAAAACTCCTACAACTAAAAACCACTTTACCCAGTCTGGGTCAATATAGCACCAACACAATACTGGGTTAACAATACCCAGTTTTTGACCCAGTTTTAGTGTAACTTTTTATTATATTGATGGGTTATTTA
Organism: Thunnus albacares; assembly: GCF_914725855.1. Lineage (NCBI taxonomy): Eukaryota > Metazoa > Chordata > Actinopteri > Scombriformes > Scombridae > Thunnus > Thunnus albacares. Next base: position 5,633,230 of record NC_058123.1, read on the forward strand.
CCCAAACTAAAGCTTTATAATCTACTCTACTCTTTTTAAACTTACATCACAGTTTGTTATTGATTGTTATGTATACTTCTGAATGTCATATGAACATTCTTTTGTACCAGAAACAACACATTTATGACAGTTTTCAGCTAAAAAACTTGAGCTTGTTGTGTGTAACACTGAGTCAAAATAACAGATTACTACTTGGTAAAGTTAATCCAATGCTGTATTGGTGCTATATTGATCCAAACTGGGTAAAATCTTGACCCAGAGATTTTTAGTGTGCAGGCTGTGTCCAAAATCTCTCATTATTTACTATACAGGCTGTTTTTGGTCGCCAGAGTTCCAAATCGGATGTCAGTGTGATCAAAGAGCACTGTTTTGGATTTATGACTGAAGATTTCAACACGTTTCTCTCATGACTGTCAACTTTTGTCTCTGACAGTCTATAATTGAACAGTGTGAAGAGGCTGGAAGGCTGCAGAAAATATTTGACGTTTAACCAGCTAGAAGTATAAAGTAGAACAAAAGGGAAAAACTCAAGTGAAGTGCAGTTCTGTGCAAAAGTTTTAGGCCCTAGAAGTAAAGTGAGGATGCTTTCAAAAGTGACACCATGGATACTTTTGTGCAGTAAACAGCAGAAACCTAAATTAAATCAACATTTACTGTGAGCAGCTTCGCCTTTAAACCAGCAGCAGTTCTCCTCGGTTCACCTGTGTTTCAGGTACTCGGCAGGTCAGTTGTTCCTGCATCTCGGAGAAGTTGCCGCAGTTCTGTGGATTTCGGCGTCTCAGCTGCTTTTCAGCTCTTCATGTGATCCCAGACTGACTCCATGATGTTGACATCAGGGCTCTGTGGGGGTCAAACCATCTGTAGCAAGACTCCTTGTTCTTCTTGTGGGTGAAGATAGTTCTTTATGACTCTGGCTGCATGTTTGGAGTTGTTGTCATGCTGCAGAATAAATCTGGGACTGATCAGACGCCTCCCTGATCGTATTGCATAATGGATAAGAATCTAAACATCTAAAGTGCCTAAAAATTTTTTGCACAGTATTGTATAACAACCTCAAAATTGTACGATTTGTTCCACCACTGATCACACTCACATTTAAATACATGTGCACTAGATTCAATGACGACAACAACCCGACAACTTTCTTTTAAAATAAGAAAAATATAGACACTTTATATAGTAATACTGAACTCTAACATACAGTATGTTTCCAGCTGACTGAGAAAAGCCTGCAAAACATTTATATCAAGACTAATTCCAGTGGAAATGACAGGAAGTTCACAGAAAGTTCATAAATATCACCTCCATTTGTTTCCCCACTAGTCCACCTTTTGTTCACTACAGCTGAACCACTCTGCCTTAATAGCTTTTATGAACCAACTCCCACAGCAGTCATTTGTTTTTAGAGCCACTTCCTCTCTCCCTCCCTCCCTCCATCTCTCCTTTTTTCTCATAAGCTGTCTTCCTCTCTTTCTTTTTGCTCTTAATGGAGCATCAGATTCCTCGCGTGAGAACGACGCATCGGGTCCAGTTGATTGTGATATTGGGTTACTTTATTTTTCCTTGCCTTTAATCCCTCAATCAGACAAACCAGTCAGCCTTTTCTTCAGGGACAGCTTGGATTTCAGGACTGGACTTTTAAAGAAAACAGCTAAAACACAGGTCTTCTGCATATTTTCCAAAAAGCAGAATAATGGTTTAGCATTGCATTGGGTGATTGCTCACTTTTTTTTTTTCCAGGGAAACCCCTCTAACCACCCCTCTTGAGCTGAGGGTAGAATGCATTAACCTCTTTGTTTCCAAAAGGAAAGAAGGTGTATTCAATGACCGCAACAGGAAGAGGGACATTAACCTCTATTGTAAGTTAGCTTCCATTTTAAAGGGAATCAATAGTCGTTGAAGGATAGTTTTACAGTTTAAGTGTGTCTTAAAACAACAATCAGGTGCTCATATGAACAGTGAAAGAGGTTTTCCTCGCTGTAATCGTGCCTCCTGTTCATACTGGCTATTAAAAGATCCCCTTCAAATGTGTTTTCGATGTAAGCGATGGGGGACAAAATCCACATTTAGTGCGAAAATGCATTTAAAAGTTGAAGCTTATATGAGGCTTAAGCAGTCTGAGTTAGTCACATCAAGTGGATATCTGACACATTTACAGTCTTTTTAGCATCAAATTCCCTCTTTGTGTTTCCCTGTTGAGCTGCGGTGGAAGTATAGTAACAAAAAGAGGGACTCAGGCACTAAAAAGACTGTAACATTGAAAAATATCTACTTGATTTGACTCACTTTGGACGACTGAAGCTTCATATTAGCTTGGGATAAACTTTTAAATGCATTTTTACACAGAAGGACGGTGGATTTTACCCTCCTATCACTTACATTTTTATTACAGTGTGTTGTCTATGAGGTTATATCTGTCCAATGAAAGGCGCAGACACAATCCTGCCCAGAGGAGACTGCAGAGACTTCAGGGGGAACATGCAGCGTGAGGGCAGACAAGAGGAGGGAGTCTGCTGGCGGTTACATAATGTCTTGTGGGAGCACATATCTCAGAGGAGGGATGATATGGGAGCAGGAAGGCTGGAACAAAAACATTATATGTGCCATCATGCCCACAGATACGCCACAGATAACAATACAAGTTGGCACTGGAGCTGCTGGATGGATCCACACAGACCACATGATCACAATGGGTTTAGCCTGATACCTGCTCTGCATCCTGGTGTTATAATGTCAGCTGATGACGCTGTTTGAATACAATCAGGACAGTGTCCTTACATGAACTGTGGAGATAACACTTCATGTGTGGCATAGGGAATAATACACGAGGCTAACGGCGGGGGTTACAACTCTTTTAATGGCAACATAAATTAGACTTGTCCCCCAACGGTTTTTATCTTGTACACAAAGAGCACAAAGCAGCTACAGAGTGTAACAGGACCGATAATTACAGAAGCAGAATAATACAATATGTGCTACAGGCAAAAATGCATAAATGTAGAGCATCTTACTTCCTGAATATGATCAGATTTGACAAGACAAACAAGTTTTTTTTTTCTTTGATGCAAGCTGAGATGGATACATGATTTATATAGTGTGCAGTTTGTTTACACAGTTCTGAATCACACTCCCCCCAGTTTAGATCCATTCACAGTGAGCATTAGAGCTGCCGTCTCTCCCATATCCATGTGTAGAGGTCAAAACATTACAAAGTCCTCTGAAATAATGAAATTATACTGGTTGAAACATTATCTTATGAGTGCCATGAGTTCATTAATCCTCATAAACACCATGAGTTGATGATTCACTGTTAAACTGAAATACACTGTAATTTAGCATTTAGCAGGCATATTAATAATTAATAAATGGTTTATAACAAGCTACACTGTAGTTGTAAGCAAATATATGGACATTTTTAAGTGTTTATCGATGTATTTGTCAACAACTATAACTACATATAATATATAAACAAAATAATGTAGGATTGACAATATAATTTAAAACAGCTGTATAAAAATATTAAGTATTCATAAATTACGAATTATTGTTAAATTACTATATTGTATTTATTTATTTAGACGCTTTTGTCACTGTCCATGAAAACTGAGCAAACTTCATCTGCTGATGAAGGTCATGAGATGCGGCTGAAAGCACCCGAGAGAAATCTAGTGAGTAGACCTTGAGTTAATTTTTTTTTTTTTTAAATGAAATTACCATATCTTAGGTCAAGAATGAACTTTACTCTAAGTCCACCTATTACGTTATTATAAGCACTATACAAACATTTAATATTTACTGTATAAATATAATGTAGTTATAATGACATTTTAAGTGTTTATTAATGTTCAGTATTTGTAAGAATTACAACGTATTTTACATTATTACAACTGTATTTAACTATATTGTCGTTCATTAGTAACCTTTTAATTTATGGGTGTCCACAAGAGGATTATAGAGTTGTTGAAAAATACATAAATAAACACTTTTATCTGCTTATAACAACATTATAGTGTGTTATAAACCATTTATTAACTTTTTATTATAAATGATTACAAAAGCTAAATAAGGGGACTTAAAGTATTCAACATTTCGACATGACTGTGTGTAAACAGTTAATGTTTTATAACACTGCAATGATTTGTTCATGCATGTAATCATATATCATTAAATATGATTACAGCTGTGCTATATTGTGTAATCAATCATTCATTATATCCCAGTTACAAACACTTAAAATCACCTGTATACACTCACAAAAAATGTCCTTATATCTGCTTATAGCCACATTATAGTCTGTTATAAACAGTTTATTTTATTAAGTGCTTATATACTGCTTATTAATGCTAAATAGGGGGACTTAAAGTTAAGTATTTCACAAAATGTATTATGATGTGAGCGTTAATGCTGTGTATCATTTTGAACTTATTTCAGCCCACATTGGCAAAAACCGTCTCAGTTTTCTGTTAGCAGTAAAGCTGATCTCTAAACTTTATTCAAACTTATCTACAGAATGTTTGTCTTAGATAATTTAGTGTTGTTTGCCTTTGTTCAAGGACACATCAATGGTGGGTAGTGAGGGAGGGAAAAAATGCTCAAGTAGAATCTTTAATTACAGTATTTTAATACTGTATCGTGTGCGTTTCATGTCAAACATGCTTAAATCAATACAAAACTAAGTTGTAGTTCGTTGAAAATTGATTGCCAGATAATTGGCAAGTCTAAATATAACTATAACTCTGAAATGGTCAGATGTGGAACATCTGGCTCACAGTTCTTTCCAACAAAGTTTGGGAAAAGATTAGTTCCTACATTTCAGTCTCTTTAGTTTCACAGCTGAATATATCCAAACGTCTTTGGAGACAAAAACAAAACCAACCTGACTAAAGCTGAAAACAACAAACTCCCTTTGGTTGGGTTCAGAGGAAGAAGAAGAAGAAGGAGGAGGAGGAGGAGGAGGAGGAGGAGAAGGAGAAGAAGCTGTGTTTACTTTGATCAAACACTAAACAGCAAACATTTGCTCTGCTTTTAAAGCTAAATACATGACTGAATGATACTACTGAGTCCATGGCTTGATGTGTATAGACTATTAATTGATTAGTCGATTGACAGAAAATTGATCGGCGACTATTTTGACAATAGATTAATTGTTTTGAGTCTTTTTTTTAGGAAAAAAAACCTAAATTCTCTGATTCCAGCTTCTCAAATGTGAATATTTTGTGGTTTGTTTGGTTTTCTATGATAGTAAACTAAATATCTTTAAGTTATTTTATAGACCAAACGACTAATCGATTAATAATCGTTAGTTGCAGCTCTAGATGTATCCTCTAAATGCCACTCAAAGAACACACTGATATAAACTGCACATAAACTGGATATAAATGGATATTAAAAGAAGCAGAGATACTTGTAAGAAGTTGAGAAAGTGTTTCACAGATAGATTCACAGGAAGAGTTAAACTGATATGAAATGTCTCTAAATGAAGAGTAGTTGTACATTTAATTTATTCCTCACAGTTTATGTGATACAGGAGAACTGAAGTCAAGATTTCTCTACGTGCAATAAATCCTGTTGTTTCCAGCTTCCTCCGTTCTGCCGACAGGATACTTCAACATCGTCGGTTACTTGCAGCATATATATATATATATGTAAATGTGTTAAAAGCTAATTATTGGAGAAGGTTGCTTGATAAATATTTGAAGATTTAAACCTGCGTTATCAGCAAAAGACTGTAAAGACTTTTTTTTTTTTTTGTTTGAAATGAGAAGGTTAATAATTCTCGGTGAGCCACAGCAGACACTACATGTATAAAATATAATGATCCTTGGATATTGTTTGTGTGGAGGCAGATCCGGAGGAATAATCTCAGAAGTGCTTCAGTCAGTCCAGAATCCGAGCGCGGCTACGGGCCGGCGTTTTGGGAAAGGTTGATGCTCCCAGTAGGAAGGGAGGGGAAGAGGAACGGGTCGATAACGCCGTTCAGGGGAACTTTGGGGATCTGTGGAAGAAAAGAAGAGAAAAGCTGTGATTATCTGATCGTTACGCTGAAAAGAAAGTCTCAGACTTGCAAATTAAATTCTTCTGGAAACTCACTTTTATTATAAAACTTTCTTATAATATTTATTTATTTTTTTTTTACTAATGTTTGTTTTTAATGTCATATATGTGGGGATGTGTGTGTGTCTTGACTGCCCTGTAAAGCACTTTGTAATTGCTGGTGTTGATAAGGGCTTTATAAATAAACTTTATTATTATTATTATTATTATTATAAAAGAGAAGTGTTTGGTCAGGCTCAAATGTGGGAAGTTAGGCCAGTTTTTGACTGTAGTTATCTAAGGAGGAGAAATCTGGGCTGGAACTATAATAAACTACAACTATAATAACTTCAAACCTGTTATGTATAATTTAAAATCTGGATCTTTATATAAGTGGATGCGTTAAACGATAACACGTTGGACTCATGACGGACGGAGTTTAAAGAAAAGATCAAAATTGCTACAGTAAAATCAGAGATATTCCACGCATTCTTCTTCCTTGTCAAAACCTGCCGCCTACATTACCCACAATGCAACTCAACCAACAGCAGCTGGGTCAGAGATTCAGGTGTGTTATGCTAGTAGCTGCTAATGTAGCCTGGAGCAACAGAGGTCTGCTAACTTCACTCCTTTCTAACTCCACACCCTCAGATCTGTTTAATGTTAAAATTTGTAGTCTTCAGCCCCGACTGATGCTGACTCAAGTGACATCACGCTGACTCAAGTGACATCACTTGAGGGAGTTTACAGCAGCTCCCTCTGGAGACACGAAATGCTTTATATAACTTCTTACACACATGCAGTAGCACTCCCCAACACCTGGAAACACACGCTGATGTGTAAAATCGGCCTTAAAGATTAATTCCCTTTTTTGTACCGAACATTTTTAATACCGTTTGACCAAATCAACCAAAAACAAAAAAGCGATAAACATCAAAATCACCAACAGCTCATGGTTGAAGGTCAGAAATATTGACTGTCAGAGCAAACAATGTCAAGATTTGTCAGTAATTTATGAATTTTGTTGTAAACATTTAAGTTTTTTAGTTTTTGACTTTTTTTTAGTGTTGTTTAAAAAATGTGAACACAGCATTCTGGATCTGGCTTATATGACTCTGTTGTCTTGTAAGACCATAAAAGCTGGGTGTATCGTATGTGGGGGGGGACCCAAAAATACCCAGAAGCCATTGATAGCACAGCAGTAGGGTGTAGCTATTGGATTTGCTGCTGGGCAGCGTCTGACTGCAGCTTGTTGAAACTAAAATTGGGAGAAGATTCACCACTGTGGATCAATTTTACTGTTGTAACCTGAGTCAATGTCAGATAAATTCAGCAACTATGGAGTGATATGTGGTTACCAATAGCAACAATTAAGGATTCTGAATGAATGAAGTTTTTATTATTGTGTTGCATATGAACGGGGACCCAAAAAATCCTGGAATTACTAAAAAACTGTCATAAATCTTTCAGTAGCACCTTTTCTAAACCACTTCCTTCTTTTGTTGCCTTATCCAGAGCCACCTGAGTAGGTCTTTCTGTCTACCAGTTTACTACCTGACACACCCACTTGGTTAGGTTTAGGCATGTGGAGTGAGATGGTTAGGGTAAGAATAACAGGAGGGTGTGTTGTATAGTAAAGTGGGTGTGTTGTGTAAGTCTGCAAGAGCCCTATGTTTCTTCCTGGTTTTCTTCCACGGTGGTGAATCTTGTCATTTTCAGTCCCAGTGTTAGTTTCACCGAGCCGCAGGCAGACGGTACCTAGCGGCAAATCCAATAACAACGCCCTACTCCAGCGCTATCGATGGCTTGCAGGAATTTTTGGGTCCCCCCCCTCATAAATAACGGTTTTTCCAAGACAAATCAGAACCATGTGAACAAAGATTTGGGAAGTACTTGTTTGACTAATCTTGTAATCTGAGCCAGGCCTGAGTTAATGATTACATGCTCAGTCGTTGGACAGACATTCAGTTCCTTTTTTTCCCCCCCAAATGACCTCAAAACACTTAAAACATGATTGTTTCTAACTGCAGTCGTGTCTTACCTGAGCTTCACCGCTCCAACAGAAGAACGACGACTGTATCGATCCATTTTCAGGAGGATAATTTGAGTCGTCTCCGCTCAGATGACCCAGACTGATGTTGCCCACATCTGTACAGGCGGCCATGTGAGTTTTGGGACCGGACGACTGCATCACGCCGCCCTGGTTAGGAGCAGCAGGCCAGATGCCTCCGATGAAGGGAGAGTTTGTGTTTGGCCCTGCAACATGCGCGCATCCTCTGGAGCCTGCGGGTCCCAGGAGCGGACCGTTTCGTCGGGGAGGAGGGACAGTAGCGGGGTTCGGTATGTGACCGTCTCTTTTTTCATACATGCAGCTGCCGGATAATCGCTGCATTTGTGGGCTGCGCTGGAAGGACTGAGCTGCTGAGTTCACACCGCCTGGCGTGTGTGAGGAATGTGTGAGTGTGTGATGGTGAAAACTTTGCGGCAGCTGCTGCTGCTGCTGTTGTTGTTGTTGCCACGCGGCCACACCAGAAGACTGCGGATCCACGTGAGTCTGCTGTGAAGCTGCTGTGTGGTTTAGCGTATATTGTGCACTCTGGTAGTGGGAGTTTTGTGTAAACGGCGGCCATGACTGATCTGTCGCTTCAGGCTGTGAATGAGCAGAGCGGCAGGATTGTGTAGAAGTCATTTGGGTGCCACGGTGGTGAGCGCCGCTGCTGTTTGGAGGCCACAGCGGAGAGGTGAGTCCCTGCTGTGCGTTACGACACTGCGCGGGCGCCGCCCTGTGAGACGCGACTTCGGAAACACCTTTCAGTCCAGCTGAATGAGTCTGCTGTGTGAATCCGCTCCCGTTAGATTTGCTGTCCGTCATTTTCTGCCTCTGATACTCGTGGTTTGAAAACGCAGACGCGGGATGCTGCTCTTGAATCTGAGTTTCAGCGACGTGAGGCCCGTTCTGATCCGAACCCTGCACATACCCACCTGTCTCTCTCCTCAGAGCCTCCTCCACGTACGAGAACACGTCGTTGGCCAGGATGTGATTCAGTTCCCTCGAAGCGTCTTCTCTTTCTTTACTCATCCTGGCGAGGGTGTCCTCCCAGTCCCTCTGCTCCGTCTCCTCCACCTCAAGGCCCTCTATACCTCCATCCCCAATATCTCCCAAGATCTCCTCCAGCGAGTCAATCATGGCTTGTGACGTTAGGTCGCCCATGCTGGACCTCTTCTGCGAAGCCTGGAGCTGGCCCGGCACGCTCAGCAGAGCATGGCTGTCCAGGAAGGCTTGCTCAAAGAGCTGCTGGTCGAAATCAGGGTCCTCTGTTTGGGAGAAGATCGGCAGCTGGGGGCTGGTTGTCTGCGGCTGGGTGTAAAGAGATTGGTCCTGCCGGCGTAGGGATCCCAGGAGAGAGGTGGGGTCCAGAGGTCTCTCCGTTGTGGGCTCCGTGGTGTCCAGAGAACTGGGACCAGGAGGACTGGGGATGGAGAAGGCATCCAGAGAGAAGTCATAGAGGACACCTTCACCTGTGGTGAGGTTGAAGGGGAGCTGCTGTCTCCTCTGGCGCAGGTGTTCCTCTCCTTCCTCATTTCTGTGGGGAAATTTAGACAACCAACGGTGGGAATTAGACGCCATTTAAATAAAAAATGTAATGTATAGTAATAATAAAAAGTAGTTGTGGCACATAAAAGTGCTTTATACTAAACTTACAATAAAAACAAAGATACAGAAATGAAATCAACATGGCAGAAACGAGCAAAAAAGATTTTAAAAAAAAGATAAAAATCTAAAATCTGCAGCATATAAAACATAATAAAATGTCCATATCTCACTTTTTTTTTTTACTTTTTTTTGTCAATCTGCACATTTTTCTCACCTTTCAAGTTGATCTATTTATCTTTTCTTTTAAACTTTTCTATTAATCTTGTATTTACTGTTAATACCTAGATGTTACATCCAGTCATCTGACCATCATCGACACTAACAGCTTCATCACTTTTAGTCGTTTGCTGCTTGAATTTTGTTTTTGTTTACATAGATTTAGTTTTCTGTTTATGTTGCTTTTATTACATGTTGCTTATTATCTCTTGGTTGTATGATGCTACTATGACAGGTGAATCTTCCTCTGGATAAATTATTTGTGACTCTGGTTTTCGTGCTATGATGTTTCCAAAAATTTGACAAAATTTTTGAGAACTACGATTATGGCAAAATGTCAAAATGTAACACATAAGAGAGTTTAAAAATACTTCAATACATGAACAGATCGAGCTTTAGATCCCCTCCAGATATGTTTTAACATATATAAAGACACTCTGCTTGGAATAACACTTTGTTTCTCCACAAAAAAAGCCATAATACTTTCCTTCTGTCGAGTATATACTATGATGTAGAGCTGCAACGATTTGTCGACAGAAAATTAATCTGAAACATCTATTTTCATTATTGATTGATTGTTTTAGTTACTTTTCAAGCCAAAATGCCAAAACATTCACTGGTTCCAGCATCTCAAATATAACTATTGATGTTTATTTTTCTGGTATCACAGTAAAGTGAGTATTTTTGGGTTTTTTAAATGCTGATTGAATGAATTATGACACTTGAACTCAATGGGCTTTGGGGAAATATAACAAAATAGTTCAGCTAACTGATAAAAATTCTTAAAATTAGAAGTTTAACAGCTGCACACAAGATGTCTCCCCCTTCACTGTAAAGTTCATTCTCAGTGTTTGTGCGCCGGAGGCTTCAAGTTTCCACATCACACCTGTGTATAAGTTGAATACTGGACCACGATCGGCTCCGGACTAGACGTGATGTCACAAATCCTGCTCGTAGGTTCACGTGTTAAACTGAGATTTAAGGTGAAAACACATTTTTGAGCGGAGGAGGAGTTTAAGATGAGAAGCCGACGCTTACGTGAGGGCTTTCTGGCGAGCGATGATGAAGTCCGGTCTCCCTCCCTTGAAGACGATCCTGGCGGAGGCCTGAACCCACAACCAGTGTCCCGTTTTGGTCAGAAGCCTGAAGAAGGTGAAGCCGCTGTCTCCGGTCTTCATCACTGCGGGACAGAACAGGCTGACGTCAGAAAACTTCATCGACCGCGGTAAAGTTAAGAACAAGTGTATAACTGACACACAAAAAACTATACTTGTCGGATAACTCACTCCTGAGGTGGTTGTCAGCGCAGTACATCATGTCAGCAGCGTGGATGAACTGGTAGCCAGATCCTGTTGTGACCAACTCCATCTCTGAATAACCCAAAACCAGCTTCCCTCTGAAAATTAAAGAAGAAACACAAGAAAATAATGTCACAGGAGGGTAATTTACATGTTTATATAGTTCCAACCCATTTTTGACTCACACAGACAGTGAACGCATCACCAGTCTAGAAAGAAATGCGAAGCCCCACCTGGTGTCTATGCCCATGGGAGCGAAGTCCATTCTGTGTTTAGTCTGGAAGATCAGGGTCTTGGTTCGGATCTCCATGACCGAAGGAGGCTGCACGGGAGTGGCGATGGTGAACAGAGCCAGCTGCGGAGGAGCCACGGTACCATCAGCTCCTGGATTCTCCTGAAAATGCAGATACTTCAGACGCCCGCTGAAGTTTAGAGCCTGGAGCGGAGGAGACACGGTTACGTTTAGGCAGGTAGGTGCATTCATAAATATGATGATGACACCCTTCTATGTGTGAGTGGGAGTTTTAGTTAAGCCAGCAAACGTCCAAACTGAAATATCCCAAAAACTATGTTATATAGATGGTCATGAAATTTGGTCCCCGTCAGGATGAAGTGTTCCTATTAAACATATATGAGGGGACAAAATATTAGGAACACATCAATGTAAAACATACAATATAATAAACATAAAGTAGAATTATCACCTTTCTGGCAATGTCAACAATAACTGAAAATGTATAAACTTAATAAGATTTCATGGCAGAGTTGTTGTATTGGACTGCATTAGATTGCACAGCTGCTCAGTGAGTGTACGTGCAAACTTTATTAAATATGTAGATGTTTGTCTTATGTATAAGATTATATATGGTTTGTCCTCTCCTCCGCTCAGACAGTTTGTCAATAAAAGGACAACCGCATCATCCCACTCAGAAAAAAAAGTACTTTCAGTCAGTCTTCATTCTCTGTTAGAGAACTGGACACATATAGTTCATTTAGAGCTCATTTAAAGAAATGGTTAATTAGTACTCAGCTCTGTCAGCACTAAGACTTAAGCAAGTGACACACCAAACCGACATCAAAGAACTAGCGGTGACGAAAGCCAACTGTTGCGTCGTCTCACGCCGCCCTGTGTCAGTTGCATTTGAACACACTACAGAGACTACATCCGACGGCCGACTAGCACGTACGTCCTGCGCCTGCGTGAACTCGAAAAAGGAAACCAGAAGACGTAGGAATCCATCAGAAACAAAGTAGCGGTTGCCTAGCATTTTCACACCAATCTCGCTCACTGCAGATGGTTTCGTTTAGCTACTAAAATGTCTGATAAGTTGCAAACGGCACTGGCATTGTCAGCCCCTTGGTCTTTTGCTTGTGGAAGAAGAAAAGAAGAGGCGGAGAGGAAAAATAAGGAGAAACCGCATTAAATGGGTGAAATCATGGATATTACAGCGACAGACTCAAGGGGATTTCCCGAACCTGTGTCGAGAGCTGGAGACAAATGATGAAAACCCCCAATTTAAAAAATTTCGCTCGGCTCTTTCCTGACCTTACTGTCCTCAGTCTGTCTGTGCTGAACTTCTCTCGCTGTCTACCGTCACCTGTCGCTATCTCGCTATCTTGCTACTGCCTCCATGTACCTGCATGCATGTCTTATTGTGGTTTTTGCTTTTATTGTGTCAGACTAATTTATCTATTTATTTTACATAAACTGTACACGCTTTTTGTATCTGTGCTTCTGCTTTGCATGTTCTAGTTAGTGTCTAACGACGCAGCTCAATGTGGTTTTATTCAATCTACTTTTCTATTAACATTAATATCTTAAATGTTTTTATTGTCTTGCATATCATATCATGTTTTAAAGATGTCCTGAATGATGTTTTTTTTTTATTAATATTATATATGTTCTTCTTTCTTCATTTTATTAATTGTTCTACATGCTTATAAATGATCTCAGTAATTTCATATTCTGTTTTTAGGGAGAGTCTGTAACATCTGTCCAGGGACTACAGATGGAAAATAGCCTCTTGGCTAACTGTTAAATAAACAAACAAATAAAAAACATCCCATTCTCTTCGTTTTAAACTCTAACAGCTCTTTTCAGTTCAGAATATATTTTACAATGTAATATTTTTATTGTAAATGTATATCTTCCGAATTTGCCAAATCCTTGTATGTGCAAACCCTCTTCCCAATAAACCGTACAGATACTGTTGACACTTAATCTTGTTGAACAAATCCTTTGATTTACCATGAATCCGGAGGTGTTGTCCAGGAGACAGCGAAGGCGGCAGCAGAAACTTCTTTCCAGGAAAGAGGAGTTCTCTGGAGGGATGTACTGAGGCAGGAGACTCTCAGAGCTGCTCGCGGCTTTAATGCTAGACTGCATATCTGCCGAGAAACAACATGTTTCTATATTAAAACATCTGCCTTCTGGGTTCATCAGCATCTGATATTCTGACAGTCTCTAAATAAGATTATACATGATGGTTACGTTTCCCTGGTTTCGTGCCAATTGATTTGCAAAAATACATTTAAAAGTTGATGTGAGGTTAATGTGAGTCTTCATCAGTCTGAGTTAGTCATATCAAGTGGATATCTGACACATTTACAGTCTTTTTAGCATCAGATTCCCTCTTTGTGTCTCCTCAGACAGTGTTTCCCTGTTGAGCTGCAGGTGGAAGTATAGTAACAAAAAGAGGGACTTTGGCACTAAAAAGACTGTAACGTTGAAAGATATCTACTTGATTTGACTCATTTGGATGCTGAAGCTTCATATTAGCTTCAGATAAACTTTTAAATACATTTTTGTACAGAAGGAGGACTGTGGATTTTGTCTTCCATCACTTGGTCAGTATGAACAGGAGGAATGATTACAGCAAGAAAAACAGTTTTCAATGTTCATTTGGACACCTGACTGATGTTTTAAGACAGACTTAAAATTATGAACTAGTCCTTTATAAGCAGATATCGATCAATAGAATAATACCGTCTGCTCTCCTGTCTGAGTTTATCTCACTGGGGTTGAGGGCAAAGTGAAGCTGACATTTGAACATCTCTCTGTCGTCCATGTGAACGAGGTCATACACGCTCTGATGGACCACATCGGACTGACGATGGAGGAAGAGAGGAAGGGATGAGTTCACATTTTATCTTGACTTCCTCTCAGAATAGTGCGCAGTAAGATATTTACACCATATGTTTGGCGTCACAGTGTTACCTGCTGGTATCCCAGGAAGTCCTGGATCGTCGAGGACGTGTAGAAGATCATGCCGTCAGTCGTCACGACCAACACGAAACCATTCAGCGCCTGCAGAGATAACAGCAATACAGCATGTGAGGATAATACAGATAAAAACGACACACATGCACACTGACAAACACAGTGTTTCCTGTACCTGAAGAAGAAGGTCTCCCTCTGAGAAACCGACTCCATCCAGAGACACGGACTGTCCGTTTCTGCTGCCGTTTGAAGAGACGTGAGGAGCTGCTGACCTCGCGTTCCTCTGGAGCGCCGCTGCGACACAAACAACAACAAACGATTCAGCCAGAAAACAACTTGCGCACACTACTTTGACGTTTTCATCATGTTTTTCTGTGTCATAGCACAAGCAGAGATTGAACTTTAATGTCCGAAGCTGCCTGGAGGGGAAAAAAAAGTTAAGGAGGACAGAAAAATGAAAAATATTGGCTTGCACAAAAATATGTAAACCAAAGTAAATGAAGGGAACAGAGACATGATGTCCCTGCTGATCTAAAAAGAGCCTTTTAAGTATTTTCATGGGATTTCTGGTTTAGTATATTACATAAAATGTGCTCTAATCTGTGTAGTTTAGCATCAAACAGCTAAGCAGGTAGTGTACAGTAGCTTTTTAGAGCCTTTTCTCTGAAAACAGCTGCCTGCTGCGACTGAAAACGACACTATAAGAGCCAAAACAGTAAAGCTGCAGCCGAGCCACGACCAACACACTGTCAGCTCAGACATAGTTATTATAAAAAAACATTTAATATAGCTGCTTTAAGATGTGAAACTGAGTTTAACTCATAAATAGTTGCCAGTTTTATTCATAACACAACTGGTTTTCAGTTTCCTAAACTGCATTCAGTATGTTTCTACACTTCAGCTTTTTCCTTTCTGTACCGTTTATTTAATTACATACTGTGTATTAATTAATATTCACCATTAAAAAGACATCTTTGTCTTCTCAACGGCCACAAAAACACGTCTTTGAGCCTTTCACTTTCAAACAGATTTTGTCCGACTTCTCAGCGTCACCAAAAGTTGTTAAAATGAAAAAGACGACTCTCTACATGTTGTGACTCTGAGCAGCAGCAAAGTGTTACTACAACACTCACACTGCATGTGATGTTGATGTGATGTAATGTTTCACTGGTTTATTTGTGAAACAGATAAAGTATCAGTGACGTCCTACAAGCCAAATGCAGGCAGCGTTTCCCTTCATGAGCAGATCAACAGGAGACAACACAACACCAGAGCGCATGTGAACACATCCGCAAAGTGTGTATATACAGTATTTGTGGTAGAAAAGAATCAAATAGCGCAAATTATTGCAGATGTGTAAGGCTGCAGCTAACGATTATTTACATAATCGATTAAGAGATTATTGTAAAAATGTAAAATGTAAGAAAAGAATTTCTAAAAGTTCCTGGAGACATTTTCAAATGTTTTGTTTTGTCTCATCAACCGTCCAAAATTCAAAGATATTCAGTTCACTGTTATGTTTGACAGCAGTGCAGCCTAAAAACAAAGATCTGAATGTGTAACAGAAATGTTAAATCAGTTCTGCTGTACGGCTCAGAAAGCTGGCGAGTGATCGAGAGTGACATCAGAACTATCGATGCGTTCTTCAATCGATGTCTCTGGAAGATATGTTGCATCTGGCCAGAAAGATGTGTACAAATACACAAACTGTCGCAACGCGGTGCTGGAAACTAAACATCGGCGGCTCCGATGGCTCGGACACGTCGGACCAGGACCACATTCCTAAAGCAGCCTTGAGATGGACTCCATCTGGAAAGAGGAAACCATGGAGGCCAAAAACAACCTGGCGGACAAACTGTGACCTCGTAACTGAAAACGGCGAATCTGACAACACGCTGCGAAGGACAGGACCAGCCTGATGTTCCACAGGGAACGAAGACGATTAAGTAAGTAAGTAAGTCATGTTTGACACAGAAAAGCTTCAAATACTCACATTCAAGAAGCTACAAACAGCAAATTTTTGGTATTTTTTGACTAAAACGACTCGATCGATTGTCAAAATATTCTTGTTCTGTCCAACCAACAGTGCAAAACCATCACAGTAGACAAAGAAAACCATAAAATCCTCACATTTTAAAAGCTGAAGCCAGCAAATTTTTGGGGCATTTTTTGCTTTAAAAAGTAACTAAAACATCTAAGCGATTATCAAAATTGTTGCCGGTTAATTTTCTCTCAACCGTCTAATCGGTTAATCGTTGCGGCTCTACGGACGTTATGAAGCAATCAACCCCAAATTAGTCAGTACAATTAACTGGAAAAAAGTGAATTAAATACTTTCAAATCAGCTCCTGTGGTTTTTTTATTTGACTCCAACAGGACAGAAGAGCATTTTTCCTCTGTGTTAAAAGTAATTTTTAGATGTATTTTGTGTAATCTAATCTGTGATCACTGGCATTTAGTCAGCTAAGCAATACCTCCTTTCCTTTCCTTACAGTAATGACTCTATGGCACGCTAACAAACTTCCCTTCCCTCCCCCATCTCCTCCTCTCACCGCTCTCCCTCCCCCTTTTTAAAACAAACCTACTGGGTCTGCCTCTCGTCGTCGCCCCCCCCCCACCCCACCTCCATCCTCCCCACCCTCCCCAACAAACCCAGGAATTTGCCTTGACATCTTGGTCCAGAGCAGCTTTCTCCAACAGACGACTGAAAGAATCCCCGGTTTGTTGTTGCAGCATGAACTGTAACCACCACAAGGGACCTGCTCAAATTGGTGTAATACATCATCATGTCGCCAAGCGTTAAACTCAGTGTGACACCAAAAGAAAAAAAAAAAAATAAATCGAACAGCGTGCAACATACACGACCGATGTGAAAGGCTGAAACAAATGAGACAGTAGTGTTGAAATGTCGGTTTGTCCTTTTTTTTTTTTTCGTTAAATTACAGAACCTGAACCTGTAATCTGGCCTCCACTTCCATCCTTTCCTGCCTCCCTTCCTCTTCCTCTCCTCTCCTCTCTCCTCTGCTCTCTGGACTTTTTTTCGAGGAAGAGGGTTCACACGCAGAGTACAGCACACCTCGCCAAAAAGACACACGGTCCATCGGTCCGGAGAGAAGGAGGGGCTGAAAACTACGAAGAGATTAAAACCTTCAGATTCTGTGGAAACGAGTGAGAGAAGAAGAAGTAGAGGCGAGGTGAGGCTGCTGTACCACACAGACTGTATTTAAAGATGGACGACATGACTTGATCACAGAAAGTGGAGGTCAAAACATCTGGATCGCCCCCTTGTGATTGGTTACAGTATATGTCATAAACCCCGCCCCCTCCATGTTAGCGGATGGGACATGAGCATGGATGTATTGTAAGAGCTGGATATCAGACTAAAAATGGCGCCCATTCAGTCCTATATGAATTGCTCGCCTGGTGCATTCGCCAAAAAAAAGTTTCTAGCTTCCGGGTTTGCTTTCGTGTTGTGCGGCCCACTGAATATGCGCAGTAGTGTTTCCCCCGCTGGCTCCGCTCATGAGCTCCCACTCGGCTCATAGACTTTTTAAATCGCTTTTCTTGGCTCGAGGAAAGTTTTACAAACATAAAAACCTCCATAGATCAAAAGTTCATAATAGAAAGTTTAACAGATGTCTCTTTTACAATGGTGGTCTATGGGGAAAATCCTTTTTTGGGGCCGCAGGGGGATTTTTCGCTGCAATACCGCGAGTGGCCACTGGGAAAAATTGGCTGCCAGGCTGAGCGGCGGCGCCCTATTCAGCTCTTATTATACATCCACGTACATGAGCCGAACTAAAAAAGTTTCTGTCATTTTAGGTCGTTCTTATCACGCTGATGTATGTTCATTTTTCTGATAAGTTTGTTTGAAATTATCTATTCGATGTTATAAAAAGGGGGGGGGGGGGGGGGGGGTTGTGACATCATGATTGACAGCTGCCCTCAAACCAGATGATACAGACAAGCTGCAGCGGTTTCTGATGGAAGACGCTAATGTACGTTTGTGTAGCTGTAGCTGCTGGTTAGCGGCTCCTGGCTTCACTCTGTTCACGCTGGCGGGACGGCTGTCAGTCAACTTGAGGAGGGCGGGTCCTGCGTGTCTTCACCCCGCCGCCCGACTCTACTGCTCAGACTCTGGTTGCAAATGACGTCACATAAACGAGATAGCATATCTTGGCTTCACTTCACGTAGCGGGTAGGAAGTGGAGACACGCCGTCCATTGTTTATGATACTAAGTCACAGAAAACTCTGTAAACAAGGAAACTACGGTGGGAAAAGTGGAATCATCTCACTCCTGTTAGAAGAAGGTTTTTTACTGCTTTAAGCTAAATTAGTCTTAAAGTCTGGTTGTTGAGTGTTTCTGTCTTCTGTCAGCAGGGACGTGGCAGCAGCTTCGGGCTCAACCATCTGTTGTTCGCTTCGAGGTGTGTGGTCTCTGTGAGAGGCCTCGAAGGGTGTGCAAATATACACAGACTGCACCAAAACACACACACACACACACACACACACACACATTGTGAGCGGTCCAAAATATTCTCTTAGCAGATCTTTCACATCTGTTTTCAATTAAAACAGATTGAGCACTTAATTTAGTGTTATTTCCACCCACCAGAACCAAACCTGAAACAAAAAACTTTAAATATAAAACTAGAAGAAAACTGTGCTGCTTTTCTGCTTCTTTAACGTATCTGCTTCCATTTTTTAGTCTCTTTAAGTGATTATTTTCATTCTCACATATGTCAAAATTAAGCATAAAGTATGTATGTGCAGCGTACAGTATTCAGAGCTGAGCATCTCTGGCCTGTTTATGACTCAGCGGAGCAGACGCAGATTTATCTTGCAGGAAAATGCAGCTGGAGGCCGAGTTAATGACAGCGATGACCTCGCGGCGACCTCCTTCACCCCTCGTTATCGACAAACACAGGAAGCAGACATGAACAGCCAGCTCACCGCCCTATCACCCTCCCTCCCTCCCTCCCTCCCTCCCTCCCTGCGTCCCCCCCACCCCCCCCCCTGTGGTGTCAGACTTCCTGGACCTGTTGCTACGGTGAGAAGGGCTCACCATGGTAACCTCCAGTCCTGCAGCAGCAGCAGCATCACCTGGGACCCATTCAGGGATGTCGAACAACAGACGAGTCTCTGCTCAGAGGTGGCTTCTTCTTGTCTATTGAGTGCTTACGCCAGACAACAGAGACCCCGACTGTGTTTCTGCAGGGCTGACGTCAACCTCCACACACACACACACACACACACACACACACACTGCCAGACAAAACAATCTATGGCACTAAAGGATGTACACAACATATTCATTAGAGCAGAAACTCTATCGGAGCTTTAAAAATGTTTAGATTTTGTTGTGTTAAAAGTAGAATCAAGGCCAAACCCTTTCACATTATATTCTTTATATTCTCTATTCTGTATTTATTTATTTTATTCTAAAGTTTAAATACACTTCCTTTTCACAAAGCTTGGGGAAACACAATTTCATGTCCTCATAGGAAGCATTAGTAAGTATTAATTTAACCGTGGTGACATGCGGTGGATTTAAGGGCCTTGAATCCTTTAATCAGACCTCAAACTTTACATAAACTTTACTAAACTAATGCCGTAGATTTGGTTTTATCTTTTCTAAGACAGTTGTGGAGGTGTAAGGTTTCCAAACTTCACCTGAAGATGCTTCTTTCAGTTTGTCGATTTAGGCGACACAACTCAAGACTTTCATGACACTCAGTCACAGCAAAGCTTCTTTAAATCATATTATTTTTCTATTCATCTGCTGAACTTATGGCTTCATCTGTCACTATGACATCAGAGCTCACCTGTTCATATTTATTAGAGTATTAAATTTATTTTCTAGTCTGCACAGATACTTGAATAAAGCAGCTCAAAACAGCACAATCACCCAACTTAAAGTCGTTTTTTTTCCAGCAGTCCGAAAAAATGTGATCTCATATTTATATTTTACAGCAAAAACACACATCTAGAAAGTCAGTCAAATGACAAGATCTGTAAAAATATTGGTCGGCAACACCTCCGCCTGAAGAACTGATGACTGAAAAGCTTGCTGAAGCCGCTACAGAGCTTCATTTCTTGGCGAGACGAGTGAAAAATGGGGAAATAATATGTTTTAATATGAATAAATATTTAGATTTTTGAGTTAAATGTTCACATGTGGTTACAAACATAGCCGGAGGAAAGTCTGATCATAACGGACGACATCAAAAAGTGTTTCCGAGTCAAACGAGAGATTTGTTTTCCTCTTTCACACCGGAACTACAACAACAAGCCCCGATCATACGACAGCCTCCTTGATGTAACGGCATATCAAAAATATTCCGACTATGAATTAAAAGAGGATATCAAAGATCGCGTGAGGAGGACCGAATGAAAGTGTTATTTTTGCGGCTTTGTTGTGTACAACAACAGCCATAAAGGCCTAAACATCAGTCCCCATTATTCCTCCCTGAACAAACATCCTCCACAATCAGAGGAAACTGCTGCAGAAGATTAGAGAATTAAGAGAAACAGAGGAGGCCAATCAGAGGTCTGTAAATGTATTAATAAATTCTATCTCACTCCGGCGAGGATGCACAAGATCTGACAACATCATTATCCAAACTGTCCTACATGTGAAAACAAAACAAAAAAAGGATCATTACTGCAACTTATTTGGCAGCGTGACATTCATGCTGTCACTAAATCAATACTAGACACTGAAGTTAATGTTAACATCTGTGTGTTCTAAACAACATGTCTGTTCTTTTTCTGGATAACGGATGCTAATTATGATCAATTACTTTGCATGGATGACCGGCGCTCCACCCGGCTGAGTCCTTGTAATCAATGAGTCCAAACTTGATGAGATAGATTTCTGCACACTAGATCGAAAGCTCAAAAATAAAGTGACTACTGCAAAGATGTAAGTGTGGAACTCTATCTAAAAAAGATTATCTTGGAAGGAGAAACGGTCCCGCAGCAACATGTAAGCTATTCCGTGATAAATTATCATCATTTTTTACCATTAGAGAGCTTCTTGCTTGTTCACAGTCAGCTCTTTGTGTTGTAAACAAACCAGCTAGCCAACAGTTTGCAGGGTTGGAGTGGAGATTCACGTCCAAAAGAAAAGCCAACATTTCTGCTCAGAAGGAGAAACACATCGACTTCTAAACATTTTGAAAGACTTGGATCAAAAGGGTTTTTTGGATATGTGTAAATATCACAATGCTGATCTTTTCAAGAAAGTAGCTGAAGGAATGAAAAAGGGAGGCTGTGTTCACAACACTTGAGGAAAACTTTGAAATACTCATGTTTTGATCGGAATATACACAGCTGCATGTAAACAGGAATATTAGTGGAATATTCATTATCATTAGCCATGTAAACAGCTTTTTGCAGCAACTACCATGAAACGTGCCGGTGGTCATTTTTGTAAATTATTGCTCCGTTAATTAGATTTGATTTATCTTTGATGTCTGCTGTGCGGGTGTTGATTGACAGCTGTGATTGACAGTTGGCTCACCTGCTGCTCTCTCTCTGAGTCGGACTATTGTTGCAACATTTCTGTAAGTTATAATGTTACTTGACTACGATATCTACATCTACAGCTACGTCCACAGTTGAAAGAGTTGAAAACAATCAAACATTATGAGTTTAATGGATGTAGTTTTTATTTAAGGCCTGATGTGGTATATTGCATTGGATTGTATGTTCCTGTTATAGTGTCCACCTACTGTGTTTGTGCACAACATTCAGTCTTTGCGCCGTAGGGTGCGACATAACCAGGAAATGAATCAGTCTGAAGGGTCAGAGGTCAGAACTAAGTGCCCAGCTAAGTTATCTCTACTATCAGATTAAATAGGGCCATCGTATTAAAAGTGAACACCCTCACACATAATAGGTTCTACACTTCATGAGCAAATCTGGGTCAAGATGATTTAGTGTCGCCACTTTATTTCAAGCCCCAAAGGAAGAAAAAAGCTCTGTTACTTCTAGCGGGTAGATAAGAAATAATGGAAACTGGAGCTTAATCAAACCAATAACAAGCTCAAGTGGCCACTTATGTTTGAATAGGATGTCTCATGTAGTTCCAAATGTGATAAGAAAACACTTTTGAAACCTGAAACCTGTTTTTGGTTAAGTCCACGAGCCTCCAAATCTCATACTAGTCGCAATTCTGTCTCTGAAATGATGATAATTAAGACGATCTTAGAGAAGGTGCAGTGAATCAACGGTGGACTGGGGAATCACGTCCACCTCACTGTAAAAAAATCCTATTTACAATTAAATGACAATGAAAAAAGACAATTACATCTGATTGACAAGAGCCGTGACACTGTTTACATAAAAGTTGGTAAACCTGCTTGTAAACCGGGGACTTCCTTTGCCCTGGGTTTCGCCTCTCAGGCACAGAAGAGGTTTCTCTTATTTATTTACTTATTGTTGGGGGTGTATGCAGCCTGTGAGGGATACTGCAGTCACTACTCAGGACTTCAAACAGTCCTTCCACATCTTTTGTATGTTTTTCCGGGTAAAAAAACCATTTAAAGGGGACGTATCAAGCACATTTCCAAGGCTATATTTTTTTAATCTGGTGCTCTATTAGAATACCATTACTTACAGTTAAAAAAAACTACTTATTTATCTTATATTGGCCCTTTATGCAGCCCCTCAGTTCAGCCTCTGTCTCAAACAGGCCGTTTTAGCTCCTGTCTCTTTAAGGCCCCGCCTCCTGATGAGCCCACTCTGTTCTGATTGGTCAACTTCAGGAAGCTTCCTCTGGCTCCGGAGGCTACGTAAACAAACTATAGTAGCAGGATTTCACTTCTTTTTCTTGTTCATTACTTGAAATGTCAACTTCTTAAATACATCCGTACATGTTCGAGCCGAAGTCCGAGCAGAAATACGCGAGTCGACAACGTGAACAACACATGGAAAAACCGTAGCGAGCGACTAGCCGACGTCACCTCGTCGACGAGGTTGAAAAAACGTTGCAAACAAAGTGTTCAGAGCAGGTTGAAGGCCTGGATTTTGACTTGCAGGGAGCATTTATCATGAAGTATAATTTTAAGTTAAGTTAGTGCAGTAATTTACATTATGGCTGCAACCAACCAACCATCTGTCGATTATTTTCTTAATTATTTGATTAGTTGCTTGGTGAAAAATGTCAATCACTGTTTCCTAAAGCCCAAGATGACGTCCTCAAATGTCTTGTTATGTCCACAACCATATATATATTCAGTTAACTGTCCTAGAGGACTAAAGAAACCAGAAAAAATGACTCAAAACAATGAATCAATAATCAAAATAGTTGGTTATTAATTTAATAGTTGGCAACTAATCAATTAATCAACTAATCATTGCAGCTCTACTTTACAAAGCATGTCTACTTTCTTCATTATAACCAATTTCATCATCATTTAATTGCTTTATTCACATAAACGTGTATAAACGCAGAAAACATGGTTTTCTACATCCTTCATTGTCAAAAACAAGCGAGTGTTTACTCACAGATTAGTTCTGCTTGTGAGTTTGACACTCAAACATCCATTTATTTGTTTGTTTTCATGTGTGACGCACGTTGACCAACATTAAACAAGACGACGGTGGTGTTTGACGACAGCTTGTGTGAGATGTCGGGCCGCGCCAGCATCAAAGTTGAGGGCAGATAACGTGTTCGGGGCAGAACGAGCTGATGTAGATACCGTCTTCATCTGATAGGCCTGAAAACCAAGTGATTCCACAATCTTTACTCTCATTTTCACCACGACTTCTCTCCTCTAAATCATCCTATACTTGACTATTTGTACACCTTATGTTAAGCTACGTGTGTATTATTATATAATCGTCCATTCTTAAGAAGTCACAGCATCACAGCTTCAGTCTATCTCTGCTTCTAAAACCGGCATGGTGGGAGATAAATTAGGCTAAACGGGAAGCTGCAGTGTGGAAGTTGTTCAAATCAAACGTCCTCCGTTCACAAACATCTGCACGGCCTTGTCAAGAGCCCTCATGTCGTGCCACAGTGCTCCAGAGCCTCGGGCCCTCCTCCCACTGCACCCCCCCCCCCACCCCCCCCCCCTCACCCCCCCCCCCCCCCCCCCCCCCACCTCCCCCACCCTCACCCCCTCCCACCCCCCCCACCCCACTGCTCCATCGGTGATCAGCAGGCTGATAGCAGAGACAGAGAGACACAGAAAGAGAGGGAAAGCTGTCTGGACTCTGGGGTTAAAATGGTGTAAAATCTGTGGTCAGAGCAGCACCAGTTAACTTGTAAATTTGGTGAAATAAAGTGGAAACATTTTGCTTTGCATTGACTGTCGGCTTGACAGAGATGTGAATAACTTACCAATCAAACTGAGAGTATGAATGTGACTCACAATCAGTCTATTCACACCACACAGGAGTAAAAGCTAGATATGATCCAAAATAAGGGGCGTCCCCTTTAAATAAATATCTAAAAGCAAAGTGTTTCGAGATGAGTTTTTGTTCCTATTTTTTATGAAAAAAAAAAAAAGAAATTACACATGAAGATCAGTTTAATAGTCATATGGAGAGCTACTCGGCCTGTGAAAACAGCTGCATGATGTCCGTAGCCAAGGCTGAGAGAATGATGATGTCATAGTGATGTCATCAGTGTTATCTTGTGTTAGACTTGACGACTGAACATTTATAACAAAAAGGCTTTGTTACAATCTGGGGGAAAACAGAGGCTTTAATATCTGGGCATTTACCAGACAGGGACAATATAAAGAAAAGATTATATTGAGTTGCATTATGGGAAATGTAGGATCCAGGGTTGTGGGAGCTCTGACTGTTCTTCATTTAATCTGTCTTCTTGTGAACTTGAAGCTCATTGGTTTAGAGCTGCAACAATCAGTCAATTAATTGATTAGTCCTTCATGAGATAATTAATTAATCGGCAACTGAATGATCGTTTCAGTCGTTTTATTTAGGAAAAATGCCAAAGTGTTGCTGTTTGCTGTTTCTTGAACATGACGATGATGATGTTTTGAAGCTTTTTCGAGACACAAAACAGATGATCTTTGGATTTTGGACTCTTGATCAGACAAAACAAGACATTTGAAGACGTCATTAAGAAATTATAACAACATTTTTCACCATTTTTTCTGACATTTTATAGACAAAATGATGAATCCATTAATCTAGAAAATAACTGTCAGATTCGTTAGTAATGAAAATAATCCTCAATTGCAGCCATATGTTGGTTCCCATTGAAACAAATACATGATTTCATTTTTTAGAAATTACTCAGTAGTTTCCCAAAACAGCTACTCACTGAGTTTATAGCAAAATTTATTCAAACAGGAGTAAATAGTGTGTTTGTTGGGGACTATTGACACACTAAAGCAAAATGCAAAACGTCCAGTGAAGAGATGAAAACATCAGATCTGTGTGGAGCGATGATGAGACTGTAACGTTGCTCAAATTAATACATGAAATAAACAATATATGTCATATTCCCATCATGTTTTCTATGTTATTTTACACCGTTTGAGGTTTTAAAGTCGCTCGTTTTTGCACCGACTGGAGAATTAGCAACATCAGCTTTTTATCTCAATGGACGGCAGTGGATGGAAACGCACATTCATTCCTATTTTCTCAAAATTCTGTTGAAATTTAAGCTATATTTGGATGGAAACTGACCTAATGTGACGATGCAGCCAACCACCTTCCACGTTTGACAGGATGTGTGGGGTATTGAGTTGTTTTTGATCTGTGTCAGAAAAGAGGAGCTACTGTTAAAGGCTGCTGCTGCTACAGTCTCAGGTTCCTGTGCCTAGACTCCATCTGGCCTCTCCATCTGCACACTCTCCTGTTTCCCTCCCAGCAGGCCAACTATTCATTATTCACTGTGTCAAGTTTGTCTCTCTGACACCCTTAAACACTGTGAGCTCCGCCGCAAAAATGTCTGGAGCAGCGTATTTGCACACCTGACACACATCGTCCCTCACACCGTCTCACACTTTCAATATTTCACACACATATTCAAGTTTCATCTGACATTTTTCTGTGTAATAGTAGAAGTTCACAGTTTTTCAAGTCTGTCTTAAAACTTAAAAGTAGTCGGGTTTCAATATGAGCACAGAAACAGGTTTTGCTCGCTGTAATCATTCCTCCTGTTCATACTGACCGTTAAAAATATCTCAAAATTCGCTTACAATGTAAGTGATGGGGGACAAAATCCACAGTCCTCATTTTGAGAAGTTGATGTGAAGCTTATATGAGGCTTCAGCAGTCTGAGTTAGTCATATTAAGTGAAATATCTGACACATTTACAGTCTTTTTAGCATCAAATTCCCTCTTTGTGTTTCCTCAATGTTTCCCTGAAGCTTCATATTAGCGTCAGATAAACTTTTAAATACATTTTTGCACAGAAGGAGGACTGTGGATCTTGTCCCCCATCACTTCCATTGTAAGTGCACTATGTGTAATGATCAGTATGAACAGGAGGAATGATTACAGCAAGAAAAACATGTTTCAATGTTCCTTTGGGCTCCTGACTGACTTGAAAAAGTGTGAATCTATCCTTTAATCTTTACTCTTACGGCGCTTTTAGACCTGCGCTTTTTAGTCCAGTTGAATCGGACTCTTCAGTTTTCCTCCTTGGTGCGATTCATTTCTGGACACGATATTCGTATTCGGGTGAGGAAGTGGTCTCAGTCCGGTCCCACACTAACTAACGGCTCCAAATTTGCAACATGCAACCTGCGACTTGCAACATGCGATCATTTCACATTCATTTTAACACAATTAACCAAACAAAATAAAACACCAGACTTTCTTCCCATTGATGGGCATCCAAGAGGAATGTAGTCAATCAATTGTGAAATGGGACAGTAGTGCTATGTGCTAACTGCTTTCATGAAACGGATCCCAGGTGTACATTGCATGCTGGGATGTGGATGAGCGAAATCATCGGTTGCTTGCAGCTCGCCGGAGAAGTCCGACCTGGACTAGCACGACCAAGAACGTTCAATTTGGCCAGAAGAGCTTCTTCAGGACGTTTCTTCCTGTGTTTATGTTCTTTTTCCCGCCCCAGACACATCTGACCAATGAGAGGAGCAGATTAGCAACTCATCCACTGGTTCAAACCAGAGCTAACACACCACGACTGCAACTAACGATTATTTTCATTATCGATTAATCTGCTGAATATTTTTTCGATTATTCGATTAGTCGTTTCGTCTATAAAATGTCAAAAAAAACAGTGAAAATGCCTGTTTCCTACAGCCCAAAGTGACTCTTCAAATGTCTTGATTTGTCCGACCAACAGTTCAAAACTAAGCATGAATGATATTGGATTTTTTGCTGATGCTTTCAAATCATTTTGGCTGATTGTTGATGCAGATACTGATACATGAACATATTTTTTTTCCACCTGGCTGAGGAGACTGTTACACATGCAACCATACATTGTACTAAGTACAATGAAGAAAGACAATATATGAAGCAAGAACTTCAGAAGACTGGAGTTCCAGACCTGCAAACCCTTTGAGAACCACTTTCATTACCTAGATGTGTCAGGTGAACTGAATTGAACCTGAATTGTCATGTGAATGAATTGTTATTGTACACAATTTGCAAACATATGCGTGACATCATTTGCATACATGAAGCAGTCAACCACGCAAAATATGAGGGTAGCATTCATATGAAAATTCTTGATACCAATAAAAGATTGTTTACAAAATTGTATGCAGATGCCAAAACTGTTAGTTAAATTCACCTGCCTAAACGCAGCTTTCCGACGAACACAAATTCACTTAGACTACACACTAACCTGCCACTACTGCTGCATTTATATAGTTTCTACTGTTTACCACCTCCACATAAATCAAACTCTAAGCCAATTTGATGTGAAATAAATATTTTAGAGCTGGTTAATACAGCTGTTCTCATTATAGATAGGCTATTACGTAATGCTATGATGACCTAATAACAATACAGGCTGAATATGAACATGGCTGCTGAAACTGTAGAAGTAATCACATCCCTTCTCACATATTGTACTAAATTTACAATGAGAGGGTGTTTCCTGAAGACTGTGTCCAGAGACACACACACACCTCTTGGTAACTTCCTAGGTAACATTACAGTACAGAATACAGTACTATGAAAAGTCACATTTAGCAACCTGCGACACATGGACAGTATAACTTAACATTACTCTGCCAATTTAAACGCCTGGTGAACAGTCAAGCTAGCTTGCAAATTACATTACGCTGTGTTAATGTTAAATATTTTCCCAAGGTTGGCAGTTCTGCATTAACTTAAGTTAACTCAATTCATGATTTCAACAGTCTGTTTATCTTGGCAAAGGAGTTAAAAGAACCTAATGCACTGGTTGCCATTATAAACCAAAAAGAAGACGTTTTTTCTGTCAGCCGAGGTGTTTCCTATCTGTGCAGCCAAACACAGCAGCTCCTCCATGGACTGTTTCACCCTGATGGTCCCAGTGAAGATCAAACTGGGGGTCGGTGCTCCGGTTGGATCCACACAGACAGCCAGGGCTAGCTAGGGGGCTAGCGGAGGCTAGCTGGCTGTGCTTCCCTCCGGCAATGCTGCAGCTATTGTTCCACTACCTAGCCCCAACTCTCCGTGTGGATCCAACCTGAGCACCGATTCCCAGTTTGTTATTCTGGTTAAAGTGGGAAGAAGCATCGGGTCTGTCTGGCAGCTGAGTGAAGTGGAGCCTGCAGAGGAACCACCGGGACCATCAGGGTGAAACAGTCAGCCAGGTGATGGAGGAGAAGGCGACGAATCGGCCTGTCATATCGGCAGAAATGTTCATTTTGGGCCGATGCTGATATTTCACTTTAAAGCCTTTATCGGCCGATACCGATAAGGTGCCAATATTATCGTGCATCCCTATTCAAAACCCAAAGATATTCAGTTTATCATCACAGAAGACAAAGAAAACCATAAAATCCTCAATATTTGAGAAGCTGAAACCAGCAAATATTTTACATTAAAAAAATGACTAAACCGATTATTCGATTATCAGAATATCAGAATAATTTTCTGTTGATAGACTAATTGATTAATCGACTTATTGTTGCAGCTCTCTAGGTTTGAAAACGTTCTTAGTTTCCACAAATATCTGGCTGTCTGTGCTCACAAAACTATGTACAAGAGGTAGAAGTCACTCACCATGGAAGTAACTCTTAACCTTCAGGTATCCCACACTGAGCCGGAGCACTGACAGTTTGTCCAGGCGACCTCTGACCTCCTCGGCGAAGGGCAGCAGGCTGGTCAGACGTTCCAGCTCTACATTCAGACGATCCCGGTGGCGTTTGGACGGATTGGTCTTCACAGGAGGAGGCTTTACGCTAGGAAAAGACACACAAGACAAGGGGATATGTTCGGAGATGCTGCTTGCTAAAACATGTTTGCTGAGCTTGACAATCTGTAACACAAGAAGAATTTACATGTGGAATTGAGTTTTTGGTAGAAGGTAGATCTGAAAGTCTTAGACCTGTGTGTCAACAATACGTCAGTTGAAAATTCCAGTTTTGAATTTCTAAGAGACAATGTGGGTTGCTGCCCAAATAAACTCTGAACCACATCAAAAGGAGCTCCGACTTCCTGTTTTTAAGAGCCAGCAGCAGAGGCTGAAAGAGAGGTTCATACTTTTATTATTACAAGACTGGAAAACACCGAGAGAAAAATGTTATGTGATACATTAGTCAGCATATTTCACTCTCTTAGTCTGGGACATATGTTTGGAGTGAATACCAGTAATATTTGACTTACTAAGAACTCTATTTAAATGAAGCCCACAGAGTTCAGTAAGCAGAACAGTATAAGCAGAACAGTTAGAGTTGGTCTGTTTCAATGAGACCTGCATGAGCTAATGCTAATTACAAAAAATTACAGTGACCTAGAGTGCTAACCGACACAGCTCTGTGGCAAGAAATTCAAGCGTAAAATAGAAAATGTAGCTTAATTATTTTATTTTCTTCTCTTGAATTTACATAATTTACCTGTCCTGCTTGTATCAAGTCACTCAAAATCTGTAAGTAACAAAAATAAGATTCTACAGCCATGCTAGCTGCTCTTTGAGCTAAATGCTAACGTCAACATGCTAACATGCTCACAGTGACAATGCTAATAGAGCTGCAATGACTAGTTGGGTAATCGATTAGTTGATTGACAGAAACTAAACTATTTTGATAACCAAATAATCATTTAAATCATTTTTTAAGCATAAATGCCAAATATTAGCTGGTTTCAGCTTCTCAGATGTGATGATTTCATGGTTTTCTTTGTCTTCTGTTATAATAAATTGAATATCTTTTGGTTTTGGACTGTTGGTCGGACAAAATAAGATATTTTAAGATGTCAACTTGGGCAGTGGGAAATTAAGAAGGCCACTTTTCATTATATTTCAACATTTTATAGACAAAACAACTAATTGAAAAAATATTTGGCAAATTAATTCATAACGAAAATGACTGTTACTTGCAGCGCTAAATGCTGATATGCTGATGCTAAGCAGGTTTAACGTAATGTTTACCATGTTCACCACATTTCAGTTTAGCGTGTTAGCGTGCTAATATTTGCTAATTAATAATTAAACTCAAAGTACAGCTGATGCTGATGGGAATGTCAGTAGTTTTGAAGATGTTTGGTCATAAACCAAAGTAACATTTTGACCTGATGATGCTGCTGGATGAAAAGTCAGGGGCTCATCAAAGAGAGGGGGACATGAACATGTGTACAAAAACTCATTGTAATCCATCTAATAGTTGTTGAGATATTTCACAAAAAAATCATAATGTCCACCTCATGGTGGCCCTAAAGGAAAAGTCAGGGGATCACTGAAGTCAGTAGGATTCATCCTCGGGGGACCATGAGTGTCTGGACTAGAGCTGCAGATTAGCTGGAAATTAACCAGCAACTATTTTGATAGTCAATTAACCGTTTTGAGCAATTTTCTAAGAAAAAAAAAGTCCAAATTTGCTGCTTCCAACTTCTCAAACGTGAACATTTTCTGGTTTCTTTGACAGTAAACTGAATATCTTTGGGTTGTGAACAAAACAAGACATTTGAGGACGTCATCTTGGGCTTTGGGAAACTGTGACCAACATATTCCATCATTTTCTGAAACTTTATACCATATCTGATCAGATTGATTATCAATAGACTGCGGTTGGTTGAGGTCAAGTGTCTCTTTATTTCAAACAGAACACGGAGAGTCCGCAGAGTCTCCGTGGAGAATTCTAAAGAAGGAAAGAAATTCACTGGTATATATATATATATAACCCTAACCCTATTGATAGCCTTGGGAGGCACCTTCAGTTGTTTACAGATTTCCACTAGACGTAGACAAAGCTTTACAGAGCTCTCCCTTCCACATGATATCCATGTGACTTTGTCCTGCTGTTACTCGTGGGACCCTGCCGTCTAACATATAACCATACATGGTACACAATGCAAGGTGCAGATTTTTCTATCATTATCAAGAAAAGCATTGACAGATTAATCAATAATGACAACAGCAGTTAGTAACAGCCTTGGTCTGGACAAAATTTCAACCCAATCCATCTCATAGTTGTTGAGATATTTCTGCCTGGACCAATGGCTACATTCATATTACCGCCTTAATGCTCAATTCTGCTTTTTTCTACTCAGATCCGATCTTTATGTGTTGATGGTTCACATTCATGTTTGTAAGTGACACGTATTCTGATGTGGACACCGTTGAGATCCTAAACTGCCACGCATGTGCAGATTTAGCTGAAATGTGAGCGTCATTGAGTACAAGAATAACAACAATAACGTCAGATCATGAATGACACGGATGACATGGCTGCGCTCGCATTCATGTTCAGGATTATTGTTTTGTTGTGGAGGTCGGTAGACAATACAGACACTGAATGATGACGACAGGTGATATGCGATAAGTGTGACGTTAAAAAACCCCCACATGTACTCCGATCTGACCGTTCTGACAGCGAGACTGGATATGAATCAGATCTAAAAACCACATATACCAAGTGGCCCAGATCTGATATGAAAAAATCTGATTTGGTTTGTTCACACTTCTGTGAAAAAAAATCTGATCTGAGTCACTTGAAAGCAAAAATATTGGATTTGGGCCACTTCAGTGTGTAATGTGATCGTAGCCAAAGCGGTTTACTGACCATCCTTGGAGCCAGAACAGCAGCGGAACCGCCAATTTACCCCAAACACAGTATTACATCATGATGTGTCTGCTGATCTTCCACTTGGCCTGTGTCATTACTACGAATTACCACAACGTAATTCCTCTCCGACATGTTTCGACATGCAGCTGCCCTGTGTGCCCTACCTCCTCCACCAAACACAGAGATCTAAGAAACGAGATGGAGGGAACAAAACAGACTGGAATGAAGAGAGGGGTGAGGAAGAGGAAAACACGGCGAGACGGACTGACAATCAGAAAAGTAAAATGTTAGAATTCAGAAGTAGGAGGAAGGTGGTGGAGCAACTAGCTGAGAAATGTATCATCTGGAATTAAACTTCTGTTAGCTGCTGTTGAATGATAGAAACACAATTTGATCACAATACTTGACCGAAACATGCTGTAGATTCATTTTCAAGGCTGCAACTGACCATTATTTTCATTATCGATTCATATTTATACACTTTTTGATTAGTCGATTCATTGTTTGGGTTAAAGAATGTCAAAAAATAATGAAAAATGCGAATCAAACAGTCTAAAACCCAAATAATATACAATTTTCTATCACATACGTCAAAGAAAAGCAGCAAATGTTGCATTTTTGCTACAAAAACTGACTTAAAATGATTCATCGATTATCAAAATAGTTGCAAATTAATTTTCTATTGATTGACTGATTTAATTCCGCTCTATTAACTGTTAAAACTTAAAAGTAGTTTCTGATTGTGACAAATATTCTGCAGCTAAAGCTAAAATGCAAAAATTGGCAAACAATAACAGCAAATGCTGAAGGGAGTCAATCAATAAAGTACAATGCTGTATTGATTTATGATGAAATTATGATGTAAACAGTTACATCAGTGAATTATAGTATGTATTAATAGTCAAAATATTTTTTTAAAAACTCAAAATATATTACAGTATATAATATTTATGGAATATTTACAGAACTGTGTTTAAAGATCATGAGGAAAATATTAAAATTATTTGACAGGATGAAGAGAGACTTGCCCACCATACACACACCTGACATGTAATACCTGCATTTACATTTCCTTCTTTTACTAAGTCCATTAACATTATAAGGTAACATTTACATGTACATTTCATGCTGTTAACTGATGCTGTCATCCATCACTGCCTTCAGTGAATGAGCAGGTAGGAGTTTACTGTCATGACATATGACTCACACCGCTGTTGAAGGTACACTGGAGAGTTTTATGCATCCTTAAAGGGAAAAGTCAAAGCTGTGAATATGATGATTTCTTAAAACTAGGTCACCTTTGTCGTAGAAATGTGCAAAAAAATGTGAGAAAAATGAGAAAAAGGTTGTAGATTCCCCATATCGCCAACAACGACAAGTCTCGTCCAATCAGCTACTGATGGACGGGAACGCAGGGGGGGGGGGGCGAGTCCGTTTCCCAGCAGAGACAAAGTATTATCGCTCTTTACTGAGGATCGTTTTCATTTACAGAACGCTTCTGGATATGTCGTACAGGTGTGCAAGGATCATAAAACAAACGGCGTGCTGGAGTCATTTATAGGAATCAGTGCAAACTTTGTGAGAGTTGCACACAAGCCAGAATATTCACGGGCAGTCAAAAAAACCTCTGAGACTAATATCTTCATTTCAGTTTGGTTTGGGAAACAGTCGTGAACGAAGGGGTGAAAAACTGCAAGCAAACACGCTTTCTTTACCTATTTTTGGACGACGAAGAGCAGGACCGGATTGTGCTTGAGCTGAACGTAGCTGCATAAGTTCACTGTTCTCTGTATTCAGAGTTAACGTCCGATATAATATTCTACCAGAAAACAAAGTCATGTTTACCAAAGTGCCGAAAAAATTTGTTGCAGCACAGGGTTTTCTGTCTGACGATCCTCACAGATCGATGCTGCAAAGCCTCTCTTTCGTCTGCCGCCGTTACAGCTTCTGTTGTGTCTGATTCCGCAGCGCCATGTTCGGCCTCGTGAGTCGTGATAGTAGCACCACATCTGTGCTCTGACGTCATACTGTAACGCTAGTAGTTTGTGTTAAATTCAGCTTTTCTGTCCACCTGAAATCACTCAGCAGCTGAAGTTTGTGTGTCAGGCTGCGGCTGTGACGTCACTTCCTCCTCCACACTCTGTTGCGTCTGATTCCTCATTCAGCCTCATATCACGAAACTAGCTTTCTTCCAAATATACTGATATTTGAGTGTTTAGTAGTATGGTATTTTAGTGTCTGTTCTTCCTTGTCGCTAGCGTAACACGGTAGACGGAGTGTTTTTGGAACCATCTTTGAAGGCACTGCCACAGAAAATCAGAGGCGGAGACTATAAATAGTCTGTAGTTCTTCTTTTCCTTCCCTAAACTACGTCACTGTACGCGTCAAACGGTGCCGGAAGAACAACAGATATTGCAGCTGCGCCCCTGAGACACAGAGAACATTAACAACTGTTGCTGTTCACACTATATCCCTCGTTTAGAGAGAAAGCTGAAAATAGGCGGAGTGATCCTTTAATATCTGACAAACATATTGAATTCATTTACTCCATCAAACATTTGCAAAGCTTTTTTTTTGTGTATGTGTGTCTTGAACCTGGATTGTTTAACTTTCAACAGACCGCTACATACAGTACACAGATTTCACTCATAAAACTAATGGAGAAGCTTGCTGGAAACTTGTTTGTTATGACTCTGCTGTTAAGCTTTTGGCTGATGATCGCTGTGGTAAACAAAAAATTTTTGACTTGGATCCAGAGCCAGAACCGCCAGGCCGGCTGAGTCAGGTTACACGAGCAGCTAATGTGTCTTGGGTGGTAATTTGGCACATGTCTCCTTCTTACACTGTCAAACAGTCACGGCATATAAGACGGGAAGGAAAAGCTTGAATGCAAATTTCGTTTTTTAACTTCTTTCCAAGTTCAGAAGCCAAAGTGCGAAAAGGCTTGTTATGGTGGCGTCTTTGTTTTCGAAGAAGTTGGTGAGACTTGTCTTGAGGTATCTGCCGAGTCAAGTTGTTGCAATAACACCAGGATTGCCAGGGACTATAGATCTATAACTTTAATAATAATCCTAGTAATTACAAACGGTTCCCCGCACTGTGAGCCTCTAGCTCTGATTAAATTCCTAATAATTACAGCAGGAATCCTGCCGCCGTTTACACAATTCCGACTTCTTTTGCAAAAAAAAAAACAAAAAACAAAACTGTGAATGAGCTGTTTATCCGCAATCACACTGTGAAATCTGCAGCAATTTGTTTAAAATGCAGAATGGATGGATTCATCTCTATAACCCTAATTTCAATTTTATGGAATGCTGTACGAACAACCGTTTTATTTTTAATCATATGTGAAGATGGTAAACACTGTGCAGCAGAAGTAATCTTATTAGAAACATAAAAACAAACCTATATGTGCTTTTCCAGACGTGTAGCTGTCTTAAAATGAAATAGATTACATAATATGGCTTCACTATTTTACATATTTGGATTACTGCTGAAGCAAGTTCATTAATCAATTTAGTCAACTGACAGAAAAATACTCTGCAACTATTTTGATAATCCGTCAATTTCAGCTACTTTCCAAGAAAACGCCAAACATGCTGGTTTCAGCTTCTTAAATGAGAGGAGTTGATGTTTTGTTTGGGTCGCACATGACAGTAAACTAAACTAGTGTCTTGATTTTGGACTCTTTGGTGGATGAAATATGCAACACATCCTCTTGGGCTATTATTCACTATGTTCTGACATTTTATAGAAAAAAAAAGATACTCCAGAGATTAATCAATAATAATAATCATGCAATTACCTACAAAATGAAGTAACAGATAAAAACATCCATAGATAAAGATAGGCTAAGTCAAGCGGTGGAAGAAGTATTTAGATCCTTTACTTAAGTAAAAGTACCAATACAGCAACGTATAAGTACTCCATTACATTTCCTGCATGAAAAATGCAGTAAAAGTACATAAGTTTTATGAGCTTGATGTAGTTAAAGTATTGCAGTAAAAGTAGTGGTTTGGTCCCTCTGACTGATATATTATTATATATGACATCATTAGATTATTAATAGTGAAGCATCAGTGTTAGAGCAGCATGTTACTGTTGTAGCTGCTGGAGGTGGAGCTAGTTTACACTACTTTATATACAGTTAGCTAGTTTAGTCCAGTGGTTCCCAACCTAGGGGTCAGGCCCCTCCAAAGGGACACCAGATAAATCTGAGGGGTCGTGAGATGATTAATGGGGGAGGAAAGAAGAAAAAACAAAGTTCTGATACACAAATCTGTTTTCAGTTTTTGGACTTTTTCTCTCATCATTTTTACTGAAATAATGGATCATTTGAACGTTTATTGAAATGAAAGCATGTGAGAAGTTTAGAGGGAAAAATCACTATTTGGTGGAGCTGTTAACAACTCATAGACATGTGAAATGTGACCCCGACTACACACTGCTTTTTGTAAGACGTCAGAAGCCAAAAAAGGTTGGAAACCACAATGTGTTGTATTTTAAAAGCTTGTTATATTATCCATTATGTCAAATCTTCATCTGAAAAGTAACTAAAACTGTAAAATAAATGTAGTGGAGTAGAAAGTACAATATTTCCCTCTGAAATGTAGTGGAGTGGAAGTATAAAGTAGCATCACATGGAAATACTCAAGTAAAGCACAAGTACCACAAAACTGTACTTGAGTAAATGTACTTAGTTACTGCTTTGCCCCCATGTAGCCATCATAATGAGCTCCGCAGCCACCATCACCTGCCCGACTCACCTTATCTACTGCTGACGTCATTACGTGCGTGACAGCATTTGCTGAAGGCGAAATATACCTGCCCCTCTATCCGGAAATCACATATCATACTATCGCAGAGAGTCCTGTCTTTGTAGAAACACGAGGTGGATGTAATAGAGAGGTGCTTCTCAACAATAATAATAATAATAATAACAATAACACCGTAATGATTACGTTGATGATGAGTGATTGATCCATTGACAGCGAGCAGCATTCAAGCCTGTTCGGCGATTTAAGTACAGTATATTTCATAGCCTGCGGTGATACATCTCGCAGTAAAAAATAAATAAATAAAGTTTTTAAAAGCATTTCAACTTACTGTTTTTGAGCGGGCTTCTTCCTCCTCTTGGTTGCGTAAACTCCACCATTCCCCAGCATGCTTGCAGACAACTTTCTCTCCACTTTCACTTAAAAAAAACAACAACAACAACAACCCTCCACAAAAAGTTGAAACTAGAATTAAAAGTTTGTTTTGTGAATGTGCAGACACACCCTGGCTGCTCTTCTTCTTCTTCTTCTCCTGCCAGGGAACCGCGACACTTCCAGGTTTAACTTTCATCCAGCTCACTTCGGCTCAAGCGACAAATAATCCAAATATCTCGAGTGCAGCAGCATTTTGCGGCGAGCCTGTCGCTGAAAGACTCATTTAAAAACTCGCAAACTTTCCAAGGGATGTGCAGCATACATCACAGCCAGCCCTCCGTCTGTGTTCCCTCTCTCAGCCAATCAGATCCTCTGTAACCTCACGGCGTGTTTGTCTCGCGGTTTGTGATTGGTGCAAACTTTAGCTTTTGTTTATCTTCCTCGACTGTAAAATACACATGCTGTAAATGTACCAGTGTGTTTTCTGCTGTTTCCTGCTGTTGTCGGGGAGGTTATAAACGTCTCAACATGTTGTTTTCTTTCCTGTTAAGCTGTAAATTTCTTACCTTCAGGTGTATTTTCCATCGTTTTCCTGCCTCATGAAAAACATTGTGTGACCTGCAGCGCCATCCAGCGGCTGTGACAGTTATAGCAGGTTTCAGTCAGTAGTGAAAGAAGTACTGAAGTAAAATTAACAGTACTATACTGCATAAATACTCCATTATAAGTAAAAAAAATCCTGCTACTTAAGTACAAATATTCACGCAGTGGTGGAATGCAACTAAGTACATTTACTCAAGTACTGTACTTAAGTGCAATTTTAAGGTACAGGTTTACTTGAGGCAAGGCAATTTTATTTATACAGCACCTTTCAGACACAAAGTTGCAGTAAACGATAATGTTTTAAGCACTCATTTAAATGAACTGACAGATTTAGCAGACTTTAGGTCATCAGGAAGCTTGTTCCACAGGTGGGAAACATAAAAACTAAAAGCTGCTTCACCCCTCTTGGTTCTGACTCTGGGAACACTGAGTAAACCTGTCCCAGGTGACCTAAGGGGTCTGAGCACTTCGTAACGTACAAATCATGAATGTGTTTGGGTCTGAGATCACTTAGAGCTCTATAAACTAGTAATAGGATTTTAAACTCTATCCTTTGACACACAGGAAGGCGGGGCAGAGATTAAAGGACAGGTGTAATGTAAAGTGTGGTGTAAAACAAATTTCATGGATATTTAGAGTAATTTACAGGTATTTAACGGTTATCTTTTAGGACATTCTAACATCCGTGGACAATCCTGCACCTTACTACCTTAATATTAACCTGACTTGTACTAATATACAGTCTACTATACCATAGCATATTAACATCATTGAACAGCATATACTCAGCAAATAGTGCATTATAGTTAAGGTTATATACTTATTATTTTTTACAGTATATAATTTATCCTTTAATTTGTTTCTTTTACCTTATTGATGTCAAGTGGCTGCTGTAACACTTTAATTTCTCTTTGAGATTAATAAAATACTCCATCTATCTATCTATCTATCTATCTATCTATCTATCTATCTATCTATCTATCTATCTATCTATCTATCTATCCATTTTACAGAAAATGTGCAATTTGGTACAAATTATAAGAAAAATGAAGGAACAAAGTCAAATTGGTTGAGTTGTAGTTGTAGTTTTTTCAAACAATTTCCTAAAAGTAGTTGCTGTTCATTTTTACGTTTCTTTGAAAGCGTTGTTATTTGGAAGTATATGGAAAATGCGCTCATTAGAGTTTTAAAGAAAGAATCTAATATGCCAATGCTAACAAATTAAGTATTTTTTGTCAGTTAAAAAATTGTTAAATTGTAAAATTGAGTCCAATTTATTAAGAATTTTTACAAATTAACAACTAGAAACTCAAATATAATGAGTGGGTACTTAACCCACTAAACCACCTTTTTTATCACAGAATATTTGTTATAACTTGTTACTAAAATTCATTATTTTATAAACGTGACAATGTGTGAGCTATTCCACGATATTCATAACATTTCACATTTATTGCATAATTACTGTTTAACAATAGTTACAGTTTCTCTTATAAAAAAGGACATAACATTAAAGAGAAATAAAAATTCATTCATCAATGAAGACCACTGCCTTTACAGTTTATTACAGACAATAGAGAAAAGACATGTATGTCGTCAGTTACACAGTTATATACACATAATCTAAATGTAGAGTCTGTCAAATTAGACAATTCTTGATCATTTTATGACTGATTATTTAAACCTCACAAAACTCAATACACCAGATTCTTTGGTTTCTCCCAGGGAAACTCGTCTCTGCCAAAGTGACCGTAGCAGGCAGTTGCTTGGTAAATTGGTCGCTTCAAATCCAGCTCTCTGTAAAAAAAAAAACCCCAAAAAGAAACACAGTCAATATTATATTTACAGATACAGACAGAAATACAAAGTCTCATGTAATCTTCTTATACGTAGCTACACATACTTCACAATGACTCCAGGCCTCAGGTCGAAGTTCTTTTGTA
Source organism: Thunnus albacares (assembly GCF_914725855.1). Lineage (NCBI taxonomy): Eukaryota > Metazoa > Chordata > Actinopteri > Scombriformes > Scombridae > Thunnus > Thunnus albacares. Next base: position 5,673,525 of record NC_058123.1, read on the forward strand.
CGATTTGCAGCAGCTCGTCTTCGTCTCTGTTCGATGTGCCGTAGTGAAACACTGAGATGGACAGCGGATGGCTCACACCGATAGCGTAGGAGAGCTACAGGGCATAACAGACAAGATATACATGCTCTCATTCGTTATAGATAGGTTTCTGAGCGATGTCATCATGAGAAGTGTACACACAGAGCTGAAAATAAGCAAGAGTGACTGAGAGCTTAAGGGAAGATCAACAAGAGGGTTGTTTTTGTGCTATAAACTGCATGAATAACAAAAGTAATGGGTGGAAAATGTTCAATATCCTGAAAAGGAATCAGCGAGTGCATTATTTGCTAATTGCATCTAGCAGTCTGGTCAGAACCCTGGATTTTAACGAGGTGGTGAATAGTTTTTCCACAGATGCTGGTGATGAAGAAAAGTCTGTTTTAAGGTAGAACAGCTCACTGGGGCTACAAGTAGCAATTATTTTTATTATCGATTAATCTGACAATTATTTTCTTGATTAATTGTTCAATCATTTTGTCTGTTATGTCTTCAAATGTTTTGTTTTATCAGACCAACAGTCCAAAACCCCAAATATTCCATTTACTATCATGTATGACAAAGAAAAGCAAGAAATCTTTATATCTGAGAAGCTGAAACAGGAGAATTTCTGACATTTTTGCTTAAAAAAGTGACTAAAGCAATTCGATTATTGATATTTTGCAGATCGACCAATCGATTAATTGTTGCAGCTCTACAGTTCACACTGTTACTGTGTATTTATGGCAGTTTAATAAATAATGCAAATGTTTGTCAGACTCTGAGATCAATGCTTTGGTGATGAGTTTGACAAGAGTTTTATTGTGTGACTTGGTGGCAGACTGGGGCTGTGGAGGGAAACTGCATCATGTTGTTACACTTGTAATTTTCTGAGGAAAAAAAAAATCAAGCTTGTTTTGCAATGTCAACAAAGAGTAAAACTAGCGATAAGATAGTAACCCTGAGGAGTGAGGTTCCTTTTACAGCAGACACAACTGCTCATGCACGGAAACGCAGCTCTGTGTACAGAGCTTCACTTGTCACGGGTTCACCATCTTAGTGACTATTTTTCATGTTGTTCACCTGCCTGATCTCTAACTCTCCTGTCATTGCAGATCCTGCCACACCCATCTGCCCTGTAATCACCTCATTCCCCTCACCTGAGTTTCCCTACCCATCTCCTCACCTGGATCCCATTAGGCTCATCAGTCACTCCTTATATATACTGGTCCACATTCACATGCTCCTTGCCATATTGTGTGATAGTGTGTTTGCCTAGCTTTCCAGCATTTCTTTATCTACCTGTTCGCTCACCTGTTACCTGAGATCCTGCCTGTTTCCCGGTCTTGAGGTTTGCCTAGTCCCTTGGAGTTGTCTGCCTAGTTTGTGACCCCTGCTTGTTTTTTTGGAATGATTAAAGAATATTGGACTCTGCTCCTGTCTCTGAGGTCGTGCTTTTGGGTTCCGAGGTTCTGAGTCGTTACATCACTAGTTTGTTGTGCTACATATCACAACCTCTTGACTTTGTACTACATTGTAAATTTGTCAAAGAACTTCAGTACACATTACGGCGTAATGTAGCGCAATAAGATAGCGAAGCTCTGTAAACGGAACCGCAGTTCATACTAGGAACCTCACTCCTGTTTTTACTCTTTGAAGCCGTTTCTGAATGAGCTACAGCAACCATCGTCTTCAGGGATGAAGCAACATGTCGCCCAGACTAGCGGTGTGGCTAACTGATGTGTTTTTAATAGTTTTTGGTCCAACAATGGAGATCTACAGCACAGAGGAATAAGATATATCATGCTTTGGATACATACATAATACAAGTAGAGGTGCAAGTTTTAAATTCTAAACTTCCTCACCTGAACGAGGGCTCTCCTGCACAGTCCGGCTTTGACCAAAGACTTGGCCACCCAGCGTGCCGCGTAAGTCCCGGAGCGATCCATTTTGGAGCAGTCCTTTCCAGAGAAAGCCCCTCCTCCGTGCGCGCCCCATCCTCCATACGTATCCACTATGATTTTACGCCCCGTGAGTCCCGCATCACCCTGGTGACACAACAACATCAGAGACAGCTCACACATGTTCACATACAAGAGACAACGTGGTTTAGTCCTTTCTAACCTGTGGGCCTCCGATGAGGAACTTCCTACTTGGCAGTAGATGGTAGACGGTCTTGTCATCCAAGTATTTGGCAGGAATGACGACCTTCACCACCTTCTCCATCAGATTATGTCTGATCTCCTCCAGACTGATGTTCGGACTATGCTGTACTGAGATGACCACAGTATGAACACGCAGTGGCTCCATGGCTCCCATGTTGTTTTGATACTCCACTGTGACCTGCAGAAAACAAGGGAACCTTGTTAAAAGTGAACTCTTGGCTCCACAATATTAAAGCTAACAGCAGAGTGGAGGTACAGTATGTTTTTAAAATCCCCCCAACTTTATTCTGAAGTGGCTCACCTGAGATTTGGAGTCTGGTTGTATCCAAGGACACTCTCCTGTGCGTGACAGCTCCTTAATCTTATAGTTGAGTTTATGAGCCAAAAGGATAGTCAAGGGCATACACTCCTCGGTTTCATCTGTGGCATAGCCAAACATCAGACCCTGAAGACACAAGCAGTCAGATAAATGACAGGAAGTAAATAAAATTGTTAAAAAAAGATGAGTAAACATAAAAACAGTGCCTGTAAAAGACGTTTGCACTATTGTTTTTAGCCACGCTAGCAGTGAGTTGTTCCATCACTTTGTCCCAACAACTGTATGATGGATTGCCATGAAACTGTGTACAGACATTCGTGGCTCCCAGAGGATGAATCCTACCGACTTTGTGATCCCCTGATTTTTTCCTCTAGTGGCACCACAAGGTTGACATTTGTGGTTTTCAGTGAAATCTCTGAACGACTACTGAATCAAGTGCCATGAAATTTGACACAGTCATTTATGTCCCCGTTAAGGTGTTTTCAGACAGTGAGCGGTTGCCGGTGACGCCTCCATTGTTTTCAATATAAACACGACAGAAGCTGTGTCGTCGGCTGAGAGGAAGGGCAGCTGGCGTTCTCTTGAACGCGCACAGGTTTTTGTTGCTGCTGTTGGAGTTTATGATGGTTCAACTCTTTCAACCCGCTGTTGTGACTCGCTGTGTGACCATGGCACCAACGGAAACTACAGCGAAGGAATATCTCATTTGGGAAACGGTACAGGAACTGTTTTACTGGTAACTGAGTTTCCTGAGTGATACACCTCTTCACCAGCAGAGAACAGACAGATTAATGAAAAGGAAAGAAACGGCATCAGAAAAACATCCGCTTCAAAGTTTGATTATCCAGTTTGAGACAATAAACATTTATGATACTAGTTAAGTCACACCCTGCTGTATTTAGCAGCGCGATGAGATTGTACTAGATGGACAGCTGCGGCTGGTAGGATTGGACGTAGCCGGGTGCCACGGCGGCACCTTTAGGATTAATGGTAATAACTTTGGTGAACCTCTCACTTTTCATCTAGCGCCATCATCAGGTCAAAATTTTAATTTGTTCAATACTTTCATTTATGTCAAAATACCTGTGAAACTGCTGGCGAGGCTTTATACATATTGTTGCCTAAGGAAATGTACGTGGTGAATACATTTATAATCATATGTATATATAATCTAGGAACCCATTGGCTATCTGTCTGATGAAGAATCAGCCTCTGGGGGCAACGGCTAATATTTCAGGGTTTCCAGTGGAGCCAGCAGATATCCAGATAACGGATATCCAGGCCAAAACTTCCTCTTCCATGCACTAGTCATTGTTTATAGTCCGATTAGCAACTTGAGACGGTGTAGACGACGTTTCGGCTAATCTCTATAAACAGATATATGCATATGAATGCAGATACTATTAAAAAAAATTGAATAAAAAGCTAAATCGTCATCAGATGAAAGCCGATGGGTTCTGAGATTGCATTTTGGCCAATGCATTCCGTCTCTTTTGCTCTTCACATAGACTGTTTACCTGCATGCAACCAAAGCCTGCTCAAATGTGATTGGTCAATACTACTCGGACTACAAACGGATACCAGAACGCTTCCGGTACCAAAATCTTATCCCGTTGCCTACAGATTCTGCATTCCTATATATATGTCTGTTTACAGAGATTAATGCATTTATGACGTGTATGCATGTGCATGTGTGTGCTACGTGAGTGTGATTTTAATATGGACTCTCGTGAGAAAAGCCTTGAGCTAAAAAAGATCCAAATAAACAAAGTAAACAATTAAAACTAGTACCGAACCTGGTCTCCTGCACCGACATCCTCCTGCTCCCTGCCTTCAAACGCACAGTCTGATATCTCCACACACTGCGGCTCCAGCGCCAGAAGCACACTGCAGGTCTTATAGTCGAAACCTACAGATCACAGTTGGGACAAAACCAGCAACAGCCTTTGAATAATTGACTTAATTTCCTGAGACAATTCTGCACAAACTTAAGTTATGAAATGAGACTACTGAATTCAACCATGCTGTACCTTTTGAAGAGTGATCATAGCCAATCTTCTGAACTGTATTTCGGACCACTGACTGGAGATCAACTTTGGCCTTAGATGTCACTTCTCCAACTAATAAAATCATGCCCGTCTTCGCCACACATTCTGTTACAAGATATTATGTTTTATTAGCCAAGAATATGCCTCCAGCGCTGTATACTGTTTGTATAACATGTAGAATAAACTGTTTTACTGTTTCTCGTGTTAATTTAATTTGAATATTCCCTTATTGTCCAACACATGTCATGTGTTAATGTCATGCTTTCTGTTAAGATGTCAGATGTTAAACATGTAAAAATGCTCCCTGCAAGTCAAATTCCAGGGCTTTAGGCTGCTCTGACACTTTATTTGCTAAGTTAATTCTACTTCCTCCTCGTGATGACCTTATATTGTTTGCACATGCCCACAAGCAGCCGTCCGTTCTGCAGTCTTTGTTGCTAAGGTTGTTCTACGGGTCGTTCGTGTTGTCCAGCCACATATTTCAGATTGGATTTGCGTACTCGAACATGTACGGATGTTGACGTAGCCTCTGAAGCCGGTGGAAGTCTGCTGAAGCTGGCCAATCAGAACAGAGTAGGCTCATCGGGACGGGGGCCTTAAAGAGACAGGAGCTAAAACGGCCTGTTTCAGACAGAGGCTGAACCGAGGGGCTGCATAAAGTGCCACTATAAGATGAATAAGGAGTTTTTAACTGTAAACCATGCAAAGATATTCAAGTAGAGCCCCAGAATATAAATATAGACCTGGAAATGTGCATGATACGTCCTCTTTAAAATCAATGTCTTTGTCTTTGCTGAGCCACTAGATAAGTGATATCTGTTAAGTTTACGTGCACTCCTGTGAAGCCTCAAAATTTTTTAGTTGTTCCAATAGTTGCTTCAATCTGTTATTTGACAGAGTTTTTGTCAAAAAAGAACAAGAACAAAAACAAGCTTAAAGACATTTTTCATGTCTTTACATATAAAAATACTCTGCACTCTTATACTCTTGAAATAATAACTTGTGATGCTGTAGTCTGATATGGGTTTTCCATAAAAAAGTTCAATCAATTACCTAATTAAAATTCCTTCTCCCTTGTTGAAAAATCCAGAATCTATGAATAGGTTGATATTTTTCATTGTTTTCCAAGTTTAACTCCTGGACAACTGCTAAAGTTCATTCTCAGTGTTTGTGTACTAGAGGCTTCAAGCTTCCTCATCACACTTGTGTAAGTTGCAGACTGGACCACGACTGGCTCCAAACTAGTTCTGATTTCACAAATCCTGCTCGTAGGTACATGTATAAAACTGAGATTTAAGGTGAAAACAGATAAACTTTTCTCCTTCAGTTAGGCAAGTTTATTTATATAGTACATTTCAATTCAACATGCTTTACATAAAACATAAAAGGCATCAAGACAGAATGTAAAAGCAACACAAGGCAATATAAAAAGACATTTAAATACAATTAAAGAGTGTTAAATTGGAAAAAAAGCTAAAATAGAATAAGACAGATAAAACAGGAGAGTAAAAGTAACAGTGCAGTGTAAGATATTAATCAAAAGCCTCAAATTTGATTTTAAAAAAGGCACAGTGAACAAACACATTTTGAGTAGAGTGGGACTTTTTGTCTAATAAAAACTTTAACCTTAAATAGAGTAATATGATAATATCAATATAATAAAACACTTACCACAGGCCACTTTAGAGTCCGGGTCTTGTGTCAAGTATGCATCAAGTACAGCATCACTGATTTGATCACACATTTTATCTGTGAACACAAAGTCAAAGTCATTCTGCCATTTTGCACCACAGATATAAAAAAAAAAGTAGAAAACAGAGACAGGGAACTCTATAGATAACCAAAAATATAACATTTTTGAGGTCAGAGATTATTAACAATGCAGGCATGGCTATTGCACCAATGAGGGCACTGAGGTCATGTATTTTTTCAGGGAGTTTGGGGAGTTTATACGTATTGCAGGATAAAAATTTGTGCACACAAGATAATAAAAAGTCACTTCCCGGTTTGAAAAGTGATGTAAAACTATACAATAATCAAAATAAAAAAGTATAATCTTTCAGGATTTTGGGGATCTGTAGTTTTATAAAGCTTGGAGAAAACAGTTAAAATCATCAGCTGCAGCTTAAGTAAATGAAACAGTCCCTCCAGAAAAAAATAATAATTAACAAAATCTCTGCAATACTTGTGAGAGCTTGCAATTTTGCTAAATTACTGCAACTTTTCCGCTTGTGATTTGCACGTATCCAACAAGGATTCAGGTGCCCATTCAGGAGGAAGACGGATAAATCTCACCTGACAACAAAAATTTCTGCCATAAATCGCATTATTTTCCTTTGCTTGCAGTTTTTCCACATTCCTTTAATTTTACCGTAAAAAGAGCACATAAAACATTGCAAATTGTATCGCAATTTTTGAGAAAAGCTGCTGCAAAATCAAAAAATTTAGGCCACAATAATCACAAATAAACTCCATGAAATCCTGGAGGAGCTGATTAATAACGATAAAAAAACAGGGTGGGGGTGTTACACCATATTTGGTGACCCATCAGATCTGTGACCTGTAGTGACGGAATACTCAGATACTTAAATAAAAGTATCAATACTACAATGTAAAAATACTCCATAACAAGAAAAAATCTGCATTTAAAATCCTACTTTAAGTACTAAAGTAAATTAATGTTTTCTGCAAAATTAGTACTTTTACTTTAGTAGTTTAAGTAAATTTAGCTGGTATTGCATCTATACTCTTACTTAAGTAGGATTTTAAATGCAGGATTTTTACTTGTAATCGTGTAGCATGGTATTGATACTTTTACTCAAGTAAAGGATCTTAGTGCTTCGTCCAACACAGGCCACAGAATCTGATGAGTCACCAAATACAGTGTAACAGGGGTTGGAGAGGCAGGGGACTAGGACACAAGACCTCAGTTTTCCAATGCTACAGCCATGAACTTACACTCATCAGCCACTTTATTAGGAACACATGTGCAATCTAATGCGATTCAATACAACAGCTCTGCCATAAATTCTACTTTTACAAAGCTTATACATTTTCAGTGTTTGTTGACATTGTCAGAAAGGTGATAAATCTACTGTCCAATCCATTGACATACATGAGAGGGGCAAAATATTAGCAACACCAGTCAATATAACGCACTCCGGTACACTACCACCACCCGCTATGACCTCAATAATAGACCTAAAGCAGAATTATCACCTTTCTGAGAATGTCAACAAAAACTGAAAATGTATGAGCTTCGTAAAAGTAGAATTTATGGCAGACCTGTTGTAATGCAATATATTGACCAGGTGATCCTAATAAGGTGAGTCTATGTATTGATTTACAGGATTGCACATGCCCAGACATGTTCCTGCAATGTACACAGTAAACTCATACAGGACAGTTAACACAGTACCAGCGTGTCCTTCTCCAACAGATTCAGATGTAAACAGGAAAGTCTTCCCGCTGCACAGGTTCATCTTCAGCTCTTCGTTCGATGCAGAAAAGTTTAATTTAAACGGATTAAAGTCATAGAAACGCTAAAAGTGGCGGTGCTGCGTCGTTACTAGCCAGTGAGTGAAGCCTCTGATGTTAGCCGTCAGTGATTTTATGAAGCAAACTCTGGACCTCACAAACATCTGGGCGGTGGAGCCAGTCGGGTTTGGAAATAGCAGATAACTGATGCAACCACCAGGCAATATAAAGTGTAATGTTTACTTTTCATTGGGCTTTCTGTAAATGTGTGAAAGAGAAGCAGGAAGGTGAGCAGCCTGGACAGTCTCAGGTGGCACTGTTATACAAATTAAACAGTTTTTGTGTTTTAATTTATGTCAAGTGGCTGCTGTAATAATTTAATTTCCCTTTGGGATTAATATGGTACTCTGTCTATTTATCTATGAAAAATCCTACTACAGTAAAAGTACTTAAGTATTATGAGCTTGATGTAGTTAAAGTATTGCAGTAAAAGTACATAAGTATCATGAGCTTGATGTAGTTAAAGTATTGCAGTAAAAGTATTTAAGTATTATGAGCTTGATGTAGTTAAAGTATTGCAGTAAAAGTAGTGGTTTGGTCCCTCTGACTGATATATTATTTTATATGACATCATTAGATTATTAATAGTGAAGCATCAGTGTTAGAGTAGCATGTTACTGTTGTAGCTGCTGGAGGTGGAGCTAGTTTACACTACTTTATATACAGTTAGCTAGTTTAGTCCAGTGGTTCCCAACCTAGAGGTCGGGGCCCCTCCAAAGGGTCAGCAGATAAATCTGAGGGGTCGTGAGATGATTAATGGGAGAGGAAAGAAGAAAAAACAAAGTTCTGATACACAAATCTGTTTTCAGTTTTTGGACTTTTTCTCTAATCTTTGATTTTTCTGGTGAAATATTGGATCTTTTGATCATCATTACAAATACCTCAGAATTTTATTTCATGAATGTTTTGGGAATAATTTCAAATTTGGATATCTGAAAGGGAACATTACTTGCCTCTTTTCATTTATTATGGTGTGAAAGTTGGAGTTTTAATGGAAGAATAAAAGTGTTAATGTTGTACAATTGTTTAAATTTGATTTAGTTTTTTTAGTGAGTTATTAATTTGTGAAACATGCTATAATAGCAAAAGAAGCTCAGAGTATTTATAAAACATTACAGATTTCTGACTAATCCTCACTTTAGTTGTACTTATTTACATTTTTTATTACTTTAGTTGTTTTGTCTGTGGATATATGTATTTCTGTGTTATTACATTGTCTGATGATCTAATATGTTTATCCCTCTTATAGCCTAAGTGGTTTGTGGTTTAAGTGGCTTTTCATTAGTGAGACAGACCATCTGGAACATTTTAGTGTAATATTGTTTTTTCCTCATTTCTTTTATTGGCAGCTGTGGATAATCAACCAATGTCTTTCTGCTATAAAGAAGGAATTGAAAATAGTCTCAGGTTGATGATAAGATAATATTTTATAAACACACAAAATATGTTTTTTTAAAATAATGAAAAGGCCCCATTAACCCGATAAGTTGCTGTTATTTTGTTCATAAACATTAGAAACTCCCACAGTGTTGTGTGGTGCAGGCTGAACAAAATACCATCATAACCTTTACACAGACAGGATTTATTGCAGTATAGTTGTATAATGAATTACTTTACAACACACAGGTGATCATGTTGTTTTGTTCACCTGCTGTAACTCTTTAAACATGACTATCGGTGTTTGGTGCTGGACACGTAGAGTTTCGTGGGGGTTTTTTTCTGCAACACCTTAAGAGACCTCTTTCACATTACACATTTGATCCATTGTTAACTTAAAATATTTATTATGGCAGCTTTAAACTTCAGCAGAGACTCCAAAGTTTCCAAAGATAACAAATACATGAGGCTGAATTTTGATTAAATGTGTATAAAATGATACAAAAGACATTCTGTCTGTATCACATGCGAACACACACACACATTAGTGTGTCCAGACTGTGGTGTTCTGGCTCATTTACACATGAACAGAAGAATCCAGGACCAATCAAACTCTCAGCAGACTAACAGTCTAATAAATGGACATATTTGACTTATTGATGAGGTGATTGAGTATATAAATCTGTCAGATATTTTCCTGTTACTGTCCCTCTGCAGATGATCAACTCTGTCATGCACATCAACATAGAATTAACAGCTCGTTTTGAATAAAAAATGACTATAAATATTTAGTCGACTGGTTCTGAAAACTGCTTTACATCCCCTCCTACAACAACACAGACAAGGCAGAGAGGATGAGTGTGTAGTCTGGATATGTTGGTGTTTTATAGACTCTCACACACACACTCAACCATGAAAAAGCTTGTGAATGTTAACATCCCAGCTGCAGATCAGCTGATGCACAGACAGACTGGTGTTATGTACATAATAACCTGATTAATTAACATGTTTCACAGAGTCCTGTTTGATGTGATGAACCGCAGAAACAGGATTTTTAATGCTGATGAATTCATTTCATTCATTCATTGAAACATGAAAAGTATCTTTACAAATGCAGCTGCTGATGTAAACAAACTGTTTGGGAACCATTTCACTCCCGAAACTGAGAAATTAATAATATGACATCAGCGTGGTCAACACTTTTAGCTCATATGAGCTTATCACAGATGTATTGTACTGGTGTATATGTAACATACTACCAGTAACATCAAAGTAAATCCATGCAAATTTTTCACATAAAGGTCAACACTAGATAACTTTGACCTGCAAATTTGCATTGTTGCCCAATAACAAGCTGACCTTTGAGATGACAGAGAGTCAGAGGATTTTACCCTCTGCTGCATTCAGACTGAAAACCACCTGGTGAAATTTACCCAGGCCATGTGGCGAAAAACAGGGAGGACAGGAAATAGTGTGAGTAGGGTTGTAAACATAAACTGTCAGGAGCTAACATGCAAAATCCACAGTCCACCATCAGTGCAAGAATGTATTTAAAAGTTTATCAGAAGCTAATATGAAGCTCCAGCGTCCAAATGAGTCAAATCAAGTAGATATCTTTCAACGTTACAGTCTTTTTAGTGTCAAAGTCCCTCTTTTTGTTACTATACTTCCACCGCAGCTCAACAGGGAAACTCAAAGAGGGAATTTGATGCTAAAAAGACTGTAAATGTGTCAGATGTCTACTTGATGTGACTAACTCAGACTGCTTAAGCCTCATATAAGCTTCACATCAACTTTTAAATGCATTTTTGCACAAAATGTGGATTTTGGCCTCCATCACTTACACTGAAAGCACATTTGAAGGGGATCTTTTAATAGCCAGTATGAACAGGAGGAATAATTACAGCGAGGAAAACCTCTTTCAGTGTTCATATGGACACCTGACTGTTGTTTATAGACACACATGAAAAACTGTGAACCTGTCCTTTAATGCTATTTATTCTATACTGGCCCTTTATGCTGCCCCTTAGTTCAGCCTCTGTCTGAAACAGGCCATTTTACCTCCTGTCTCTTTAAGGCCCCCCTCCAGATGAGCCCACTCTGTTCTCATTGGTCAGTTTCAGGAAGCTTCCCTAGGCTCCAGAGGCTACGTAAACAAACTATAGTAGCAGGATTTCACTTCTTTTTCTCGTTCCTTACACAAAATGTGAACTTCTCAAATCCATCCGTACAATGAGAATCAGATCTAAAGTATGAGAGTGGACAATGTAAACAACACATGGAAAAACCTTAGCAACCACCTTAGCAACAACCTTAGCAATAGCCTTACGCCATCAGCTCATCAGCAAGGTAGAAAAAAATGTCACAAACAAGGTGTTCATAGTGCATTGACTTGCAGGCAATATTTCTACATATATTCACCTTAAGTTTTGGAACTTAGATCATGTTTAACATCCGACATCAGAACAGGATATAAATAAGAGAAACCCGCAAAAAGCTGAATATGACCCCTTTAATAGATCATAACCTTATGAAACACAATCTTCTCTTAAACTTTTAATTAATTAATAATTAATTATTGTCTAATTAATTAACAGATTACCTGAAATGTTGGACTATTAACAATTTAACACACAAAAACAAAAAACACTGGTGATGTTGGGAACCAAGGTTTAGTGAAAATGTGAGGTTCAACCTTTTCAGACCCCCCTAAACACCTACATCATCGTCATCATCATCAGTGCATCACATCACATGATCAGCACTCAGCCAATTATATGAGAGCTGTCGACCCATGTTAGCTTTATTTCAAACTAAGAGTGCACTGCAACATAACTGCATTCAGGGAACTTAATTAGCTGCATGAGAATTAGCAGGATGGTTTTAGCCTGATAACAGCATGTTAGCGTGGATTAGCTACATTTGGACGCTGGTGACAAACCAGAACATCTTTAAAGAACAAAAAAAAATCTATATTTCCAGCAGACTGTGACCAACGGAGTCCAGTGAGTCACTCAGGTTCAATGAGTTTGATTTCCTTCAACTGAATGATTCAGAAATCCTGGATGTGTCATCGTCGACATCATCAGGCTGACATTTGAATTTCCTAGAATCTCCCCGTCACTGTTAACCGGCGCCGTTTATAAAGGTCATATTTAATTACCTGATGTGTGAATGGACTTTGCTGTGACGTTCTCTCAGACAGAAGAGAAACAGAAAATGTTCAGCAGAGCTGGTTCTTTCAGTTTGAGGTTTGAGGTTGATTACAAAAAGAAAATACAACTAAATTTAAGATCAATGAAAACACAGCCTGCTTAATGCAGTGGTTCTCAACCTGGGCGTTGGGTCCCCCCATAGGGTCTCTGGATTAATCTGAGGGGTCACAAGATGATTAAAGCGATGCAAAAGAAAAAACACCACCACTGAACCCTGTCTTGTCTGTGCTTTGTCCCATGACAGACCCATCTCATTGTCCTTCGTCACGTGGTTTTTGGTCTGCCTCTCTTTCTCTACCCAGTCGGGGTCCATCTCAAAGCAATTTTAGGTTTCCTTTCATTGGGCATTCTCAGGACATGATGAGCCATCGTAACCTGTTTCTTTATCTGAAGGGACATGTCAATGCTGACTGTCTTCCTATACAGTTCCTCATTTGAGATGTTGTCAGACCAGTAAATATTGCAGCAATAGAGAGTTTATATAACTTCAAACATTTTAAAACTTTTCCAGGACCTGCAGATAACCTGGACTAGTTTGTTTCTTGTTGACAGTGAAAACTTGTGAGCATTTGAATCATTTGAAGTCGATTGACAGAATTCATCTGCAATTTTTTTGATGATCAATTAATTGTTTAAATAATTTTTCAGTAAAAACCATCAAATATTCTCTCAGAATTTTCAATTTTTCTCTGTTTTATATTATTTTAAACTGAATATCTTTGTGTTTTGGACTGTTGGTCGACAAAACAAGACATTTAAAGGCATAATGATTGACTCTGGGAGACTGTGATGGATGTTTTTGATGAATCATTATTTCTGATATTTTATAGAGTAAGCGATTAATAAAAAAAATCATCAGATTAATCAATAATGAAAATAATAAGACATATCAGCTGCACTTGACACAAATTGCTATATTGCAATAAGGCCAAAACATCAAATACGGAAAAACAAAAGCTCTGCAACTAATGATTATTTTAAATAAATAAAAGAAGAAAATACTGTCAAACATCAGGAAAGACAACATGAAGTGCAGAACTCTGAAACACATCAGTGAACATGAAGCTCAAACCAAAGTCCATATTTAAGAGTCTTTTTTTTCTTTATATTACCCTCCTAACTGTCCAAACAACGAATGAATCAATCAAAAACAACTAAACCAACCTTAAACTACCATTACAAACACAATAAATATCTCTGCAGCTACTCTCTCAGTAGTCAGACACTCCCAGCTGTAAACTGCAGTTTTGCTTTTTATTTGCACCACCGATGACACCTGCATCATGTGACTGACCTGCTTTGAACATTACCTGCTGTCATCTCACACTATGATGAATCTGCTCACCAGCCTGACTGTCGGTACAACACCAAAACTTCGCTTCATGAACTGTAATATTAACAGAATTAAACATCACATTCTCCACTGAAAAAATAGTCCCAATAAATCCAGTTCACAGTGAACGTTTTCAATGCCTAAAATTACACCCAAATTAAAATGTCTTTAGCCCCTGACTCCTGAGTGACTATCTGCATAAATAAGGCCTTTCCAGAAAGTGAAAGTGTCAGAAACACTCAAGATGACACAGAAACAGAGCAGAGGGTTTTTGAAGACAGTAAAAATTGAAAAATGCTGTCCGGTTGAAATAAAAATATGTTTTCAGCCTAGCGATGTGCCGGTATACAGTTTTGCTATAAAAAGGTTGGAAACCACTGGTTTCATCTTTAACAATGTGTTGTATTTTAAAAGCTTGTTATATTATCCATTGTGTCAAATCTTCATCTGAAAAGTAACTAAAGCTATCCAGTAAATGTAGTGGAGTGGAAAGGACAATATTTCCCTCTGAAATGTAGTGGAGTGGAAGTATAAAGTAGCATCAAATGGAAATACTCAAGTAAATACTGTAAAATTCATTTTGTTGTAATCTGCAACTTCACCACTAGATGTCACTAAATCCTACCCTTTATGTACATTACTTGTGTAAATTTACTTTCTTTATATGAATTCTTTCTGGTTATTATGAGACCATTTATGTATCTGTGAACCTCCTTTGTCCAGGGTTAAACTTTAAACATCCAGTAATAATTTAATATGTTACTGAGTACCTTATACTGAGTAGCTGTATAAAAATCAAGCATCTTAACTGTACAAAGTCCATGATTACTGTCTTTGTTACTTGTCTTTATTATGTTATGTAAGGGTATACAGATGGCTGTTTTATATATCTTTATTTAATTTTAATCAGCCACTCCTGTCTCCTCAGTATTTGGCGAGCGTTCACAAAAGAGCAGCACCTCCCTCCCAATGTTGGCTTATATGACTCATGCACAGATCCATTTCATCAGGGGACTACATCCTCAGCTCAGTTAAGCTATAATGACATTTCTTGACCTGTTTAAGCTGTATAGTGTTAATATTTGGCTTTGCAATTTATGTATAGTTGACATATGAATGAAATAAAGTGTCATTTTTTGGACTTCTGTTACAACATAGGCTTCTGTTATTCCTCTTCCCCCCAATTCTGGTCTCTACTTCCCTTTGCAGGACTGATGATACAGACTTCAGTTGTGATGCAATTAATGTTGGGGAAAGGCTGAAAGAGCGGAACAAAAAATGGAGGGAGATTCAGCATTGAGTGAGGCTGTTAATGTTAAAATGTGGTTTGAGTGAAGCAATATTTTGTTTTACACTGCAGATGAAAGACATGCAAACTACTGCTTCTGACAGCAATACTCAGAATATTTGGGAAACAAGATCATGCAGCTTTGTGAAGATGTTAGCATGCTAACAGGCTCACAATGAGTAGGTATAATGTTTACCTTGTTCACCTAAGCATGTTAGCATGCTAATTAACACAGTAGCTATAGCTGAGGCTGAAAGAAAAGTATTGTGCAGGCTGAAATTTTGACCTGATGACTGTGCATCCTGAGGGGAACATGAAATGTCTGGACCAAATTTAATGAAAATCCATCCAATAGCTGTTGAGATATTTCACTCAAAAAACATAGATTTCAATCTAATGTTGGCACTAAACATTAGAGGATCACCAAACTCACTAGGAGTCATCCTCTGGAGACCATGAATATTTGTACCAAATTTCTTGGCAGTCCATCCAAAGGTTGCTGAAATATTTCACTAAAAAAACAAAAATGTCAACCTCATGGTGGTGCTAGAGGGAAGGTCAGAGGATCACTAAATTCAGTAGGATTCATCCTCTGGAGAACATGAATGTTTGTACAAAATTTCATGGCAATCCATCCCACAGTTATTGAGATATTTCAGTTTGAAGTGGTAGACTTGGCATTTTTAGCTAGCTTGGCTGCTAGCTAAAAACGCTAAAAGCCAAACAAGCTAATTAGAGCAGTTGTGACCAGTAATGTTCAATTTATCTCTTAAATATATTTTAATTTCACTCCAGTTTATAGAATCAAATCTAGATTTAATATATCCATTAAAAGGGGGTTTAATGGCACCTGGTTTAAGGGGGAACTGAGATATTCCGTTCTGATAAAAAGCTAACATGCTAGGATAAAATGTTTGAACTGTTTAAATAAACAGTTTAAGATACTCTAATGACAGACAGAAGGTGTATTTCTCAGGTCAGCTTGGTTGTCTGCTCAGAATATGTCAGTTTTAAGTTGTGTAATTACATTTACTCAAGTACTGTATTTTACACGAGTATTTCTATTGTATGCTACTTTATACTTTATACCTTTTAGTCCACCACATTAATCTGACAGCTAAAGTTATTAGTAAGTATATAAATATACAAGTATATAGTGAGCTTACAAAATACTGTTATGCATTGTTCTACTTAAACTACAAAACAGTATATAGATAATTAGCACTTATTAGCAGTACAACTGTAAAATATTACACACACATCAGTCTTAATAATCTAATTTGTCGCCAGTCCTTCCTAGGGTCGACACAAAAACAGCAACAATAAAACAATTTACAACTTAATGATCAATTAACATTGATCAATAAAACAAGATGCAAGAATACAAGCCTAATATGAAAATCAGAAAATAAGTGAAATAACTCTATATATGAAAATGTAGACAATACAAACTTACATTAAAAACCAAAACCTTAATAACTAAACTTACATCTATGTGAGATTAATCAATTTTTGTTTTGGTGACGATGATAATAATTATATAATTAAATTTATCATAGTATATAACACATACACAGGGGCCATTTTCTGTGTATGTGTTATATACACAGAAAATGGCCATATAAATACTCAGTTTACTTTCACTTTGAAGTAAACTGAGTATTTATATGTTTTTGTGTTGCTACTTTTACTTAACGTTTTGAATATGTCATCCAACATTGCAGTTTCATAAACACAGATTACTTTAGATAACAGACTGCTGGTAAGATGACGTATATTTCTTTATGAGATATGGTGCTTGTATGTGACTTTTTATATAATATAAAAAGTTTAAAAAATAAAGGAACAATCATTTCCTGACACTGAGCACTCATCTGAGCTACAACAGCATGAATTAAGCACGTTTGCTGAACGGTTTCTGGTTTCTGCACTGCTGAAATAACAAGCTGACAACACAGGACAAGGAAATGAAGTTAAGCAACCCGAGTGACTTCACCGCTTTATTGCCTTGCAAATCACTCTGAGCAGCAAGCAGCCCTTTGCCCGGACATATCAGATCAGTGCTGACCTGCATCCTGACGGCTGATGGTATGTAACTCACACAGAAGTGCCAAACTGACATGTTTTTGTTGGTTAAACCGCAGATCTTTTTTTTGTCTTGAATGACGAAACCTGTAGTCGTGTAAAGGTGATATTTTTTGCTCTTGTGTGATGTAGCAGAACTCATGAAAAGCAGGAAATGAAAGCAGCTCTTTGAGGCGATTGAGACCGGCTCCTCCTAAAGCCAATGAGACTTTGATTAAGGCAACAGGTAGTTAATGATTAACAGAGAGGAGGTGCAACCTTCAGCAGACATTTGTTCTGCTCTTACTGTATGACTCATGCAGTCACAAGAAGCACAGATCTCTGTATTTGTTTTTTACACTGGCTGACAGGACTTCGTGGAGGTTTTTACTTTTTGTATGAAGCTGAATATTCCTGTTGATTGTGGTTGAGAAACAGTTCTGCTATGGTAAGTGTTGTACTTTAGATACTGAAATACTATTAAATACTGACGTTTAGCTCAGTTATCATCTTAAAAATTGTTCTTTTCCACATCACCAAAGTAGATTTGTTCTACTACTCTTCATTGCGGTGAAATCTGGCTGTTACTTCTCTTTGTTAAGTAGGTTTAGTTTCTAACTGTGGAAGTTGAGGTTTTCATATGACAATCACACAGGCCCTTGGTAAACTAAGTCAGGCCTGATAGCACTCTTTCCTGTTCACACAGTTACAGGAAGTGAGGTTTGGTCATTTAAAATCGCTGCGTTGCTCCGACAGTTGTCTGACAGACTTTCAGAGTGCAGTTTGCACGGTAGTAAATTTGTGGAACACGTGACAGACTCTTTTTTTTTTTTTTTTATTAACAGGCTGACCCAAACTCTCAAGCGGAGGCCCCTAGCTCATCTAAGCTTGACCAAGTGCAAGGTCAGGTCAATGAGGTTAAAGTAATTCTGAAAGACAACATCAATAAAGTGCTGGAGAGAGGCGACCGATTAGATGATCTGATCGGCAAGACTGGTGAACTGCAGGCATCTGTAAGTATACAAAGCAGGACTCTACTCTGTTGTTAAAACAGTCTTCATATATGACTCCTTCAAAACACAAGAAAACTGTTAGTAAAGTGGTGAAGAGTAACTAACTACATGTACTCGAGTACTGTACTTAAGTTTTTCTATTTTATGCCACTTCATACTTCTTCTCTACTATATTTCAGAGGGAAATATTGTACTTTTTACTCTACTACATTTATCTGACTGCTGTAGTTACTATTAACTTTTATAGATTAAGATTTTCTTTTTCAAGTCTATCTTATAACAATACTACCATGCCCATATTTACATTAAAACAGTTTGGTTGCTGTAATCGTTCATGTTGTCCATACAGGCCACAAAGAAACCAGGTCAATGTAAGTGATGGGGGACAAAATCCACAGGCCTCGTTTAGTTAGTCCATAACTGACTTGTAAAGTTCTTTAAGCTCAGTCAAGAGGATATTTTCCAAAGTAACACTCTTTTTCAAACAGAATTCTTGCTTGGCGTTACCATCTCTCCACTGCAATCCAGCATAAAAACACTATCTGTGGAAGCCAAATTTAAATTTAATACTAAAAATACAATAAATTTTGAAGATTTCCATCCTGATTTGTCCAACTCAGAAGACTGCAGACGCCTCATATTACCTTCAGCTGAATTTTGGAATATATTTTCACACAGAACCAGGACCGTGGATTTTATCCTCAATCACTTACATTGAAATTGCTTTAGGAAGGGCTCTCTTTGTGGCCAGTATGGCCAGTAGGAGCTATTACAGCGACCAGTAACCCTTTCAATAAACATTGTCAGTATTGTTTTAAGATAGACTTGGAAAAATGTAGACATATCCTTTAAACCAGTGGTTTTCAACCTTTTTGGCGTGTGACAGTGTCTATTTCAGATGTCTGTGAGTTGTTAGCAGTTCCAACAAAGAGCGATTTCCCCTCAAAACTTCTCAGATGGTTTCATTTCAATAACTCAAGGGCCAAAGAGGTTGAAGAATCTGATATTTCACAAAAGATGCAAACATTTGACCAAATTTCAAAAAATTTATATAAATTTGTGCAGCAGACCTTGCGTTTTCATTAATCATTTCATGAAACCTCAGATTTATCTTGTGACCCTTCGGAGGGGCCTGACCCCTAGATTGGGAACCACTGGATTAAACAACCTAATTGATTATACAGCACTACAACAGTAAGATGGTATTTACCCCTTAACTCACCAGTATTAACAATATTTTTATGTCATAAATAATATCTTTCACAGTGATTTCTTTTCTGCAAAATTAGTGCTTAAGAGTTTGATACTTAAAGCTCATTTTGCTGTTAATACTTCTGATGAAAGTCTTTTACTCGTGATGGAGTCTTTTTACATTGTTGTACTGGTACTTTTTACATTTTTATGTAAAAGATCTGAGTACTTCTTCCATTACTGATGTTTTATTATGTTTCTGTTATTTTTCTTTTCAGGCTGACTCATTCCAAAGAACGTCCACACGGGTGGCCAGAAAATACTGGTGGAAAAACATTAAAATGATGATAATAATCGGCGTGATTGTGCTCATCATCGTTATCCTCATCATCCTCTACGCTACAAATGTTATATAAATCCGAAATCTGAACTCCTTTATCTGCTCAGGACTGAAAAGTATGAAGATGGTGGCATTTAATAGCTCCCATGTGATCATTTCAACTCACACAAAGAGATGTTTTGTATATTTGTAAAGGACCAGTGTGTTGGATTTAGTGGCATCTAGTAGTGAGGTGGCAGATTGCAACCGACTGAATACTCCTCCCTTTACCCTCCTCTTCCAAGCGTGTAGGAGAACCTACGGTGGCCGAGAAACTTGTGAAAAGTCCCTCTCTAGAGCCAATATTTGGTTTGTCTGTTCTGGGCTACCGTAGAAACATGGCGGTGCCACATGGCGGACTCCACGGAAGAGCACCTGCTCTCTATGTGGATATAAAGGGCTCATTCTAAGGTAACAAAAACACAATGATTCTTATTTTCAGGTGATTATACACTAATTAAAACATACTTATGATTATTATATTCCATTTCTGCCAATCCCATTCAGCTAGATGCTACTAAATTTCTACACACTGCACCTGTAAGATCAAAATATTTATGTAAATTCAACAGGTACACGATGTTGTGACCTCTGAAAGCTTATCAGGTTAGTCTGCGATGTCATTTCATTTCATGTCGTGAAGATAAAATTCAGCAGAGTTGCATAAATTGTGATGAAGCTGACTGAAATGCTTCCGTAACACTCCAACATTCATTAACTAGAGGCGTAATACCACTAAATTAATATTTCACAAAGGATCACAAATCCAAAATGAGTGTTTATTATTTTTATTTTGTCACATTTCTTTTATGTTCAATACACTGTGTATATATTCTGTATGTTTATGACTGTCAAATTCTGTAATATCATATGTATTAAATGATTGATGACTATGATTAAGAGGATAAATTGTAACAACACATTGTGTATCTTTGCTACCACAGTACTGTATATATATATATATATATATATATATATTTGTGATCTGTCCCAACCAATCTAACATTTCAAGTTATGTAATAAATGAAGCAATTCACAAACAGCAATTTGAGAACATTAAATACAAAAAACGAGAAGGGATGAGGAACGCAAAAAAAAAAAAAAAAAACTGCTAAAACTTTGCTGTGTTCTAAAATAAATGCAAAAAACGTCAAAAATCCAAAAAAAAAAAGGTTTAAGATCCAACAAATACTCCGGTAAGTATAAGAGGAAATGTAGGTCATAGTGCTCTTCAGTTATGTTCTTACAATCAGCTAGTGATCTTTGCTGGATACCATCATCACTGTGGCCAATTCTCCACCAGCTGACAGCAGCCTTTCATCACTCTGATACCTATGAAAAACAAACAGAAACAAA
Source organism: Thunnus albacares (assembly GCF_914725855.1). Classification (NCBI taxonomy): domain Eukaryota; kingdom Metazoa; phylum Chordata; class Actinopteri; order Scombriformes; family Scombridae; genus Thunnus; species Thunnus albacares. Next base: position 5,694,825 of record NC_058123.1, read on the forward strand.
TCAGCTATAGATGAACACAAATCTGTTCAAAACACAAACAAAATAGGAATCCCCGTGTTTATAATGTCCAAAATGTAAAAAATGATAAGAAAAAACATAATTATTTTAACATTTTTTTACAGTTTAAAAAGTCCATAAGCTAGAAATCCTGAAGTGAGATGTCAAAAAAGCCAAAAATATTAAATAGAAGAAACCTTCGATTGGTCGAAAGTACACATTAAAGAAAGCATTACATGCAAATTTCTGGAAATGTGGTGACACTTTGATTCTTCTTGTTTTACAAAAAGGTTAAGAGGAAAATTTGTTACAGGAAAATTAAGAAAAGAGGAGTCTTTTCCATCGCTGTCAGTAACACAAAACAGAACAATACATGTACACAAAAGTAAAGCACTTTATCCCCCAACACAGTAGCCTCCAAATACGAACCAGGATTTAGCTCATGGACTACTGGCTACAAGAGCTAAATAAAGAAACAAGCATTTTAGATAAGATTAGGAATGCATATATTAACAATAGGAACTGGAAAGTCCAGAGAATGCTGTACGTATCCTTTGAAAAGCAAATAGTTATTATTATTACTTTCATATTTATAATCATTACTTGTGGGGGAGTAAGGGCCTGTAAAAAATGACAATTACATGTGTATATTTTAAGTTTTACATTACATACAGTTGCAAACAAATTAAAATGGAAAGAAAGATGACAAAGCTGGACGTGTCCCATATTGTTTAGTTTAGAAATGCTGATACAGGATGTTGTAAGACCATACCAAATGGCAGCATTCGAGAGCGTATGCTTCTCGTACCCGGTCCGCATTGAGCGGGCCCTGAGAGTATCTGGGAGTCAGCTCATGGCCTGCAAGGAAGCTCCGCTGGCAGGTACAAACAAGGTATGTCAGAGTTAGGAGACAACATACTTCCTTTTCTGTTTCCTTGCACATCCATAACTTTGGCATCCATTTACTGTAGTAGCAGTACTTTACCTGTTAACTTTACAGTTTAAAAAAAAAAAAAAAAAAAAAAAAAAAAAAAGGTGCAAAAGAGGCAGCAGAAGGCCGGCTGTTAAAATAATCGCCACAAGACTGTAGCCTCTATGTTACCACTACTGTAAAGCACTTGAGGGTGCTGAGAAAAAGAAATTTATAAGAGGAAATTATACATAATGTTACCAAACAGCAAATTAAATATAACTACTTTAAAGTTTAAAGTAATTAGTGTATTTTTGTTCTTACATACCTACTTGAATATGAGGTTTTTCCCCCAATTAATACGGCTTGTAACTGTTGGTGTGACCACCACGTCGTGGCGACTTGCCATATCCAGCAGATTGATCTACAACAGTGGTACAAAATAACAGAAAGTAAAGTAATAGAAGAAGTAATAAAGAATAAAAAGAATGGCTGATATGAAGCTGAAGCACATTGCGGCACATCAGAGGGTGTTTTCACAGATGAGTAAACTTACTGCTGTCGTCACCATATCCATAATAGTTGTTGTAACCAGAGTAATCATAGCCACCGTATCCTCCGTAGCCTTGATTACTGTATCCATAATTTCCATAGCCTTGATTCCAGTAGTTGCCATAACCCTGGTGCCAATTTTGATTGGGACCTGCAATTAAATCGAATTTCATCACATTTTTGATTATACGACCTCAATTCTAACATCCAGGAACAATCAAGCACCTTACTACCATAGAAATCTCCTCCTGCACTAATGTACAGTATATTATAACATATAAACACCATTACACAGTGTATACTCAGCAAATTGTATATTACAATTATGGTTATATCTGTAGTCTAGTATATTTAAGTTAGTCTATTTAGTTATTGTATATAATTTAGCCTTTAATTGTAATGTTTCTTCTTTTTTTTTTGATTACTGTATCCATAATTTCCATAGCCTTGATTCCAGTAGTTGCCATAACCCTGGTGCCAATTTTGATTGGGACCTGCAATTAAATCGAATTTCATCACATTTTTGATTATACGACCTCAATTCTAACATCCAGGAACAATCAAGCACCTTACTACCATAGAAATCTCCTCCTGCACTAATGTACAGTATAACATATAAACACCATTAAACAGTGTACACTCAGCAAATTGTATATTATAATTATGGTTATATCTGTAGTCTAGTATATTTACGTTAGTCTATTTAGTTATTGTATATAATTTAACCTTTTAATTGTAATGTTTCTTTTACCTACCTCATTGTTTTTGTATTTAAAGTCATGTCAGGTAGCTTTAATTTCCCTTTAGGATTAATAAAGTTCTCTCTCTCTCTCAACAAAAATATTTTCCAGTATCAAACCCTCATGCTTGTTTTTCACAAGCTGTTTGCTCTTCTATAAAAAAAAAAACAACAACTCAGATAACGTTTTTTTTATTATTACATTTTTTGGGCATTTTACGCTGTTGTTACATATCAAACGGTAGAGAAATGAGAGGAAATGAGAGGAGAGAGATGGAGAAAGACACACAACAAAGGTCATCAGCCAGACTCGAATGAAGGACACAGTGAAGCTTAAGGCTTAAGGCCATATATATATATATATATATATATATATATATATATATATATATAGTCACTTCCCTTCCTAAAAATATTGTAAATCAAATGGGATCAATTATCTATGTAGAGTGATGTCAAAATTAGTCGTAAATGTTCCACACTAGCTAACTCACTATATGGAGAAGATGAGTTTCTTGCGGTCAGCCATGATGATTGTTTGCATTTGGCTTTGTGAGTCGTGAAACACTTCGAGATCTTAACTCGGGATTGTAACTTCAAGATCTGAAGTTGGGATTTTTAACTTGTAAATTTCCGACTTCAGACTTGAATGGACGCACCATTACTCCACCTAAACTGTAATCCGCCAGAATAAGTGAAAATCTCCTTCATTTTTTTTGATCTTCACGTCTCTGATTAACTTGTCGTACTGCTTGAGTTCAACAATAAAACGATGAAAGCAGCGTTTGGAGTTGGACCGTTTAGATTTGTGGATGTGAATTTTACAGAGCTGATTTAGCAGCTGAATTAAATACTGAAGGTAATATTACTTTCCATTCCACTGATCACAAAATATACCAGCAGTACCTGATTTCCTATTGATAAAATTCTGCATATCTATCGAAAATAAATGTGTGTGTAAAACAAAACTTGTTATTTTCCTAAAGCCAAATGTGATGTCATGAAATGGTTGTTTGACAAAATCAAAGAGAAGCTGGAAGCATATTTGGGATTTTTGCTTGAAAATTTAACAAAAACAATGAATCCATTATAGAATAGTTGCTAATTATTCTTCTGACGATCAACTAATCATTTAATCAACAAATTATTTCACTTCTAATTCCTATAAAAAAGAACTAAAGTTTGATGAAGCCAAGTAGTGAGGCAGCACTGCTTGTTATTGAGAAAGTATTGTTCAGTAAGGACTCAAAAGGTGAACAGGTAGCTTGATTTACGTCTTTCTGTACCTGCTACACACTAAGCATAACCACCGACGTGTTCTCCACTCACCACCACCTCTTCCTCGAGACCTGGATGAGTATCCACCTCTGCCTCCCCAGTACTGCTGCTGCTGGTACTGTTCCTTGGACATCGCCACCTTTATTTCACACTAAAGGAACGAAAAATTAAGTTGATTTATTTCCGTACCGGTCTTGTATGCGTTATGGAAGTTGTCAATAAGAGCGCGTACCTTGCTTAGTCCGATGTTGTGGTACTTTTTCTCCATGATTGTCTTAACTGGCTCTTCCTCTTTGAACGTTATGAAGCAGAAGCCTCTCCTTTTGTTTGTTTTGTTCTCCATGGGAAGTTCAATTGACTCCACCTGTTCAAACCATACATTTATGTATTAAATACTTTTAATTAGTCTTCATTAAAAGTGCCTGATTTAATAGTGTTTAGAGAAAGAAGCTAGGGGGCGGGATTTACTAGCACTAGACATGCAGACACACTAGAAATTAATTATTACCGTAGATTAAGAAAACATAATAAACCACAGTACAACTGACAACTAAATCTGTGAATTTAAGGAGACACGTACCTCTCCGAAGGCACCAAAATACTCTCTGACTTTCTCTTCAGGAGTGTCTGGAGAGAGACCGCCAACAAAGATCTTCTTTACAGGCTCCTTGCTCTTCATGGCCTTGGCTTTTTTGGGGTCAATGACCTTTCCATTGAGTTTATGCTCCTTCTGTGTGGCAACCTTCATGACAAAGTAACAGTTAACAAAAAAAAAGGATCATGTAGTAAATCAGTTTGCAACTTCTCACAGGTGATGTTTTTTATTAAAGGCATCAAAGCTTTAACAAATTAAACAATTTAATTAACAAACTATTTTCATTACCAATTAATCTGCTGATTAATTTCTAAATTAATCAATGAATTGTTGGGACAATAAAATGTCAGAAAATTGTGAAAAAGTGTCCAGCACAAGTTTACAGAGCCCAATGTAAATTATTTAGTAAACCAGCAGTCCAAAACACACACATTTATCAATTATATAAAACAGAAAAGCAGCAAATACTCACAATAAAGAAGCTGAAACCAGAAGATGTTTGTTTGCTTGAATAGTGATGATTATTAATTATCAAAATACATGTATTTGCCAATTAATTTTCTGTTGATAGACTTTTCAATTAATCCACTAATCGTTTCAGCTCTACTTCATTCATCCACTTTTTGAATCACTGAACAAATCGGAGGCAATAATTTATCCCCAGTTTGTGCCTCTCATGTATTTCCATTACATTTAACAACATTTACAGCTGTTCTTAAATTATTTCCAAAATCCTCAAAGACTCTTCAAACCATCTGGATGAAAAAAATATTCTGTCTGCTGCACGTTTCCAAATATGCACCTCTTTTCCCCCAAATCCAAACAAAGATGGTAGCCAGACATTACATATCTCCTTGCTCAATTTGTACAACGTGAAACAAAATTTACATTTTTATTATCAGATAATATGGTATGTATTTATATAAACAAATGTGTTCATATTTTGCATGTACAGGGACAAATGTGTTTGGCTAGTAAACAAGCTCACAACTTGGTTAACAGGTTTAAAATGATTTTCATCGAGCAGTGGGCAGAATATTTTTTCAGGCAGATGGTTAGAAGAGTATTTAAAGATCTTGGAAACACCATCAGAAAAGCACTAAGTGTTGTTAAATGTCCTTCTGGTTTTTTCAAATCTTGCCAGGTATTTATTTCCAGGAAAAGGTTGGATGCTTCGCTCTGTGACTTGAATGTAATATTACACGAGAGGTACAAATTGGAGCTGGCAATGATTCAGGCAATAACCCAAAAATAGACTCATTCCCTATTTAACAGCTACATTAAACATTATAAGTCAGTGCTGTACATGTGGTATTGCATGAATCTTGATTTGCAGAGTACATGTGATGTAAACACTACTTATTGGAGCAGGACAATACCTTGTCAACACTTTCAGCTTCTTTGAAGAGCACAAAGCCAAAGCCTCTGGAGCGTCCGGTCATTGGATCCAGTTTTAAAGTGCAGTCTACAACCTCCCCAAACTTGGAAAAGTAATCTTTCAGGTCCTTCTTAGTCGTATCCCAACTGAGCCCTCCAACAAACATTTTCCTAATGACAAAACAACATGTTTAAGGAAACCATACTGCAGTAGTGGAAGAAGTAAAAGTACCAATACAGCAATATAAAAATCCTCCATTACAAGTAAAAGTAGCGGTTTGGTCCCTGGACTTATATATTATTATATTATGATATTAGATTATTAATACTGAAGCATCAGTGTTAGAGCAGCATGTTACTGTTTCAACTACTTTATATACAGTTAGTTAGTTTAGTCCAGTGGTTCCCAACATAGGTGTCAGGCCCCTCCAAAGGGTCAGCAGATAAATCTGAGGGGTCGTGAGATGATTAATGGGAGAGGAAAGAAGAAAAAACAAAGTTCTGATACACAAATCTGTTTTCAGTTTTTGGACTTTTTCTCTAATCTTTGATTTTTGCTGAAATATTGGATCATTTGAACATTTATTGAAATGAAAGCATGTGAGAAGTTTAGAGGGAAAAATCACTATTTGGTGGAGCTGTTAACAACTCATAGACATCTGAAATGTGACCCCGACTACACACTGCTTTTTGTAAGATGTCAAAAGCCAAAAAGGTTGGAAACCACTGGTTTCATCTTTGACAATGTGTTGTATCTTAAAAGCTTGTTATATTATCCATTGTGTCAAATCTTCATCTGAAAAGCAAGTAAAGCTGTCAAATAAAAATGATGGAGTGGAAAGTAAAATATTTCCCTCTGAAATGTAGTGGAGTGGAAGTATAAAGTAGCATCACATGGACATATTCAAGTAAAATACAAGTACCTCAAAATAGTACTTCAATAAATGTATTTATTTACTTTTCTCCACTGCCATACAGTAACTAGTTGCAGGCTGAACAGCACTTGTTTGGTGTTTACATGAAAAAAACACAGCTGTGGTATATTAATGACATCAAACTGGTTGGTTAAATGTTTAAATGTGGAGACTAATTTCACTGTAACATCGGTGTGGCGGATGTTTTCGTACCCTTCATCCTCCTCGTTTTTACTGGCGTCAATTCTTGATCCCTCGGCCTCGCCCCCCGTCGGGCCGCAGTCACCGGCCGCAGACATCGGGTCATCACTGTTTGCCTCTCCGTCCTCTTCCATTCTCGTCGTGGTCGGATCTTCGCTGAATTCATAATCGTCCGACATGTTTCGGCCTTTCTAAGTAACTAAAGTTGTCACCTAAACAGCTCGGAAACTCAAGCTACGTCAGAAGCCGTGAGCTAATGCTATATCGCTAATATTTTGATATATCGTTAGATTAAACCGCTTGGCGCTAATTACAGCAAGCTTATTAGTTAGTCTAATTGAATTTAAAAAGCAACGTTCATCTGGATTCAGGCAAAGAAAAAAAATGTGTTTCAGTAAGGCAAATGAGTTTCAGTTGCTATAATATGTAAAGGGTGATTTTTGTGAGCGTCGGTTTTGTTTTCATCGGGCTCTTCTTCTTCTTTGGTTTCACTGGAGGACTACAAACCAACGATAAAGCTGCATGCTGCCACCTTTTGTACCGGAGTTTGTATCTTCATGACTTTATATATATTTTGGATATTAAACCTGTCTCGTTTAAACATTTAAATAAAGCCCTTTAAACCTGTAATTATTTTTCCCCTTTCTTAACAGCCCTTTGATGCTCCACTCCCTCCTCATATCTACCATCCTGCCCTTCAAGCTTCCTCTTTCTACGTTCAGCAGGCTCTTCTTCTTCTTGAGGTTTATTAGCGGTTGACAAACAACAAAATGGTGGATTACCGCCACCAAATGGACTGTGCTTGAGGAATCTAAACTGTTGTAAGCTGTTATAATAATAAAAAATAAAATTTTCTCAGTCAAAGTCGTTTTCTTCGGATAATTAAACAAAAATCGTCACAATAAAATCAATTTTAGGGTCTTTACATTAAAAATATATTATAACATCTTTGACAGAAAGTACAAAATTATGTTTTATAGAAATGACATCTAAAATCAAAACTTAATCAGACTACAAAATTACAACTGAAAAAAAAATGAGTCAATGATTCATTTTCATGTTTACAAAAAGTACATTTAACATATTTATCAGCAAAATGTAAAACAAATACATTAACATATCTTATATGTTATGTAAGATTTTTAAATATATTTCTCTAGCCTTATTAGGTATACAGAATTTATATGGTAATGACCAAGTTTTATTCCAATCAATATTCTCAATTAATTGATTCCAAAAGAACTTTCCTCTTGGAGTGATCTTTGTTTGTGTAATTCATTTTGAATATGTTTATTATTGCATTTACAATCTGTGATATCTAAACCTCTGATACATGGTTTGTAGTTTAAGTTCTTCATATCTTTATACCCAATGTGGCTGTTCATTAAGTGGGACAGACCATCTGGAATAACTTTAAAAACAGAAGCAATTCTCGATGTGTGAGAGGGAAGTTCTGAACAATCAGATATGCATTGTAAGTACACAAAAGTCCCTTATCATTAAACAAATCAGATACAAAAGCAATACCATGAAGGTGTCAGTTTCTAAGGAATATGGATTTGTATTTTGAAAAAATCATTTTGTTGTTCCAAATTTTAATTTTATGGGGACTAAAGTTGTGTAGAAAATGTTACTTCCAAGTTGGTGAGATCTAGAAACAGTGGTGGATTTAGTGTTTGATTGTACTAAAGACCCTCTAAGGAGTCGGCTGGTCAGTTTTTCCGTTAAGTACGTTTTGTTTTAATGGTTTTAAGCCTGTTTTTTGCTAGTGAAAATTAGCATTATCACAGTTAACCATGGGCCGTAAATGCACCATGCTAACAATGCTAGCAGCTAGCGTTAGGGTCAGCTCCACCCTCTCTTCCAAATATGGTCACTTCTGGCTCCAAAAAAATCAAAGATGGCGATGGTCAAATTGCCAAATTCAAGGCTTCAAAACTGCAGTCTACAAACCAATCGGTGACGTCAGGTCAACTACGTCCATATTTTTTTACGGTCTATGGACTGAACTGAGGGGCTGCATAAAGGGCCTGTATAAGATAAATAACAAGTTTCCTGAACCGTGAATCATGCAAAGCAGCTCTAGCGGAGTCCAAAAATAAAATGATAGAGCTGGAAATGAGCATAATCCCTTTTAAAGTCAAAGTGAAAACAGATCTTTACAAAGTGATATGAATTAATTACAAATATATATTAGATCTGAAAAGTAACCACTAACTATCGCTGTGAAATAAATGTAGTGGAGGAGTAAAAAGTACAATATTTCCCCCTGAAATGGAATAAACTAGTAGTGTAAAGTAGCATAGAATGGAAATACTTAAAGTACAAGTACCTCAAAATTTTATAGTACTTGAGAAAATGTCTTTAGTAATTTTCCACCATTGCCTGCATGTTTGGTTAATGAAGGAATGCTGCCCTGTAATAAATGTATCTCAGTGAGTTTATGTTTTATGTGTGTGTATGCCAAAAATAGAATAAAACACAACATGAAAGTGCCTATTAATTGGTAAAATTCTGTGAATTCTTCAAATCATAACAAACTTTCTCGTAAGCGTGTGGCCCAGGATGACTGTCTGACCATTTTTGAGTGTTACAGTAAACATAACCTCGCTGGTTTGTCACTGCCTCTCTCTTCTCTGCCTCTCTTCCACCAAATATGGAAACAACATGTTTATGTTTTGGTATACTCAACTGCAGTGCAGAGCAGATGCGTTTCATTTTGATCTCAGTTTCGAGTCATCTGTAATGTTTTTAGTTGCATATCTGTGGTGACATCACAGGTGGGAAGCGGGCATCCGCAAGGGTGGAAACATCACTTCCCACGTATAGCATCTAATATATGTCTGTGCGCAGCTGGATGTTAGTGCACAGATAAAGATCAAATAACAAAATATCAAGTGGAATGTGCAAATAAAACTCTTCAGACTCTGAGTCATAAATATAAAAATGCAGAGTTGGAAGTGTGGCTGACAGATGCTGACAGGATTGGCCTTCTGAGGAAATTCATGGCCTGGGTTTATCAACACAGGATTCTGCCAAGGATCTTCTGACCGCTGCTCCTCCATGAGTTCCCGATCTCCACCATCTCAGACCTAGGTCTACCGAGGGGCTTGAGCAGAGAAGTGTGTTGCCAGCTGAAGCATCAGAAACACAGTTTTCTAAAGGGTTGATGAACCAAAATATGACATGAAATTCGGTATCTTCATGGAAAAAACAAGACAACAAGATGAAGACTAAACAAAACCGCTCATGTTCAAACACGCTCATCATCTCCAGACAGGCATTTCCCCACTTAACCTACTTTTTTTTAGCATGTATTACCTCACTAAATCCCTCCTGGCATCACACTTCTGGGGGAAAAAAATTCCAAAAACGTTTCCAAAGACGCCAAAATGTCAGGCTGTAAACATTTATCTTAAATATTAAAGCAGTGATAAAGATCAAGATCAAGATCAAGATGTGAAACTGTTGGTTCACAAGAACATACACAAAACACAAACCAAGGACAACCCACATTCCTGTTCAGCGAAAACGTCAAGTTTCTTTTTTTTAACGTGGTTGGATTTGAGTGATGACAGAGCAGCATCGGACCAAGGTGACTTTAAATAGCGATGAAATGTGGAGCTGAGTGAAGAGAAGTGAGATGTGACTGTTGTGCTTGAGTTGAGTGCTGTTCAAAGATAAGAAATTATGGGGAAACTTCTGTTTTGTCTCATTTTTGTTCTCTGTCTAAGTGGTACACTCCAAAAGAAAGGTAAGAAATGCTTTAGTTTAAGAATATACTTCTGTAATGTTTAACTATGAACCTTTCATAAACTCATCTGGTGATTTTCTTAAGTGTAGAATATAATGTAAAATATTATTTGCAGATACACTTTGCTGACATCTATCAGTAACAAAAGTGAAGAGTTGATTATATTGTATTAGATAATATATATTATATATTGGACAACACATTATTGTAACTGGGACAAGGTATTTTATTATCAATATTAGAACTGTTTAGTCAATAATTTGATATTTCTTTAATTGTTTAAATCCTTTTTCAACTCTTTTTTTATGGATAAATCTGAGAGGTTGTGAGATGATTAATGGGACAGGAAAGAAGAAAAAAACAAAGCTCTGATGTTTTTTTGTGAATTATTGGATCATTTGAACAGTTATTGAAATGAAAATGAAACCATGTAAGACATTTAGGGGGGAAATGTCTCAGACAACTCAGACATCTGAAACATGACAAAGTGACACAGCTAGACACTGATTTTATACGAGAGCTCACAAGACTGAAAGGTTGGAAACAACTGGTTTGATCTTTGACAACGCAGTGTAATTTATAAGCTCATGTTTGTTAATTTATGCAAAATTTCAATCTGAAAAGTAATTAAAGCTGTGCAATGAATGTAGCCTAGTATAGTAAAAAGTATAATATTTCCCTTTGAAGTATCAAGTAGCATAAAATGATAATACTCAAGTAAAGCGCCTCAAAATTGTACTTAAGTACAGTACTTGAGTAAATGTACTTATATTTTGCACCACTGAACACACAATAAAGTGGTGGTTGTTCAACAGGAGGCCTTCAAGAAGGCCTGAAAAGGAGACATGCCTGCCTGTCATCATTGTGGCTCCATCTGTACACGCCCCTATGATTACAAGCCAAATAACCACTTTTGGGTACTATTGAGCACCATTTTTGTTAAAGTGATATAGTGCTATATGGCACCTTTAATGGTTCTTTATAGCACCATTTGACAAAAGTGCTGTATAGCACCTTTAAAGATAGGTGCTGTATAGCACCAAAAGTGGTTTCCCTATGATTATGAGCCAAAGAATCAATATAATTGTTAGAATTCTTGTTAACTTTTGTATTTTGGTGTTTTTATTGCAGGGGAAGGGAAAGTAAAGGAGCAGAATTTCCGCTCTGGGCGTGCATCATTTCTCGGGAATATTCAGAGTCAGCTCCCTCCTGACCTTAACGGGACACAAGCTCCCATTTCACCTCATTCCCCTCCAGCACTGCTGTTACCAAGCAGCAGCACAACAGGCTACCTCAACGGCACTCTGAGCACGAGGGTCATCCCCATTTTCTATATGTTTGTCGTGGCTTTCGGGGTCCCAGCCAATGTTGCCATTCTGTGCACTTTGGCCACTAAAATTAGGAAGGTGTCCTCGGCCATACTCTACTGCAGCCTGGCTGTCTCTGACCTCTTCCTCCTCCTCTCCCTCTGCTTCAAGGTTCACTACTATCTCCATGGAAACCACTGGGAGCTCGGAGAAGCTGCCTGTCGAGTGGTCACAGCTTGTTTCTATGGCAACCTCTACTGCTCGGCCCAGACGCTGGCATGCATCTGCGTCAAGCGCTACCTGGCTGTAGTGCACCCGTTCATGTACAAAAGTCTTCCCAAGAGGATGTGCACTGCCGGGGTCAGCTTGGCCGTATGGGGGGTGTTTGGTGCCGCTGTCATCCCTGAGCTCCTCGTCCAGCAGACCTATTTGCTCTCTGAACTGGGCCGAATCACCTGCCATGACGTATTGCCTCTGCACTACAGCTCCCATAAATTCCTGCTCTACTACAACCTCTTACTAACCATCTTTGGCCTCCTGGTGCCGCTGGTGGTCACGGTTGTGTGCTATGCCCGGATCATCTGTGAGCTCAACCAGTCACACCTCGACTGGACGATGTACATCAAGGCCAGCTCACTGGTGTTTGTCATCTTTCTGGTGTGTTTTACCCCCGCTGGACTCCTGCACTTCCTCCATTACATGCAACTGTCTGTGAACAGAACAGATATTTTGAATGTGTACTTTAATGTGGCAGTGTGTTTGTGCTGCCTCCATGCCTGTCTGGACCCCTACCTCTTCATCTTCATGTCAAAGTCTGCAGGCTCCAGGCCTCATTTAAAGCCCCGTAAGAAAGACCAAGAACACATAGACTTGAGACAGAGTTTATGTTCTCCACAGATTGAATAAATATTTTTAATGTAGCAATACAGTTTTTCTTATGTGCAAGAGAAGGAATGATGTCAACATGTGTTAATGTATATAAAAAATGAAAGGAAAGTATATTCAAATAGTTTATGATTATTGTCTATATTTTTACAACTGTGTTGTTATACATATTTGAATTATGTGAAGTTTGAAGGAAAAACTTTGAAGTGAAGTTAGTTTAGAGGCAAATTGTGCTTGAAATCAGTATAGCTGACAAGGAATGATGTGAAACACACTGACCTTGGAAAATGAGCCTCTCAAGCTTTTGTATTAATAATAGTCATGTATGAAGCAATAATAAACAATGTCGATTAAAACATATCTTCTACATGCAATGTCCAGTATTCATGAAAATGTATATCCATGTCAGTTGCCCTCTGGTAAATGTATAGCTGCATTAATATTTCACTTATGTAGTATTGCAACAGGAAGTGAAGCCTAATTGACACATAGTTCAACAAAAAACCTGTTTTTGTTTTCTATGTCGTGTCTTTGCTTTGCATTGTACCGCTTCTGCTTTGTCTGTCAAAGCACTTTGTAAACTCTGTTTTTAAAGGTGCTATATAAATAAAGATATTATTATTATTAAATCTATATACAGCAGGCGTACATGTGGTTCCTAGAGTCTCCAAAAGTAGAATGGTGTGGAAAAGCTTATAGTCAGGGCCAGCCCTTAGTTATGCTGCTACAGGCCTAGACTGCTGGGGGACTACCCATGATGCACTGAGCTCCTCTCTTCTCCTCCTCCTCTCCATGTGAATCTGTACTGTTTTCACAAGAATAGACAGAGGCTAGAGTGCCAGAGATCCAAATCACTTCCCAGAGCAGGATACTGGACCCCCAAGAGGGTTTTCTCCACAGAAAAGGAAATCCTCCTGAGAAACTACCTGACACATGCAGCTGATTATGGATTGAGCCCAAAGGAGGTAGACTATTAAAGAGGACCTATTATGCTCATTTCAGCTCTAAATTTTTATTTTTAGACTCCACTAGAGTAGCTCTGCATGATTCAAAGTTTAAAAAACTCCTTATTTATCTCATACTGGCCCTTTATGCAGCCCCTCAATATACACAGTTTCTCTTTCACTCCGTTTTAGCTCCTGTCTCTTTAAGGCCCACCTCCCGATGAGCCCACTCTGTTCTGATTGGCCAGCTTTACGCTGCAGAGTTATGTAATTTTACCGTCACTGCAAACCAAACATTTCCTGCTTTACTGTTTCAAATCAAAAGCTTTTACATGACTAACTAACAGGAGACTTTTATTCTGAAGAATTTACAGGAAGTAAAAACGTGTTCCTCACTGACTTAGCGGAGCTTTGTTAGCGGCGCTAACGGTCGAAATCAGTTACAAATAATGCAGGGAGGAATAATACAAGCAGACACAGCTACAGTGAGATGTTTTCTGAAGAGCTGCAGACAACCAGCACACCTTCAACAAGTAAACTACTTATTTTACTTTGCTGTGCTGTGTAATAGCGTTGTGGCTTGGCGTAACTACTTGCGGAGCAGAGCAGCGAACTCACGCGTTGTGCACGTAGCAGATGTCCATATAAAGAAATTCGTCACGAACTGACATCAGCTCGGGCTGAAAGTAGAAAAAAATGTTGGAAACCAAGTGTTCAGAGCAATCTGAAGCTGCAGCTTTTTGCTCACAGGGATTACTGCTACATACGTTTACCTCGTTATTTGACACGTCGGCCACTTTTAGCATGAACATCCGACATTGTGATATTATATATATACGTCTGAAAATAAGGAAAAGCATAATACGTCCCCTTTAAGCTAGAGTAGGCTACAGTGTTTCCCTTATATCCATTCAGCAGCGCTGCACCGCCGCCGCAAAATTATGAGCGCTAAAAGTTCAGACGATCATTAATATCAACGGGCTACTAATAATTTTCTCTCAAGCACAATAACACTCTACGTTATTGTGGAATTGTTTTGAGTAATCCTCCCTCTCTTCGTTCTTCAAAGGACATCTACGTGAAAGGTACAAGACTAGCATAGCTCCGTTAAAGAATAGGGCAGTGCGTGCGTGCATGTGTAAATGAGCGCGTGTGGGTGAGCGAGTGCAGAGAGCGCCAGAAAAGTGACGTGAATACGAGCGGAGCAGATGAAAAGTTTATCAGTAAGTTGTCAATCTGGCAGTACAGACTACATTGTGTCAGTTAATAAATGCTGCAGCTCCTCAAGACAAAGAAAATACTCGTCCAGCTCGTCAAGTTAGCAACAACGCGTTAGCCTAACCTGACCAGGCTAACTCAAGGTGGACTGACTTCTAAGATGGACCACCAATTCTCATTTTAGTGTCAATCTCAGCTGCTCTTTAACAGAGAACGGACAAATGTCTGGCTGATGAGTGTCTTGAATTTTTCATATGACCACCTCATATTTTCTGATATTTTACAGACAAAAAAATCTATTAACTAATAAAATAATTGGTAGGTTATAATCATTAGATGCAGCTCTACAACCATTGTTGATTCAGAGGAAGTATACAGGTAAAATTTACATGTTTGAATTAAATATTTGATTGATTAGTTTCTTAATGTTTCTGTAGTGAATGTGGACCAAAACAAGTACTGCCTCCAAGATATGCTGATATAAACTCAGTAACTGCTCAAAACCAGTTTATCTCATTTGCTCCTAGACTGTGGTAATTGTGAAACACCACTACAGACAAAGTACAAGTCTTTTGAGCAAACATACCCACTCAAATCTGAAGTGAAGGCACAGAAAATAAGATCGATCTGAGAGCCCAATATGATCGATCCACTTTGTTTTAGGATGCACATTATTTCATTTTTAAATGCAGCCCTTATTTTACTTGAAATGAGAAGAGAACATGTATTTACTACCATAGTACTGTGTGTATTATTCATATAATCTGTGTATAATAGAGTGTTAGTTTCTTTCCTGTTTTTGGTGTATTTACTCATTCACACATCATATCAACTGTATTCACCGTTCTATGTGTTGAAGTAACATCCGGAGGCCAAGCAATCAGCCCTTTACAACAGACATGTTTTGAATGTGCACTGCTCTAGTTTATTTAATGCAGTTAAGCATTACAGACAGATATTACAGACACTGATTTTATTTAGTCTGCGTTGGTCTCCATTCTTAACATGGAGGTCGTCACAGTGGTTGTGTCCTCATCCTGTGAGACCTTCTTGCTCAGGAGCTGTGGAAGCTGCTTCTCTTCGTTCAGCTCCTCCTGGACCTCCTGCTTCATTTGACGGAGACAGAATCTCCTCGCTGTGGTCCAGGCCTGTCAACAACACTCAGTTAGACTGAAGTCTGGAGATTCACTATGTTTTACTCACCAGTTCAGCCATGAGGAGATGTTTTGTCTCTGGTCTCCCGATCATTTCTTGAAATCTGTAAAAATAAAAAAAGAGATTGTGTTATTTTTTACAACTGTAAAAAAGCTGTAATATAATATGTCAGTTTTCTGTCAGTATATGAGTCAAATAAACGGTCAGTTTGACTTACAAAGTTTCTTCCTGTCAGCAGCCAGGTCTTCATCTGTCTGACAGTGAAATGATCAGGGACTTGATTCTGGTCGTCACAGTGGTTGTCCCCTCATCCAGTGAGGAAACCTTTGTATGACCCCCCCCCCAGAGGTCTCCCTTTTTGGTGTTCTATAGCAGAAACCTCTGGAGAAACCCCCTCTGCCCCCCGAAGTCCCTCTTTTTGGTCTTCAGTGGCACAGACATTGCTATTATTCTTATATAAGTACCCTCCCTCTCCTTCAGATGTCCCCCTTTTTAGTCCTCTGTGACAGACACTTGTGAAGCCTCTCTCCCCCTTAGAAGTCCCTCTTTTTGGTCTTCCGTGGCACAGACATTGCTATTATTTAGTCTTCAGAAGGACAATGGAAGCAGCGTGACATTGCCCTCCAAATGCCACGGAAGAAGGCACGCACTCTCTTCTTCCTCTTCATCTTTCTCTGAACTCCGAAGTCCTCAGCCTCCAACTCCTCCTGCAGGACTTCCAGCTCCGGCTCCATGTATATAATCACATTGGTCTCCAGTCTTGAGGATGAGGATGTCCTCACAGGGCTTGTCTCATCCAATGAGACCTCTGGAGAAGCCGTCTTCTCCTCCAGAGGTCCCCCTTGTGACCCTACCACCGTGCTGAGCTGAGGCTGAGGTCTGCATGCGGCAGCCTGCACTCTATTTTCCATATCTTGGATCGCAAAGATGACATCCTCTCTTGCAGAGAAGAAGCTGTCATCATAGTCCATTATGTGGAAGATCTTCTGGGAGTAACGGTCAAACTCCTTTAAGAT